>NW_025727574.1:0-359853 GCF_021461385.2 Schistocerca piceifrons | reverse complement strand
TTCTTATTGACGATGAAACACAGAAATTGCATCGGAATTAAATAGATAAGGCACTATGCCGACTTAAGTACAAGAAGACTGACTCTTCTTACTGACTATGTTTTGAACCATTCCTGTGAAACTAGTTATAGATTCCGATGCTTCACCTCAGGTTTACTGTATCCCTTGGACCTTCCTATTGACGATGAAACACAGAAATTGCATCGGAATTAAATACAAAAGGCAAAATGCCGACTGAAGTACACGAAGACTGACTCTTCTTACTGTCTATTTTTGAACCAGTCCTGTGACACTAGTTATAGACTCCGATGCTTCACTCCAGGTTTACTGTATCCCTTGGTCCTTCTAATTGACGATATAAACACAGAAATTGCATCGGAATTAAATAGAAATGGCACAATGCGACTTCAGTACAAGAAGACTGACTCTTCTTACTGACTATGTTTTGAACCATTCCTGTGAAACTAGTTATAGATTCCGATGCTTCACCTCAGGTTTACTGTATCCCTTGGACCTTCCTATTGACGATGAAACACAGAAATTGCATCGGAATTAAATACAAAAGGCAAAATGCCGACTGAAGTACACGAAGACTGACTCTTCTTACTGTCTATTTTTGAACCAGTCCTGTGACACTAGTTATAGACTTCCGATGCTTCACTCCAGGTTTACTGTATCCTTGGTCATTCTTATTGACGATTAAACACAGGAATTGCATCGGAATTAAATAGAAATGGCACAATGCCGACTTCAGTACAAGAAGACTGACTCTTCTTACTGACTATGTTTTGAACCATTCCTGTGACACTAGCTATAGATTCCGATGCTACACTCCAGGTTTACCTGTATCCCTTGGACCTTCTTATTAACGATGAAACACAGACATTGCATCGTAATTAAATCCAAAAGGCACAATGCCAACTTAAGTACAAGAAGACTGACTCTTCTTACCGTCCATGTTTTGAACCATACCATTGACACTAGTTATAGATTCCGATGCTTCACTCCAGGTTTACTGCATCACTTAGACCTTCTTATTGACGATGAAACACACAAATTGCATCGGTATTAAATAGAAAAGGCACTAGCCGACTTAAGTACAAGAACACTGATTCTTCGTACTGACTATGATTTGAACGATTCCTGTGACACTAGTCTATTTATCCCGATGCTTCACTTCAGGTTCACTGTATCCCTTGGACCTTCTTATTGACTATGAAACACAAAAATTGCATCGGAATTGAATACAAAGGCAAAATGCCGACTGAAGTGCACGAAGACTGACTCTTCTTACAGTCTATGATTTGAACCATTCCTGTGACACTAGTTACAGATTCGATGCTTCACTCGAGGTTTTCTGTATCCCTTGGACCTTCTTATTGACGATGAAACACAGAAATTGCATCGGAATTAAATACAAAAGGCACAATGCCGACTTAAGTACAAGAAGACTGACTCTTCTTACTGACTATGTTATGAACCATTCGTGTGACACTAGTTATAAATTCCGATGCTACACTTCAGGTTCACTGTATCCCTTGGACATTCTTATTGACGATGAAACACAGAAATTGCATCGGAAATTAAATACTAAAGCACCAGTGCAGAATTAAGTACAAGGAGACTGACTCTTCTTACTGTCTATGTTTTGAAATATTCCATTGACACTAGTTATAGAAACCGATGCTTCACTCCAAGTTTACTGTATCCCTTGGACCTTCTTATTGACGATGAGACACAGAAATTGCATCGAAATTAAAATAGAAAAGGCACAATGCCGTCTTAACTACAAGAAGACTGACTCTTCTTACTGACTATGTTTGAACCATTCCTGTGACACTAGTTATAGATTCCGATGCTACCCTTGAGGATTACTGTATCCCTCTGACCTTCTTATTGACGATGAAACACAGAAATTGCATCGAATTAAATAGAAAAGGCAGAATGCAAACTTAAGTACAAGAAGACTGACCCTTCTTACTGACTATGTTTAGAACCATTCCTGTGACTCTAGTTATAGATTCCGATGCTACCCTCAGGATTACTGTATCCCTCTGACCTTCTTATTGACGATGAAACACAGAAATTGCATCGGAATTAAATAGAAAAGGCAGAATGCCAACTTAAGTACAAGAAGACTGACTCTTCTTACTAACTATGTTTTGAACCATTCCTGTGACACTAGTTATAGATGCTTCACCTCAGGTTTACTGTATGCCTTGGACCTTCTCATTGACGATAAAACACAGAAATTGCATCGGATTTAAATACAAAAGGCAAAATGCCGACTTAAGTACACGAAGACTGACTCTTCTTACTGTCTATGCTTTGAACCATTCCTGTGACACTAGTTATAGATTCGATGCTACACTCCAGGTTTACTGTATCCCTTGGACCTCCTTATTGACGATGAAACACACAAATTGCATCGGAATTAAATAGAAAAGGCACAATGCCGACTTAAGTACAAGAAGACTGACTCTTCTTACTGACTATGTTATGAACCATTCGTGTGACACTAGTTATAAATTCCGATGCTACACTTCAGGTTCACTGTATCCCTTGGACATTCTTATTGACGATGAAACACAGAAATTGCATCGGAATTAAATACAAAAGCACAGTGCAGAATTAAGTACAAGGAGGACTGACTCTTCTTACAGTCTATGTTTTTGAAATATTCCATTGACACTAGTTATAGATTCCGATGCTTCACTCCAAGTTTTACTGTATCCCTTGGACCTTCTTATTGACGATGAGACACAGAAATTGCATCGAAATTAAATAGAAAAGGCACAATGCCGTCTTAACTACAAGAAGACTGACTCTTCTTACTGACTATGTTTTGAACCATTCCTGTGACACTAGTTATAGATTCGGATGCTACACTTCAGGATTACTGTATCCCTCTGACCTTCTTATTGACGATGAAACACAGAAATTGCATCGGAATTAAATAGAAAAGGCAGAATGCAAACTTAAGTACAAGAAGACTGACTCTTCTTACTGACTATGTTTTGAAACATTCCTGTGACACTAGTTATAGATTCCGATGCTACCCTTCAGGATTACTGTATCCCTCTGACCTTCTTATTGACGATGAAACACAGAAATTGCATCGGAATTAAATAGAAAAGGCAGAATGCCAACTTAAGTACAAGAAGACTGACTCTTCTTACTGACTATGTTTTGAACCATTCCTGTGACACTAGTTATAGATTCAGATGCTTCACCTCAGGTTTACTGTATGCCTTGGACTTTCTCATTGACGATAAAACACAGAAATGGCATCGGATTTAAATACAAAAGGCAAAATGCCGTCTTAAGTACACGAAGACTGACTCTTCTTACTGTCTATGCTTTGAACCATTCCTGTGACACTAGTTATAGATTCCGATGCTACACTCCAGGTTTACTGTATCCCTTGGACCTCCTTATTGACGATGAAACACACAAATTGCATCGGAATTAAATAGAAAAGGCACTATGCCGACGTCAGTACAAGAAGACTGACTCTTCTTACTGTCTATGTTTCGAACCATTCCTGTGACACTAGTTATTGTTCCGATGCTTCACTCCAGGTTTACTGTATCCCTTGGACCTTCTTATTGACGATGAAACACAGAAATTGCATCGAAATTAAATAGAAATTGCACAATGCCGTCTTAACTACAAGAAGACTGACTCTCTTACTGACTATGTTTTGAACCATTCCTGTGACGCTAGTTATAGATTCGATGCTTCCCTTCAGGATTACTGTATCCCTCTGACCTTCTTATTGACGATGAAACACAGAAATTGCATCGGAATTAAATAGATAAGGCACTATGCCGACTTAAGTACAAGAAGACTGACTCTTCTTACTGACTATGTTTTGAACCATTCCTGTGAAACTAGTTATAGATTCCGATGCTTCACCTCAGGTTTACTGTATCTCTTGGACCTTCCTATTGACGATGAAACACAGAAATTGCATCGGAATTAAATACAAAAGGCAAAATGCCGACTGAAGTACACGAAGACTGACTCTTCTTACTGTCTATTTTTGAACCAGTCCTGTGACACTAGTTATAGACTCCGATGCTTCACTCCAGGTTTACTGTGTCCCTTGGTCCTTCTTATTGACGATTAAACACAGAAATTGCATCGGAATTAAATAGAAATGGCACAATGCCGACTTCAGTACAAGAAGACTGACTCTTCTTACTGACTATGTATTGAACCATTCCTGTGACACTAGCTATAGATTCCGATGCTACACTCCAGGTTTACTGTATCCCTTGGACCTTCTTTTTGACGACGAAACACAGACATTGCATCGTAATTAAATCCAAAAGGCACAATGCCGACTTAAGTACAAGAAGACTGACTCTTCTTACCGTCCATGTTTTGAACCATACCATTGACACTAGTTATAGATTCCGATGCTTCACTCCAGGTTTACTGCATCCCTTGGACCTTCTTATTGACGATGAAACACACAAATTGCATCGGAATTAAATACAAAAGGCACTATGCCGACTTAAGTACAAGATCACTGACTCTTCGTACTGACTATGATTTGAACGATTCCTGTGACACTAGTTATTTATCCCGATGCTTCACTTCAGGTTCACTGTATCCCTTGGACCTTCTTATTGACTATGAAACACAAAAATTGCATCGGAATTGAATACAAAAGGCAAAATGCCGACTGAAGTGCACGAAGACTGACTCTTCTTACAGTCTATGATTTGAACCATTCCTGTGACACTAGTTACAGATTCCGATGCTTCACTCGAGGTTTTCTGTATCCCTTGGACCTTCTTATTGACGATGAAACACAGAAATTGCATCGGAATTAAATACAAAAGGCACAATGCCGACTTAAGTACAAGAAGACTGACTCTTCTTAGTGACTATGTTATGAACCATTCGTGTGACACTAGTTATAAATTCCGATGCTACACTTCAGGTTCACTGTATCCCTTGGACATTCTTATTGACGATGAAACACAGAAATTGCATCGGAATTAAATACAAAAGCACAGTGCAGAATTAAGTACAAGGAGACTGACTCTTCTTACTGTCTATGTTTTGAAATATTCCATTGACACTAGTTATAGAAACCGATGCTTCACTCCAAGTTTACTGTATCCCTTGGACCTTCTTATTGACGATGAGACACAGAAATTGCATCGAAATTAAATAGAATAGGCACAATGCCGTCTTAACTACAAGAAGACTGACTCTTCTTACTGACTATGTTTTGAACCATTCCTGTGACACTAGTTATAGATTCCGATGCTACCCTTCAGGATTACTGTATCCCTCTGACCTTCTTATTGACGATGAAACACAGAAATTGCATCGGAATTAAATAGAAAAGGCAGAATGCAAACTTAAGTACAAGAAGACTGACTCTTCTTACTGACTATGTTTTGAACCATTCCTGTGACACTAGTTATAGATTCCGATGCTACCCTTCAGGATTACTGTATCCCTCTGCCCTTCTTATTGACGATGAAACACAGAAATTGCATCGGAATTAAATAGAAAAGGCAGAATGCCAACTTAAGTACAAGAAGACTGACTCTTCTTACTAACTATGTTTTGAACCATTCCTGTGACACTAGTTATAGATTCAGATGCTTCACCTCAGGTTTACTGTATGCCTTGGACCTTCTCATTGACGATAAAACACAGAAATTGCATCGGATTTAAATACAAAAGGCAAAATGCCGACTTAAGTACACGAAGACTGATGCTTCTTACTGTCTATGCTTTGAACCATTCCTGTGACACTAGTTATAGATTCCGATGCTACACTCCAGGTTTACTGTATCCCTTGGACCCCCTTATTGACGATGAAACACACAAATTGCATCGGAATTAAATAGAAAAGGCACTATGCCGACGTAAGTACAAGAAGACTGACTCTTCTTACTGTCTATGTTTCGAACCATTCCTGTGACACTAGTTATAGTTTCCGATGCTTCACTCCAGGTTTACTGTATCCCTTGGACCTTCTTATTGACGATGAAACACAGAAATTGCATCGAAATTAAATAGAAATTGCACAATGCCGTCTTAACTACAAGAAGACTGACTCTTCTTACTGACTATGTTTTGAACCATTCCTGTGACACTAGTTATAGATTCCGATGCTTCCCTTCAGGATTACTGTATCCCTCTGACCTTCTTATTGACGATGAAACACAGAAATTGCATCAGAATTAAATAGAAAAGGCACAATGCCAACTTAAGTACAAGAAGACTGACTCTTCTTACTGACTATGTTTTGAACCATTCCTGTGAAACTAGTTATAGATTCCGATGCTTCACCTCAGGTTTACTGTATCCCTTGGACCTTCCTATTGACGATGAAACACAGAAATTCCATCGGAATGAAATACAAAAGGCACAATGCCGACTTAAGTACAAGAAGACTGACTCTCCTTTCTGACTATGCTTTGAACCATTCCTGTGACACTAGTTATGAATTCCGATGCTTCTTTTCAGGTTTAGTGTATCCCTCTGACCTTCTTATTGACGAAGAAACACAGAAATTGCACCGGAATTAAATACAAAAGGCACAATGCCGACTCAAGTACAAGAACACTGACTCTTCTTACTGTCTATGCTTTGAACCATACCATTGACACTAGTTATAGATTTCGATGCTTGACTCCTGGTTTACTGTATCCCTAGGACCTTCTTATTGACGATGAAACACACAAATTGCATCGGAATTAAATAGATAAGGCACTATGCCGACTTAAGTACAAGAAGACTGACTCTTCTTACTGACTATGTTTGAACGATTCCTGTGACACTAGTTACAGATCCCGATGCTTCACTTCAGGTTTTCTGTATACCTTGGACCTTCTTATTGACGATGAAACACAGAAATTGCATCGGAATTAAATACAAAAGGCAAAATGCCGACTGAAGTACACGAAGACTGACTCTTCTTACTGTCTATGATTTGAACCATTCCTGTGACACTAGTTAAGGATTCCGATGCTTCACTTCAGGTTTACTGTATCCCTCTGACCTTCTTATTGACGATGAAACACAGAAATTGCATCGGAATTAAATACAGAGGGCACAATGCCGAATTAAGTTCAAGAAGACTGCCTCTTCTTACTGTCTATTTTTGAACCAGTCCTTTGACACTAGTTATAGACTCCGATGCTTCACTCCAGGTTCACTGTATCCCTTGGTCCTTCTTATTGACGATGAAACACAGAAATTGCATCGGAATTAAATACAAAAGGCACAGTGCAGAATTAAGTACAAGGAGACTGACTCTTCTTACTGTCTATGTTTTGAACCATTCCTGTGACACTAGTTATACATTCCGATGCTTCACTCCAGGTTTACTGTATCCCTTGGACCTTCTTATTGATGATGAAACACAGAAATTGCATCGGATTTAAATACAAAAGGCAAAATGCCGTCTTAAGTACACGAAGACTGACTCTTCTTACTGTCTATGCTTTGAACCATTCCTGTGACACTAGTTATAGATTCCGATGCTACACTCCAGGTTTACTGTATCCCTTGGACCTCCTTATTGACGATGAAACACACAAATTGCATCGGAATTAAATAGAAAAGGCACTATGCCGACGTAAGTACAAGAAGACTGACTCTTCTTACTGACTATGTTTTGAACCATTCCTGTGAAACTAGTTATAGATTCCGATGCTTCACCTCAGGTTTACTGTATCTCTTGGACCTTCCTATTGACGATGAAACACAGAAATTGCATCGGAATTAAATACAAAAGGCAAAATGCCGACTGAAGTACACGAAGACTGACTCTTCTTACTGTCTATTTTTGAACCAGTCCTGTGACACTAGTTATAGACTCCGATGCTTCACTCCAGGTTTACTGTATCCCTTGGTCCTTCTTATTGACGATTAAACACAGAAATTGCATCGGAATTAAATAGAAATGGCACAATGCCGACTTCAGTACAAGAAGACTGACTCTTCTTACTGACTATGTTTTGAACCATTCCTGTGACACTAGCTATAGATTCCGATGCTACACTCCAGGTTTACTGTATCCCTTGGACCTTCTTTTTGACGATGAAACACAGACATTGCATCGTAATTAAATCCAAAAGGCACAATGCCGACTTAAGTACAAGAAGACTGACTCTTCTTACCGTCCATGTTTTGAACCATACCATTGACACTAGTTATAGATTCCGATGCTTCACTCCAGGTTTACTGCATCCCTTGGACCTTCTTATTGACGATGAAACACACAAATTGCATCGGAATTAAATACAAAAGGCACTATGCCGACTTAAGTACAAGATCACTGACTCTTCGTACTGACAATGATTTGAACGATTCCTGTGACACTAGTTATTTATCCCGATGCTTCACTTCAGGTTCACTGTATCCCTTGGACCTTCTTATTGACTATGAAACACAAAAATTGCATCGGAATTGAATACAAAAGGCAAAATGCCGACTGAAGTGCACGAAGACTGACTCTTCTTACAGTCTATGATTTGAACCATTCCTGTGACACTAGTTACAGATTCCGATGCTTCACTCGAGGTTTTCTGTATCCCTTGGACCTTCTTATTGACGATGAAACACAGAAATTGCATCGGAATTAAATACAAAAGGCACAATGCCGACTTAAGTACAAGAAGACTGACTCTTCTTAGTGACTATGTTATGAACCATTCGTGTGACACTAGTTATAAATTCCGATGCTACACTTCAGGTTCACTGTATCCCTTGGACATTCTTATTGACGATGAAACACAGAAATTGCATCGGAATTAAATACAAAAGCACAGTGCAGAATTAAGTACAAGGAGACTGACTCTTCTTACTGTCTATGTTTTGAAATATTCCATTGACACTAGTTATAGAAACCGATGCTTCACTCCAAGTTTACTGTATCCCTTGGACCTTCTTATTGACGATGAGACACAGAAATTGCATCGAAATTAAATAGAATAGGCACAATGCCGTCTTAACTACAAGAAGACTGACTCTTCTTACTGACTATGTTTTGAACCATTCCTGTGACACTAGTTATAGATTCCGATGCTACCCTTCAGGATTACTGTATCCCTCTGACCTTCTTATTGACGATGAAACACAGAAATTGCATCGGAATTAAATAGAAAAGGCAGAATGCAAACTTAAGTACAAGAAGACTGACTCTTCTTACTGACTATGTTTTGAACCATTCCTGTGACACTAGTTATAGATTCCGATGCTACCCTTCTTATTGACGATGAAACACAGAAATTGCATCGGAATTAAATAGAAAAGGCAGAATGCCAACTTAAGTACAAGAAGACTGACTCTTCTTACTAACTATGTTTTGAACCATTCCTGTGACACTAGTTATAGATTCAGATGCTTCACCTCAGGTTTACTGTATGCCTTGGACCTTCTCATTGACGATAAAACACAGAAATTGCATCGGATTTAAATACAAAAGGCAAAATGCCGACTTAAGTACACGAAGACTGATGCTTCTTACTGTCTATGCTTTGAACCATTCCTGTGACACTAGTTATAGATTCCGATGCTACACTCCAGGTTTACTGTATCCCTTGGACCCCCTTATTGACGATGAAACACACAAATTGCATCGGAATTAAATAGAAAAGGTACTATGCCGACGTAAGTACAAGAAGACTGACTCTTCTTACTGTCTATGTTTCGAACCATTCCTGTGACACTAGTTATAGTTTCCGATGCTTCACTCCAGGTTTACTGTATCCCTTGGACTTTCTTATTGACGATGAAACACAGAAATTGCATCGAAATTAAATAGAAATTGCACAATGCCGTCTTAACTACAAGAAGACTGACTCTTCTTACTGACTATGTTTTGAACCATTCCTGTGACACTAGTTATAGATTCCGATGCTTCCCTTCAGGATTACTGTATCCCTCTGACCTTCTTATTGACGATGAAACACAGAAATTGCATCGGAATTAAATAGAAAAGGCACAATGCCAACTTAAGTACAAGAAGACTGACTCTTCTTACTGACTATGTTTTGAACCATTCCTGTGAAACTAGTTATAGATTCCGATGCTTCACCTCAGGTTTACTGTATCCCTTGGACCTTCCTATTGACGATGAAACACAGAAATTCCATCGGAATGAAATACAAAAGGCACAATGCCGACTTAAGTACAAGAAGACTGACTCTCCTTTCTGACTATGCTTTGAACCATTCCTGTGACACTAGTTATGAATTCCGATGCTTCTTTTCAGGTTTAGTGTATCCCTCTGACCTTCTTATTGACACAGAAATTGCACCGGAATTAAATACAAAAGGCACAATGCCGACTCAAGTACAAGAACACTGACTCTTCTTACTGTCTATGTTTTGAACCATACCATTGACACTAGTTATAGATTTCGATGCTTGACTCCTGGTTTACTGTATCCCTAGGACCTTCTTATTGACGATGAAACACACAAATTGCATCGGAATTAAATAGATAAGGCACTATGCCGACTTAAGTACAAGAAGACTGACTCTTCTTACTGACTATGTTTGAACGATTCCTGTGACACTAGTTACAGATCCCGATGCTTCACTTCAGGTTTTCTGTATACCTTGGACCTTCTTATTGACGATGAAACACAGAAATTGCATCGGAATTAAATACAAAAGGCAAAATGCCGACTGAAGTACACGAAGACTGACTCTTCTTACTGTCTATGATTTGAACCATTCCTGTGACACTAGTTACAGATTCCGATGTTTGCCTCCAGGTTTACTGTTTCCCTTGGACCTTTCTATTGACGATGAAACACAGAAATTGCATCGGAATTAAATACAAAATGCACAATGCCGACTTAAGTACAAGAAGACTAACTCTTCTTACTGACTATGTTTTGAACCATTCCTGTGACACAAGTTAAGGATTCCGATGCTTCACTTCAGGTTTACTGTATCCCTCTGACCTTCTTATTGACGATGAAACACAGAAATTGCATCGGAATTAAATACAGAGGGCACAATGCCGAATTAAGTTCAAGAAGACTGCCTCTTCTTACTGTCTATTTTTGAACCAGTCCTTTGACACTAGTTATAGACTCCGATGCTTCACTCCAGGTTCACTGTATCCCTTGGTCCTTCTTATTGACGATGAAACACAGAAATTGCATCGGAATTAAATACAAAAGGCACAGTGCAGAATTAAGTACAAGGAGACTGACTCTTCTTACTGTCTATGTTTTGAACCATTCCTGTGACACTAGTTATACATTCCGATGCTTCACTCCAGGTTTACTGTATCCCTTGGACCTTCTTATTGATGATGAAACACAGAAATTGCATCGGAATTAAATACAAAAGGCACAATGACGACTTAAGGACAAGAAGACTGAATCTTCTTACTGACTATGTTTTGAACCATTCCTGTGACACTAGCTATAGATTCCGATGCTGCACTTCAGGTTTACTGTACCCCTCGGACCTTCTTATTGACGATGAAACACAGAAACTGCATCGGAATTAAATACAAAAGGCACAATGCCGACTTAAGTACAAGAAGACTGACTCTTCTTACAGTCTATGTTTTGAACCATTCCATTGACACTAGTTATAGATTCAGATGCTTCACTCCAGGTTTACTGTATCCCTTGGAACTTGTTATTGACGATGAAACACAGAAATTGCATCGGAATTAAATAGAAAAGGTACAATGCCGACTTAAGTACAAGAAGACTGAATCTTCTTACTGACTATGTTTTGTTATTGACGATGAAACACAGAAATTGCATCGGAATTAAATAGAAAAGGTACAATGCCGACTTAAGTACAAGAAGACTGAATCTTCTTACTGACTATGCTTTGAACCATTCCTGTGACACTAGTTATTGATTCCGATGCTTCACCTCAGGTTTACTGTATGCCTTGGACCTTCTTATTGACGATAAAACACAGAAATTGCATCGGAATTAAATACAAAAGGCAAAATGCCAACTTAAGTACACGAAGACTGACTCTTCTTACTGTCTATGCTTTGAACCATTCCTGTGACACTAGTTATAGATTCCGATGCTACACTCCAGGTTTACTGTATCCCTTGGAGCTTCTTATTGACGATGAAACACACAAATTGCATCGGAATTAAATAGAAAAGGCACTATGCCGACGTAAGTACAAGAAGACTGACTCTTCTTACTGTCTATGTTTCGAACCATTCCTGTGACACTAGTTATAGTTTCCGATGCTTCACTCCAGGTTTACTGTATCCCTTGGACATTCGTATTGACGATGAAACACAGAAATTGCATCGAAATAAAATAGAAAAGGCACAATGCCGTCTTAACTGCAAGAAGACTGACTCTTCTTACTGACTATGTTTTGAACCATTCCTGTGACAGTAGTTATAGATTCCGATGCTTCCCTTCAGGATTACTGTATCCGTCTGACCTTCTTATTGACGATGAAACACAGAAATTGCACCGGAATTAAATACAAAAGGCACAATGCCGACTCAAGTACAAGAACACTGACTCTTCTTACTGTCTATGTTTTGAACCATACCATTGACACTAGTTATAGATTTCGATGCTTGACTCCTGGTTTACTGTATCCCTAGGACCTTCTTATTGACGATGAAACACACAAATTGCATCGGAATTAAATAGATAAGGCACTATGCCGACTTAAGTACAAGAAGACTGACTCTTCTTACTGACTATGTTTGAACGATTCCTGTGACACTAGTTACAGATCCCGATGCTTCACTTCAGGTTTACTGTATACCTTGGACCTTCTTATTGACGATGAAACACAGAAATTGCATCGGAATTAAATACAAAAGGCAAAATGCCGACTGAAGTACACGAAGACTGACTCTTCTTACTGTCTATGATTTAAACCATTCCTGTGACACTAGTTACAGATTCCGATGTTTGCCTCCAGGTTTACTGTATCCCTTGGACCTTTCTATTGACGATGGAACACAGAAATTGCATCAGAATTAAATACAAAATGCACAATGCCGACTTAAGGACAAGAAGACTAACTCTTCTTACTGACTATGTTTTGAACCATTCCTGTGACACTAGTTATAGATTCCGATGCTACACTCCAGGTTTACTGTATCCCTCTGACCTTCTTATTGACGATGAAACACAGAAATTGCATCGGAATTAAATACAGAGGGCACAATGCCGAATTAAGTTCAAGAAGACTGCCTCTTCTTACTGTCTATTTTTGAACCAGTCCTTTGACACTAGTTATAGACTCCGATGCTTCACTCCAGGTTCACTGTATCCCTTGGTCCTTCTTATTGACGATGAAACACAGAAATTGCATCGGAATTAAATACAAAAGGCACAGTGCAGAATTAAGTACAAGGAGACTGACTCTTCTTACTGTCTATGTTTTGAACCATTCCTGTGACACTAGTTATACATTCCGATGCTTCACTCCAGGTTTACTGTATCCCTTGGACCTTCTTATTGATGATGAAACACAGAAATTGCATCGGAATTAAATACAAAAGGCACTATGCCGACTTAAGTACAAGATCACTGACTCTTCGTACTGACTATGATTTGAACGATTCCTGTGACACTAGTTATTTATCTCGATGCTTCACTTCAGGTTCACTGTATCCCTTGGACCTTCTTATTGACTATGAAACACAAAAATTGCATCGGAATTGAATACAAAAGGCAAAATGCCGACTGAAGTGCACGAAGACTGACTCTTCTTACAGTCTATGATTTGAACCATTCCTGTGACACTAGTTACAGATTCCGATGCTTCACTCGAGGTTTTCTGTATCCCTTGGACCTTCTTATTGACGATGAAACACAGAAATTGCATCGGAATTAAATACAAAAGGCACAATGCCGACTTAAGTACAAGAAGACTGACTCTTCTTAGTGACTATGTTATGAACCATTCGTGTGACACTAGTTATAAATTCCGATGCTACACTTCAGGTTCACTGTATCCCTTGGACATTCTTATTGACGATGAAACACAGAAATTGCATCGGAATTAAATACAAAAGCACAGTGCAGAATTAAGTACAAGGAGACTGACTCTTCTTACTGTCTATGTTTTGAAATATTCCATTGACACTAGTTATAGAAACCGATGCTTCACTCCAAGTTTACTGTATCCCTTGGACCTTCTTATTGACGATGAGACACAGAAATTGCATCGAAATTAAATAGAATAGGCACAATGCCGTCTTAACTACAAGAAGACTGACTCTTCTTACTGACTATGTTTTGAACCATTCCTGTGACACTAGTTATAGATTCCGATGCTACCCTTCAGGATTACTGTATCCCTCTGACCTTCTTATTGACGATGAAACACAGAAATTGCATCGGAATTAAATAGAAAAGGCAGAATGCAAACTTAAGTACAAGAAGACTGACTCTTCTTACTGACTATGTTTTGAACCATTCCTGTGACACTAGTTATAGATTCCGATGCTACCCTTCTTATTGACGATGAAACACAGAAATTGCATCGGAATTAAATAGAAAAGGCAGAATGCCAACTTAAGTACAAGAAGACTGACTCTTCTTACTAACTATGTTTTGAACCATTCCTGTGACACTAGTTATAGATTGAGATGCTTCACCTCAGGTTTACTGTATGCCTTGGACCTTCTCATTGACGATAAAACACAGAAATTGCATCGGATTTAAATACAAAAGGCAAAATGCCGACTTAAGTACACGAAGACTGATGCTTCTTACTGTCTATGCTTTGAACCATTCCTGTGACACTAGTTATAGATTCCGATGCTACACTCCAGGTTTACTGTATCCCTTGGACCCCCTTATTGACGATGAAACACACAAATTGCATCGGAATTAAATAGAAAAGGCACTATGCCGACGTAAGTACAAGAAGACTGACTCTTCTTACTGTCTATGTTTCGAACCATTCCTGTGACACTAGTTATAGTTTCCGATGCTTCACTCCAGGTTTACTGTATCCCTTGGACTTTCTTATTGACGATGAAACACAGAAATTGCATCGAAATTAAATAGAAATTGCACAATGCCGTCTTAACTACAAGAAGACTGACTCTTCTTACTGACTATGTTTTGAACCATTCCTGTGACACTAGTTATAGATTCCGATGCTTCCCTTCAGGATTACTGTATCCCTCTGACCTTCTTATTGACGATGAAACACAGAAATTGCATCGGAATTAAATAGAAAAGGCACAATGCCAACTTAAGTACAAGAAGACTGACTCTTCTTACTGACTATGTTTTGAACCATTCCTGTGAAACTAGTTATAGATTCCGATGCTTCACCTCAGGTTTACTGTATCCCTTGGACCTTCCTATTGACGATGAAACACAGAAATTCCATCGGAATGAAATACAAAAGGCACAATGCCGACTTAAGTACAAGAAGACTGACTCTCCTTTCTGACTATGCTTTGAACCATTCCTGTGACACTAGTTATGAATTCCGATGCTTCTTTTCAGGTTTAGTGTATCCCTCTGACCTTCTTATTGACACAGAAATTGCACCGGAATTAAATACAAAAGGCACAATGCCGACTCAAGTACAAGAACACTGACTCTTCTTACTGTCTATGTTTTGAACAATTCCATTGACACTAGTTATAGATTCAGATGCTTCACTCCAGGTTTACTGTATCCCTTGGAACTTGTTATTGACGATGAAACACAGAAATTGCATCGGAATTAAATAGAAAAGGTACAATGCCGACTTAAGTACAAGAAGACTGAATCTTCTTACTGACTATGTTTTGTTATTGACGATGAAACACAGAAATTGCATCGGAATTAAATAGAAAAAGTACAATGCCGACTTAAGTACAAGAAGACTGAATCTTCTTACTGACTATGCTTTGAACCATTCCTGTGACACTAGTTATAGATTCCGATGCTTCACCTCAGGTTTACTGTATGCCTTGGACCTTCTTATTGACGATAAAACACAGAAATTGCATCGGAATTAAATACAAAAGGCAAAATGCCAACTTAAGTACACGAAGACTGACTCTTCTTACTGTCTATGCTTTGAACCATTCCTGTGACACTAGTTATAGATTCCGATGCTACACTCCAGGTTTACTGTATCCCTTGGAGCTTCTTATTGACGATGAAACACACAAATTGCATCGGAATTAAATAGAAAAGGCACTATGCCGACGTAAGTACAAGAAGACTGACTCTTCTTACTGTCTATGTTTCGAACCATTCCTGTGACACTAGTTATAGTTTCCGATGCTTCACTCCAGGTTTACTGTATCCCTTGGACATTCGTATTGACGATGAAACACAGAAATTGCATCGAAATAAAATAGAAAAGGCACAATGCCGTCTTAACTGCAAGAAGACTGACTCTTCTTACTGACTATGTTTTGAACCATTCCTGTGACAGTAGTTATAGATTCCGATGCTTCCCTTCAGGATTACTGTATCCGTCTGACCTTCTTATTGACGATGAAACACAGAAATTGCACCGGAAGTAAATACAAAAGGCACAATGCCGACTCAAGTACAAGAACACTGACTCTTCTTACTGTCTATGTTTTGAACCATACCATTGACACTAGTTATAGATTTCGATGCTTGACTCCTGGTTTACTGTATCCCTAGGACCTTCTTATTGACGATGAAACACACAAATTGCATCGGAATTAAATAGATAAGGCACTATGCCGACTTAAGTACAAGAAGACTGACTCTTCTTACTGACTATGTTTGAACGATTCCTGTGACACTAGTTACAGATCCCGATGCTTCACTTCAGGTTTACTGTATACCTTGGACCTTCTTATTGACGATGAAACACAGAAATTGCATCGGAATTAAATACAAAAGGCAAAATGCCGACTGAAGTACACGAAGACTGACTCTTCTTACTGTCTATGATTTAAACCATTCCTGTGACACTAGTTACAGATTCCGATGTTTGCCTCCAGGTTTACTGTATCCCTTGGACCTTTCTATTGACGATGGAACACAGAAATTGCATCAGAATTAAATACAAAATGCACAATGCCGACTTAAGGACAAGAAGACTAACTCTTCTTACTGACTATGTTTTGAACCATTCCTGTGACACTAGTTATGGATTCCGATGCTTCACTTCAGGTTTACTGTATCCCTCTGACCTTCTTATTGACGATGAAACACAGAAATTGCATCGGAATTAAATACAGAGGGCACAATGCCGAATTAAGTTCAAGAAGACTGCCTCTTCTTACTGTCTATTTTTGAACCAGTCCTTTGACACTAGTTATAGACTCCGATGCTTCACTCCAGGTTTACTGTATCCCTTGGTCCTTCTTATTGACGATGAAACACAGAAATTGCATCGGAATTAAATACAAAAGGCACAATGACGACTTAAGGACAAGAAGACTGAATCTTCTTACTGACTATGTTTTGAACCATTCCTGTGACACTAGCTATAGATTCCGATGCTTCACTTCAGGTTTACTGTACCCCTCGGACCTTCTTATTGACGATGAAACACAGAAACTGCATCGGAATTAAATACAAAAGGCACAATGCCGACTTAAGTACAAGAAGACTGACTCTTCTTACTGTCTATGTTTTGAACCATTCCATTGACACTAGTTATAGATTCAGATGCTTCACTCCAGGTTTACTGTATCCCTTGGAACTTGTTATTGACGATGAAACACAGAAATTGCATCGGAATTAAATAGAAAAGGTACAATGCCGACTTAAGTACAAGAAGACTGAATCTTCTTACTGACTATGTTTTGTTATTGACGATGAAACACAGAAATTGCATCGGAATTAAATAGAAAAGGTACAATGCCGACTTAAGTACAAGAAGACTGAATCTGCTTACTGACTATGCTTTGAACCATTCCTGTGACACTAGTTATAGATTCCGATGCTTCACCTCAGGATTACTGTATGCCTTGGACCTTCTTATTGACGATAAAACACAGAAATTGCATCGGAATTAAATACAAAAGGCAAAATGCCAACTTAAGTACACGAAGACAGACTCTTCTTACTGTCTATGCTTTGAACCATCCTGTGACACTAGTTATAGATTCCGATGCTACACTCCAGGTTTACTGTATCCCTTGGAGCTTCTTATTGACGATGAAACACACAAATTGCATCGGAATTAAATAGAAAAGGCACTATGGCGACGTAAGTACAAGAAGACTGACTCTTCTTACTGTCTATGTTTCAAACCATTCCTGTGACACTAGTTATAGTTTCCGATGCTTCACTCCAGGTTTACTGTATCCCTTGGACCTTCGTATTGACGATGAAACACAGAAATTGCATCGGAATTAAATAGAAAAGGCACAATGCCAACTTAAGTACAAGAAGACTGACTCTTCTTACTGACTATGTTTTGAACCATTCCTGTGAAACTAGTTATAGATTCCGATGCTTCACCTCAGGTTTACTGTATCCCTTGGACCTTCTTATTGACGATGAAACACAGAAATTCCATCGGAGTTAAATACAAAAGGCACAATGCCGACTTAAGTACAAGAAGACTGACTCTCCTTTCTGACTATGCTTTGAACCATTCCTGTGACACTAGTTATGAATTCCGATGCTTCATTTCAGGTTTAGTGTATCCCTCTGAATTTCTTATTGACGATGAAACACAGAAATTGCATCGGAATTAAATGCAAAAGGCACAATGCCGACTTAAGTACAAGAACACTGACTCTTCTTACTGTCTATGTTTTGAACCATACCATTGACACTAGTTATAGATTCCGATGCTTGACTCCAGGTTTACTGTATCCTTTGGACCTTCTTATTGACGATGAAACACAGAAATTGCATCGGAATTAAATACAGAAGGCACAATGCCGAATTAAGTTCAAGAAGACTGACTCTTCTTACTGTCTATTTTTGAGCCAGTCCTTTGACACTAGTTATAGACTCCGATGCTTCACTCCCGGTTTACTGTATCCCCTGGTCCTTCTTATTGACGATGAAACACAGAAATTGCATCGCAATTAAATACAAAAGGCACAGTGCAGAATTAAGTACAAGGAGACTGACTCTTCTTACTGTCTATGTTTTGAACCATTCCTGTGACACTAGTTATAGATTCCGATGCTTCACTCCAGGTTTACTGTATCCCTTGGACCTTCTTATTGATGATGAAACACAGAAATTGCACCGGAATTAAATACAAAAGGCACAATGACGACTTAAGGTCAAGAAGACTGACTCTTCTTACTGAGTATGTTTTGAACCATTCCTGTGACACTAGCTATAGATTCCGATGCTTCACTTCAGGTTTACTGTACCCCTCTGACCTTCTTATTGACGATGAAACACAGAAACTGCATCGGAATTAAATACAAAAGGCACAATGCCGACTTAAGTACAAGAAGACTCACTCTTGTTACTGTCTGTGTTTCGAACCGTTCCATTGACACTAGTTATAGATTCCGATGCTTCGCTCCAGGTTTACTGTATCCTTTGGAACTTGTTATTGACGATTGAACACAGAAATTGCATCGGAATTAAATAGAAAAGGTACAATGCCGACTTAAGTACAACGAGACTGAATCTTCTTACTGACTATGTTTTGAACCATTCCTGTGACACTAGTTATAGATTCCGATGCTTCACCTCAGGTTTACTGTATCCCTTGGACCTTCTTATTGACGATGAAACACAGAAATTGCATCGGAATTGAATACAAACGCACAATGCCGAATTAAGTTCAAGAAGACTGACTCTTCTTACTGTCTATTTTTGAACCAGTCCTGTGACACTAGTTATAGACTCCGATGCATCACTCCAGGTTTACTGTATCCCTTGGTCCTTCTTATTGATGATTAAACACAGAAATTGCATCGGAATTAAATAGAAATGGCACAATGCCGACTTAAGTACAAGAAGACTGACTCATCTTACTGACTATGTTTTGAACCATTCCTGTGACACTAGTTGTAAATTCCGATGCTACACTTTAGGTTTACTGTATCCCTTGGACATTCTTATTGACGATGAAACAAAGGAATTGGATCGGAATTAAATACAAAAGGCACAGTGCAGAATTAAGTACAAGGAGACTGACTCTTCTTACTGTCTATGTTTTGAACCATTCCTGTGACACTAGTTATAGATTCCGATGCTTCACCTCAGGTTTACTGTATGCCTTGGACCTTCTTATTGACGATAAAACCCAGAAATTGAATCGGAATTAAATACAAAAGGCAAAATGCCGACTTAAGTACACGAAGACTGACTCTTCTTACTGTCTAGCTTTGAACCATTCCTGTGACACTAGTTATAGATTCCGATGCTACACTCCAGGTTTACTGTATCCCTTGGACCTTCTTATTGACGATGAAACACACAAATTGCATCGGAATTAAATAGAAAAGGCACTATGCCGACGTAAGTACAAGAAGACTGACTCTTCTTACTGTCTATGTTTTGAACCATTCCTGTGACACTAGTTATAGTTTCCGATGCTTCACTCCAGGTTTACTGTATCCCTTGGACCTTCTTATTGACGATGAAACACAGAAATTGCATCGGAATTATATAGAAAAGGCACAATGCCAACTTATGTACAAGAAGACTGACTCTTCTTACTGACTATGTTTTGAACCATTCCTGTGAAACTAGTTATAGATTCCGATGCTTCACCTCAGGTTTACTGTATCCCTTGGACCTTCCTATTGACGATGAATCACAGAAATTGCATCGGCATTAAATACAAAAGGCACAATGCCGACTTAAGTACAGGAAGACTGACTCTCCTTTCTGACTATGCTTTGAACCATTCCTGTGACACTAGTTATGAATTCCGATGCTTCACTTCAGGTTTAGTGTATCCCTCTGACCTTCTTATTGACGATGAAACACAGAAATTGCATCGGAATTAAATACAAAAGGCACAATGCCGACTTAAGTACAAGAAGACTAACTCCTCTTACTGACTATGTTTGAACCATTCCTGTGACACTAGTTATGGATTCCGATGCTTCACTTCAGGTTTACTGTACCCCTCTGACCTGCTTATTGACGATGAAACAAAGAAATTGCATCGGAATTAAATACAGAAGGCACAATGCCGAATTAAGTTCAAGAAGACTGACTCTTCTTACTGTCTATTTTTGAACCAGTCCTTTGACACTAGTTATAGACTCCGATGCTTCACTCCAGGTTTACTGAATTCCTTGGTCCTTCTTCTTGACGATGAAACACAGAAATTGCATAGGAATTAAATACAAAAGGCACAGTGCAGAATTAAGTACAAGGAGACTGACTCTTCTTACTGTCTATCTTTTGAACCATTCCTGTGACAGTAGTTATAGATTCCAAAGCTTCACTCCAGGTTTATTGTATCCCTTGGACCTTCTTATTGATGATGAAACACAGAAATAGCATCGGAATTAAATACAAAAGGCACAATGACGACTTAAGTACAAGAAGACTGACTCTTCTTACTGACTATGTTTTGAACCATTCCTGTGACACTAGCTATAGATTCCGATGCTTCACTTCAGGTTTACTGTACCCCTCTGACCTTCTTATTGACGATGAAACACAGAAACTGCATCGGAATTAAATACAAAAGGCACAATGCCGATTTAAGTACAAGAAGACTGACTCTTCTTAATGTCTATGTTTTGAACCATTCCATTGACACTAGTTATAGATTCCGATGCTTCACTCCAGGTTTACTGTATCCCTTGGAACTTGTTATTGACGATGAAACACAGAAATTGCATCGGAATTAAATAGAAAAGGTACAATGCCGACTTAAGTACAAGAAGACTGAATCTTCTTACTGACTATGTTTTGAACCATTCCTGTGACACTAGTTATAGATTGCGATGCTTCACCTCAGGTTTACTGTATCCCTTGGCCCTTCTTATTGACGATGAAACACAGAAATTGCATCGGAATTAAATACAAAAGGCAAAATGCCGACTTAAGTACACGAAGACTGACTCTTCTTACTGACTATGTTTTGAACGATTCCTGTGACACTAGTTACAGATCCCGATGCTTCACTCCAGGTTTACTGTATCCCTTGGACCTTCTTATTGACGATGAAACACAGAAATTGCATCGGAATTAAATACAAATTGCACAATGCCGACTTAAGTACAAGAAGACTGACTCTTCTTACTGACTATGTTTTGAACCATTCCTGTGACACTAGTTATGGATTCCGATGCTTCACTTCAGGTTTATTGTATCCCTCTGACCTTATTGACGATGAAACACAGAATTTGCATCGGAATTGAATACAAAAGGCACAATGCCGACTTAAGTTCTAATGACTGACTCTTCTTACTGTCTATTTTTGAACCAGTCCTGTGACACTAGTTATAGACTCCGATGCTTCACTCCAGGTTTACTGTATCCCTTGGTCCTTCTTATTGACGATTAAACACAGAAATTGCATCGGAATTAAATAGAAAAGGCACAATGCCGACGTAGGTACAAGAAGACTGACTCTTCTTACTGACAATGTTTTGAACCATTCCTGTGACACTACTTATAGATTCCGATGCTTCACCTCAGGTTTACTGTATGCCTTGAACCTTCTTATTGACGATAAAACACAGAAATTGCATCGGAGTTAAATAGAAAAGGCACTATGCCGACGTAAGTACAAGATGACTGACTCTTCTTACTGTCTATGTTTTGAACCATTCCTGTGACACTAGTTATAGTTTCCGATGCTTCACTCCAGGTTTACTGTATCCCTTGGACCTTCTTATTGACGATGAAAAACAGAAATTGCATCGGAATTAAATAGAAAAGGCACAATGCCGTCTTAACTACAAGAAGACTGACTCTTCTTACTGACTATGTTTTGAACCATTCCTGTGACACTAGTTATAGATTCCGATGCTTCCCTTCAGGATTTCTGTATCCCTCTGACATTCTTATTGACGATGAAACACAGAAATTGCATCGGAATTAAATAGAAAAGGCACAATGCCAACTTAAGTACAAGAAGACTGACTCTTCTTACTGACTATGTTTTGAACTATTCCTGTGACACTAGCTATAGAATCCGATGCTTCACTTCAGGTTTACTGTATCCCTCTCACCTTCTTAATGACGATGAAACACAGACATTGCATCGTAATTAAATCCAAAAGGCACAATGCCGACATAAGTACAAAAAGACAGACGCTTCTTACCGTCCATGTTTTGAACCATACCATTGACACTAGTTATAGATTCCGATGCTTCACTCCAGGTTTACTGTATCCCTTGGACATTCTTATTGACGATGAAACACAGAAATTGCATCGGAATTAAATACAAAAGGCACAGTGCAGAATTAAGTACAAGGAGACTGACTCTTCTTACTGTCTATGTTTTGAAATATTCCATTGACACTAGTTATAGATTCCGATGCTTCACTCCAAGTTCACTGTATCCCTTGGACCTTCTTATTGATGATGAAACACAGAAATTGCATCGGAATTAAATACAAAAGGTACAATGCCGACTTAAGTACAAGAAGACTGAATCTTCTTACTGACTATGTTTTGAACGATTCCTGTGACACTAGTTATAGATTCCGATGCTTCACCTCAGGTTTACTGTATCCCTTGGACCTTCTTATTGACGATGAAACACAGAAATTGCATCGGAATTAAATACAAAAGGCAAAAAGCTGACTTAAGTATACGAAGGCTGACTCTTCTTACTGTCTATGTTTTGAACTATTCCTGTGACACTAGTTATAGATTCCGATGCTACGCTCCAGGTTTACTGTATCCCTTGGACCTTCTTATTGACGATGAAACACAGAAATTGCATCGGAATTGAATACAAAAGGCACAATGCCGAATTAAGTTCAAGAAGACTGACTCTTCTTACTGTCTATTTTTGAACCAGTCCTGTGACACTAGTTATAGACTCCGATGCTTCACTCCAGGTTTACTGTATCCCTTGGTCCTTCTTATTGACGATTAAACACAGAAATTGCATCGGAATTAAATAGAAATGGCACAATGCCGACTTAAGTACAAGAAGACTGACTCTTCTTACTGACTATGTTTTGAACCATTCCTGTGACACTAGCTATAGATTCCGATGCTACACTCCAGGTTTACTGTATCCCTTGGACCTTCTTATTGACTATGAAACACAAAAATTGCATCGGAATTGAATACAAAAGGCAAAATGCCGACTGAAGTGCACGAAGACTGACACTTCTTACAGTCTATGATTTGAACCATTCCTGTGACACTAGTTACAGATTCCGATGCTTCACTCGAGGTTTTCTGTATCCCTTGGACCTTCTTATTGACGATGAAACACAGAAATTGCATCGGAATTAAATACAAAAGGCACAATGCCGACTTAAGTACAAGAAGACTGACTCTTCTTACTGACTGTGTTTTGAACCATTCCTGTGACACTAGTTATGGATTCCGATGCTTCACTTCAGGTTTACTGTATCCCTTGGTCCTTCTTATTGACGATTAAACACAGAAATTCCATCGGAATTAAATAGAAAAGGCACAATGCCGACTTAAGTACAAGAAGACTGACTCTTCTTACTGACTATGTTATGAACCATTCGTGTGACACTAGTTATAAATTCCGATGCTACACTTTAGGTTCACTGTATCCCTTGGACATTCTTATTGACGATGAAACACAGAAATTGCATCGGAATTAAATACAAAAGCACAGTGCAGAATTAAGTACAAGGAGACTGACTCTTCTTACTGTCTATGTTTTGAAATATTCCATTGACACTAGTTATAGATTCCGATGCTTCACTCCAAGTTTACTGTATCCCTTGGACCTTCTTATTGATGATGAAACACAGAAACTGCATCGGAATTAAATACAAAAGGCACAATGCCGACTTAAGTACAAGAAGACTGACTCTTCTTACTGTCTATGTTTTGAACCATTTCATTGACACTAGTTATAGATACCGATGCTTCACTCCAGGTTTACTGTATCCCTTGGAACTTGTTATTGACGATGAAACACAGAAATTGCATCGGACTTAAATAGAAAAGGTACAATGCCGACTTAAGTACAGGAAGACTGAATCTTCTTACTGACTATGTTTTGAACCATTCCTGTGACACTAGTTATAGATTCCGATGCTTCACCTCAGGTTTACTGTATCCCTTGGTCCTTCTTATTGACGATTAAACACAGAAATTGCATCGGAATTAAATCGAAATGGCACAATGCCGACTTAAGTACAAGAAGACTGACTCTTCTTACTGACTATGTTTTGAACCATTCCTGCGACACTAGTTATAAATTCCGATGCTACACTTCAGGTTTACTGTATCCCTTGGACATTGTTATTGACAATGAAACACAGAAATTGCATCGGAATTAAATACAAAACGCACAGTGCAGAATTAAGTACAAGGAGACTGACTCTTCTTACTGTCTATGTTTTGAACCATTCCTGTGACACTAGTTATAGATACCGATGCTTCACCTCAGGTTTACTGTATGCCTTGGACCTTCTTATTGACGATAAAACACAGAAATTGCATCGGAATTAAATACAAAAGGCACAGTGCCGACTTAAGTACACGAAGACTGACTCTTCTTACTGTCTATGCTTTTAACCATTCCTGTGACACTAGCTATAGATTCCGATGCTACACTCCAGGTTTACTGTATCCCTTGGACCTTGTTATTGACGATGAAACACACAAATTGCATCGGAATTAAATAGAAAAGGCACTATGCCGACGTAAGTACAAGAAGACTGACTCTTCTTACTGTCTATGTTTTGAAACATTCCTGTGACACTAGTTATAGTTTCCGATGCTTCACTCCAGGTTTACTGTATCCCTTGGACCTTCTTATTGACGATGAAACACAGAAATTTCATCGAAATTAAATAGAAAAGGCACAATGCCGTCTTAACTACAAGAAGACTGACTCTTCTTACTGACTATGTTTGAACTATTCCTGTGACACTAGTTATAGATTCCGATGCTACACTTCAGGTTTACTGTATCCCTTGGACATTCTTATTGACGATGAAACACAGAAATTGCATCGGAATTAAATACAAAAGGCACAATGCCAACTTAAGTACAAGAAGACTGACTCTTCTTACTGACTATGTTTTGAGCCGTTATTGTGAAACTTGTTATAGATTCCGATGCTTCACCTCAGATTTACTGTATCCCTTGGACCTTCCTATTGACGATGAAACACAGAAATTGCATCGGAATTAAATACAAAAGGCACAATGCCGACTTAAGTACAAGAACAGTGACTCTTCTTACTGTCTATGTTTTGAACCATACCATTGACACTAGTTATAGATTCCGATGGTTGACTCCAGGTTTACTGTATCCCTTGGACCTTCTTATTGACGATGAAACACACAAATTGCATCGGAATTAAATAGATAAGGCACTATGCCGACTTAAGTACAAGAAGACTGACTCTTCTTACTGACTATGATTTGAACGATTCCTGTGACACTAGTTACAGATCCCGATGCTTCACTTCAGGTTTACTGTATCCCTTGGACCTTCTTATTGACGATGAAACACAGAAATTGCATCGGAATTAAATACAAAAGGCAAAATGTCGACTTAAGTACACGAAGACTGACTCTTCTTACTGTCTATGTTTTGAACCATTCCTGTGACACTAGTTATAGATTCCGATGCTACACTCCAGGTTTACTGTATCCCTTGGACCTTCTTATTGATGATGAAACACAGAAATTGCATCGGAATTAAATACAAAAGGCACAATGACGACTTAAGGACAAGAAGGCTGACTCTTCTTACTGACTATGTTTTGAACCATTCCTGTGACACTAGCTATAGGTTCCGATGCTTCACTTCAGGTTTACTGTACCCCTCTGACCTTCTTATTGACGATGAAACTCAGAAACTGCATCGGAATTAAATACAAAAGGCACAATGCCGACTTAAGTACAAGAAGACTGACTCTTCTTAATGTATATGTTTTGAACCATTCCATTGACACTAGTTATAGATTCCGATGCTTCACTCCAGGTTTACTGTATCCCTTGGAACTTGTTACTGACGATGAAACACAGAAATTGCATCGGAATTAATTAGAAAAGGTACAATGCCGACTTAAGAACAAGAAGACTGAATCTTCTTACTGACTATGTTTTGAACCATTCCTGTGACACTAGCTATAGATTCTATGCTTCACTTCAGGTATACTGTACCCCTCTGACCTTCTTATTGACGATGAAACACAGAAACTGCATCGGAATTAAATACAAAAGGCACAATGCCGACTTAAGTACAAGAAGATTGACTCATCTTACTGTCTATGTTTTGAAATATTCCATTGACACTAGTTATAGATTCCGATGCCTCCCTCCAGGTTTACTGTATCCCTTGGACCTTGTTATTGACGATGAAACACAGAAATTGCATCGGAATTATTTAGATAAGGTACAATGGCGACTTAAGTACAAGAAGACTGACTCTTCTTACTGACTATGTTTTGAACCATTCCTGTGACACTAGTTATTGATTCCGATGCTTCACCTCAGGTTTACTGTATGCCTTGGAACTTCTTATTGACGATAAAGCACAGAAATTGCATCGGAATTAAATACAAAAGGCAAAATGTCGACTTAAGTACACGAAGACTGACTCTTCTTACTGTCTATGTTTTGAACCATTCCTGTGACACTAGTTATAGATTCCGATGCTACACTCCAGGTTTACTGTATCCCTTGGACCTTCTTAATGACGATGAAACACACAAATTGCATCGGAATTATATAGAAAAGGCACTATGCCGACGTAAGTACAAGAAGACTGACTCTTCTTACTGTCTATGTTTTGAACCATTCCTGTGACACTAGTTATAGATTCCGATGCTTCACTCCAGGTTTACTGTATCCCTTGGACCTTCTTATTGACGATGAAACACAGAAATTGCATCGGAATTAAATACAAAAGGCACAGTGCAGAATTAAGTACAAGGAGACTGACTCTTCTTACTGTCTATGTTTTGAACCATTCCTGTGGCACTAGTTATAGATTCCGATGCTTCCCTTCAGGATTACTGTATCCCTCTGACCTTTTTGACGATGAAACACAGAAATTGCATCGGAATGAAATAGAAAAGGCACAATGCCAACTTAAGTACAAGACGACTGACTCTTCTTACTGACTATGTTTTGAACCATTCCTGTGAAACTAGTTATAGATTCCGATGCTTCACCTCAGGTTTACCGTATCCCTTGGACCTTCCTATTGACGATGAAACACAGAAATTGAATCGGAATTAAATACAAAAGGCACAATGCCGACTCAAGTACAAGAAGACTGACTCTCCTTTCTGACTATGCTTTGAACCATTCCTGTGACACTAGTTATGGATTCCGATGCTTCACTTCAGGTTTACTGTATCCCTCTGACCTTCTTATTGACGATGAAACACAGAAATTGCATCGGAATTAAATACAGAAGGCACAATGCCGAATTAAGTTCAAGAAGAATGACTCTTCTTACTGCCTATTTTTGAACCAGTCCTTTGACACTAGTTATAGACTCCGATGCTTCACTCCAGGTTTACTGTATCCGTTGGAC
This sequence comes from Schistocerca piceifrons, assembly GCF_021461385.2. Taxonomy (NCBI): domain Eukaryota; kingdom Metazoa; phylum Arthropoda; class Insecta; order Orthoptera; family Acrididae; genus Schistocerca; species Schistocerca piceifrons. The sequence continues at coordinate 331,281 of NW_025727574.1, read as the reverse complement.
CTTCTTATTGATGATGAAACACAGAAATTGCATCGGAATTAAATACAAAAGGCACAATGACAACTTAAGGACAAGAAGACTGACTCTTCTTACTGACTATGTTTTGAACCATTCCTGTGACACTAGCTATAGATTCCGTTGCTTCACTTCAGGTTTACTGTACCCCTCTGACCTTCTTATTGACGATGAAACACAGAAACTGCATCGGAATTAAATACAAAAGGCACAATGCCGACTTAAGTACAAGAAGACTGACTGTTCTTACTGTCTATGTTTCGAACCATTCCATTGACACTAGTTATAGATTCCGATGCTTCACTCCAGGTTTACTGTATCCCTTGGAATTGGTTATTGACGATGAAACACAGAAATTGCATCGGAATTAAATAGAAAAGGTACAATGCCGACTTAAGTACAAGAAGACTGAATCTTCTTACTGACTATGTTTTGAACCATTCTTGTGACACTAGTTATAGATTCCGATGCTTCACCTCAGGTTTACTGTATCCCTTGGACCTTCTTATTGACGATGAAACACAGAAATTGCATCGGAATTAAATACAAAAGGCAAAATGCCGACTTAAGTACACGAAGACTGACTCTTCTTACTGTCTATGTTTTGAACTGTTCCTGTGACACTAGTTATAGAGTCCGATGATACACTCCAGGTTTACTGTATCCCTTGGACCTTCTTATTGGCGATGAAACACAGAAATTGCATCGGAATTAAATAGAAAAGCCACAATGGCGACGTAAGTACAAGAAGACTGACTCTACTTACTGTCAATGTTTTGAACCATTCCTGTGACACTAGCTATAGTTTCCGATGCTTCACTCCGGGTTTACTGTATCCCTTGGACCTTCTTATTGACGATGAAACACAGAAATTGCATCGGAATTAAATAGAAAAGGCACAATGCCGACTTAAGTACAAGAAGACTGACTCTTCCTACTGTCTATGTTTGAACCATTCATGTGACACTAGTTATAGATTCCGATGCTTCACTTCAGGTCTACTGTATCCCTTCTACCTTCTTATTGACGATGAAACACTGAAATTGCATCGGAATTACATATTAAAAGGCACAATTCCGACTTAAGTACATGAAGACCGACTCTTACTACTGACTATGATTTGAACCATTCCTGTGACACTAATTATAGATTCTGATGCTTCACTTGAGGTTTACTGTATCCCTTGGACCTTCTTATTGACGATGATACACAGAAATTGCATCGGAAATAAATACAAAAAGCACAATGCCGACTTAAGTACTAGAATACTGACTCATCTTACTGTCTATGCTTTGTACCGTCCCTGTGACACTACTTATAGATTCCGATGCTTCACTGCAGGTTTACTGTATCCCTTGGACCTTCTTATTGACGATGAAACAAAGAAATTGCATCAGAATTAAATACAAAAGGCACAATGCCGACTTAAGTACAAGAAGACTCAATCTTCTTACTGACTATGTTTGAATCATTCCTGTGACACTAGTTATTGCTTCTGATGCTTCACATCTGGTTTATTGTATCCCTCTGACTTTCTTATTGACGATGAAACACAGAAATTGCATCGGAATTAAATACAAAAGGCACAATGCCGACTTAAGTACAAGAAGACTGACTCTCCTACTGTCTATGTTTGAACCATTCCTGTGACATTAGTTTTGGATTCCGATGCTTCACTTCAAATTTACTTTATCGCTCTGACCTTCTTATTGTCGATGAAACACAGAAATTGCATCGGAATTAATTACAAAAGGCACAATGCCGACTTAAGTACAAGAAGACTGATTCTTCCTACGGTCTATGTTTTGAACCATTCCTGTGACACTAGTTATCGATTCCGATGCTTCACTTCAGGTATACTGTTTCTCTGGGACCTTCTTATTGACGATGACACACAGAAATTACATCGGAATTAAATACAAAAGGCACAATGCCGACTTAAGTACAAGAAGACTGCCTCGTCTACTGTCTATGTTTTGAACCATTTCAGTGACACTAGTTATAGAGTCCGATGCTTCACTCCAGTTTTCTGTAACCTTTGGGCCTTCTTATTGACGATAAGTCACAGAAATTGCATCGGAATAAAATATAAAAGGCACAATGCCGAGTAAAGTACAAGAAGACTGCCTCATCTACTGACTATGTTTTGAACCATTCCTGTGACACTAGTTATAGATTCCGATGCTTCACTCCAGGTTTACTGTATCGCTTGGACCTTCTTACTGACGACGAAACACAGAAATTGCATCGGAATTAAATGCAAATGGCACAATGCCGACTTAAGGACAAGAAGACTGACTCTTCTTACTGACTTTGTTTTGAACCATTCCTGTGACACTAGTTATAGATTCCGATGCTTCACTTTAGGTTTATTCTATCCCTCTGACCTTCTTATTGACAATGAAACACAGAAATAGCATCGGAATTAAATAGAAAAGGCACAATGTCGACTTAAGTACAAGAAGTCTGACTCTTCTTACTGTCTACGTTTTGAACCATTCCTGTGACACTAGTTATAGATTTCGCTGCTTCTGTCCAGGTTTACTGTGTCCCTTGGACCTTCTTATTGACGATGAAACACAGAATTAGCATCGGAATTAAATTGAAAAGGCACAATGAAGACTTAAGTACAAGAAGACTTACTCTTCTTGCTGACTATGTTTTGAACCATTCCTGTGAAACTAATTATAGATTCCGATGCTTCACTTTAGTTTTACTGTATACCTTGGACCATCTTTTTGACGATGAAACACAGAAATTGCATCGGAATTAAATACAAAAGGCACAATGCCGACTTACGTACAAGAAGACTGACTCTTTCTACTGTCTATGTTTTGAACCATTCCTGTGACACTAGTTTTGAATTTCCGATGCCTCACTTCAGGTTTACTGTATCCCTCTGACCTTCTTATTGATGACGAAACACAGAAATTGCATCGGAATTAAATACAAAAGACACAATGCCGACTTAAGTACAAGAAGACTGACTCTTCTTACTGTCTATGTTTTGAACCATGCCATTCACAATAGTTACAGATTGCGATGCTTCACTCCAGGTTTACTGTATCCCTTGGACCTTGTTATTGACGATGAAACACAGAAATTGCATCAGAATTAAATAGAAAAGGTTCAATGCCGACTTAAGTACAAGAAGACTGACTCTTCTTACTGACTATGTTTTGAACCATTCCTGTGACACTAGTTATGGATTCCGATGCTTCACCTCAGGTTTACTGTAAACCTTGGAATTTCTTATTGACGATGAAACACAGAAATTGCATCGGAAGTAAATACAAAAGGATAAATGCCGACTTAAGTACACGAAGACTGACTTTTCTTACTGTCTATGTTTTGAACCATTCCTGTGACACTAGTTATAGATTCCGATGATACACTGCAGGTTTACTGTATCCCTTGGACCATCTTATTGACGATGAAACACAGAGATTTCATCGGAATTAAATACAAAAGGCACAATGCCGATTTAAGGACAAGAAGACTGACTCTTCTTACTGACTTTGTTTTAAACCATTCCTGTGACACTAGTTATAGATTCTGATGCTTCACTTCAGGTTTATTGTATCCCTCTGACCTTCTTATTGACGATGAAACACAGAAATTGCATCGGAATTAAATTGAAATGGCACAAAGTCGACTGAAGGACAAGAAGACTGACTCTTCTTACTGTCTATATTTTGAACCATTCCAGTGACACTAGTTATAGATTCCGATGCTTCACTCCAGGTTTATTGTATCCCTCTGACCTTCTTATTGACGGTGCATCACAGAATTTGCATCGGAATTAAATAGAAAAGGCACAAACTCGACTTATGTACAAGAAGTCTGACTCTTCTTACTGTCTATGTTTTGAACCATTCCTGTGACACTAGTTATAGATTCCGATGCTTCACTCCAGGTTTACTGTATCCCTTGGACCTTGGTATTGACGATGAAACACAGAAATTGCATCGGAATTAAATACAAACGGCACTATGCCGACTTAAGGGCAAGAAGACTGACTCTTCTTACTGCCTATACTTTGAACCATTCCTGTGACACTAGCTATAGATTCCGAAGCTTCACCTCAGGTTTACTGTATCCTTTGGACCTTCTTATTGACGATGAAACACTGAAATTGCATCGGAATTAATTAGAAAGGGTACAATGCCGACTTAAGTACAAGAGGACTGACTCTTCTTACTGACTATGTTTTGAACCATTCCTGTGACACTAGTTATAGATTCCGATGCTTCTCCTCAGGTTTACTGTATCCCTTGGAACTTCGTAATGACGATGAAACACCGAAATTGCATCGGAATTAAATACAAAAGGCAAAATGCCGACTTAAGTATACAAAGATTGACTCTTCTTACTGTCTATGTTTTGAACCATTCCTGTGACACTAGTTATAGATTCTGATGCATCACTCCAGGTTTACTGTATCCCTTGGACGTTCTTATTGACGATGAAACACACAAATTGCATCGGAATTAAATAGAAAAGGCACAATGCCGACTTAAGTACAAGAAGACTGACTCTTCTTACTGGCTATGTTTTGAACCATTCCTGTGACACTGGTTATAGGTTCCGATGCTTCACTTCACGTTTACTGTATGCTTTGGACCTTCTTATTGACGATGAAACACAGAAATTGCATCGGAATTAAATAGAAATGGCACAATGTCGTCTTAAGTACAAGAAGACTGACTCTTCTTACTGTCTATGTTTTGAACCATTCCTGTGACACTAGTTATAGATTCCGATGCATCACTCCAGGTTTACTGTATCCGTTGGACCTTCTCATTGATGATGAAACACAGAAATTGCATCGGAATTAAATACAAAAGGCACAATGACGACTTAAGGACAAGAAGACTGACTCTTCTTACTGACTATGTTTTGAACCATTCCTGTGACACTAGCTATAGATTCCGTTGCTTCACTTCAGGTTTACTGTACCCCTCTGACCTTCTTATTGACGATGAAACACAGAAACTGCATCGGAATTAAATACAAAAGGCACAATGCCGACTTAAGTACAAGAAGACTGACTGTTCTTACTGTCTATGTTTCGAACCATTCCATTGACACTAGTTATAGATTCCGATGCTTCACTCCAGGTTTACTGTATCCCTTGGAACTTGTTATTGACGATGAAACACAGAAATTGCATCGGAATTAAATAGAAAAGGTACAATGCCGACTTAAGTACAAGAAGACTGAATCTTCTTACTGACTATGTTTTGAACCATTCTTGTGACACTAGTTATAGATTCCGATGCTTCACCTCAGGTTTACTGTATCCCTTGGACCTTCTTATTGACGATGAAACACAGAAATTGCATCGGAATTAAATACAAAAGGCAAAATGCCGACTTAAGTACACGAAGACTGACTCTTCTTACTGTCTATGTTTTGAACTGTTCCTGTGACACTAGTTATAGAGTCCGATGATACACTCCAGGTTTACTGTATCCCTTGGACCTTCTTATTGGCGATGAAACACAGAAATTGCATCGGAATTAAATAGAAAAGCCACAATGGCGACGTAAGTACAAGAAGACTGACTCTACTTACTGTCAAGGTTTTGAACCATTCCTGTGACACTAGCTATAGTTTCCGATGCTTCACTCCAGGTTTACTGTATCCCTTGGACCTTCTTATTGACGATGAAACACAGAAATTGCATCGGAATTAAATAGAAAAGGCACAATGCCGACTTAAGTACAAGAAGACTGACTCTTCCTACTGTCTATGTTTGAACCATTCATGTGACACTAGTTATAGATTCCGATGCTTCACTTCAGGTCTACTGTATCCCTTTTACCTTCTTATTGACGATGAAACACTGAAATTGCATCGGAATTACATATTAAAAGGCACAATTCCGACTTAAGTACATGAAGACCGACTCTTACTACTGACTATGATTTGAACCATTCCTGTGACACTAATTATAGATTCTGATGCTTCACTTGAGGTTTACTGTATCCCTTGGACCTTCTTATTGACGATGATACACAGAAATTGCATCGGAAATAAATACAAAAAGCACAATGCCGACTTAAGTACAAGAATACTGACTCATCTTACTGTCTATGCTTTGTACCGTCCCTGTGACACTACTTATAGATTCCGATGCTTCACTGCAGGTTTACTGTATCCCTTGGACCTTCTTATTGACGATGAAACAAAGAAATTGCATCAGAATTAAATACAAAAGGCACAATGCCGACTTAAGTACAAGAAGACTCAATCTTCTTACTGACTATGTTTGAATCATTCCTGTGACACTAGTTATTGCTTCTGATGCTTCACATCTGGTTTATTGTATCCCTCTGACTTTCTTATTGACGATGAAACACAGAAATTGCATCGGAATTAAATACAAAAGGCACAATGCCGACTTAAGTACAAGAAGACTGACTCTCCTACTGTCTATGTTTGAACCATTCCTGTGACATTAGTTTTGGATTCCGATGCTTCACTTCAAATTTACTGTATCGCTCTGACCTTCTTATTGTCGATGAAACACAGAAATTGCATCGGAATTAATTACAAAAGGCACAATGCCGACTTAAGTACAAGAAGACTGATTCTTCCTACGGTCTATGTTTTGAACCATTCCTGTGACACTAGTTATTGATTCCGATGCTTCACTTCAGGTATACTGTTTCTCTGGGACCTTCTTATTGACGATGACACACAGAAATTGCATCGCAATTAAATACAAAAGGCACAATGCCGACTTAAGTACAAGAAGACTGCCTCGTCTACTGTCTATGTTTTGAACCATTTCAGTGACACTAGTTATAGAGTCCGATGCTTCACTCCAGTTTTCTGTAACCTTTGGGCCTTCTTATTGACGATAAGTCACAGAAATTGCATCGGAATAAAATATAAAAGGCACAATGCCGAGTAAAGTACAAGAAGACTGCCTCATCTACTGACTATGTTTTGAACCATTCCTGTGACACTAGTTATAGATTCCGATGCTTCACTCCAGGTTTACTGTATCGCTTGGACCTTCTTACTGACGACGAAACACAGAAATTGCATCGGAATTAAATGCAAATGGCACAATGCCGACTTAAGGACAAGAAGACTGACTCTTCTTACTGACTTTGTTTTGAACCATTCCAGTGACACTAGTTATAGATTCCGATGCTTCACTTTAGGTTTATTCTATCCCTCTGACCTTCTTATTGACAATGAAACACAGAATTTGCATCGGAATTAAATAGAAAAGGCACAATGTCGACTTAAGTACAAGAAGTCTGACTCTTCTTACTGTCTACGTTTTGAACCATTCCTGTGACACTAGTTATAGATTTCGATGCTTCTGTCCAGGTTTACTGTGTCCCTTGGACCTTCTTATTGACGATGAAACACAGAATTAGCATCGGAATTAAATTGAAAAGGCACAATGAAGACTTAAGTACAAGAAGACTGACTCTTCTTACTGACTATGTTTTGAACCATTCCTGTGAAACTAATTATAGATTCCGATGCTTCACTTTAGTTTTACTGTATACCTTGGACCATCTTTTTGACAATGAAACACAGAAATTGCATCGGAATTAAATACAAAAGGCACAATGCCGACTTACGTACAAGAAGACTGACTCTTTCTACTGTCTATGTTTTGAACCATTCCTGTGACACTAGTTTTGAATTTCCGATGCCTCACTTCAGGTTTACTGTATCCCTCTGACCTTCTTATTGATGACGAAACACAGAAATTGCATCGGAATTAAATACAAAAGACACAATGCCGACTTAAGTACAAGAAGACTGACTCTTCTTACTGTCTATGTTTTGAACCATTCCATTCACAATAGTTACAGATTGCGATGCTTCACTCCAGGTTTACTGTATCCCTTGGACCTTGTTATTGACGATGAAACACAGAAATTGCATCAGAATTAAATAGAAAAGGTTCAATGCCGACTTAAGTACAAGAAGACTGACTCTTCTTACTGACTATGTTTTGAACCATTCCTGTGACACTAGTTATGGATTCCGATGCTTCACCTCAGGTTTACTGTAAACCTTGGAATTTCTTATTGACGATGAAACACAGAAATTGCATCGGAAGTAAATACAAAAGGATAAATGCCGACTTAAGTACACGAAGACTGACTTTTCTTACTGTCTTTGTTTTGAACCATTCCTGTGACACTAGTTATAGATTCCGATGATACACTGCAGGTTTACTGTATCCCTTGGACCATCTTATTGACGATGAAACACAGAGATTTCATCGAAATTAAATACAAAAGGCACAATGCCGATTTAAGGACAAGAAGACTGACTCTTCTTACTGACTTTGTTTTAAACCATTCCTGTGACACTAGTTATAGATTCTGATGCTTCACTTCAGGTTTATTGTATCCCTCTGACCTTCTTATTGACGATGAAACACAGAAATTGCATCGGAATTAAATTGAAATGGCACAAAGTCGACTTAAGGACAAGAAGACTGACTCTTCTTACTGTCTATACTTTGAACCATTCCAGTGACACTAGTTATAGATTCCGATGCTTCACTCCAGGTTTATTGTATCCCTCTGACCTTCTTATTGACGGTGCATCACAGAATTTGCATCGGAATTAAATAGAAAAGGCACAAACTCGACTTATGTACAAGAAGTCTGACTCTTCTTACTGTCTATGTTTTGAACCATTCCTGTGACACTAGTTATAGATTCCGATGCTTCACTCCAGGTTTACTGTATCCCTTGGACCTTGTTATTGACGATGAAACACAGAAATTGCATCGGAATTAAATACAAATGGCACTATGCCGACTTAAGGGCAAGAAGACTGACTCTTCTTACTGCCTATACTTTGAACCATTCCTGTGACACTAGCTATAGATTCCGAAGCTTCACCTCAGGTTTACTGTATCCTTTGGACCTTCTTATTGACGATGAAACACTGAAATTGCATCGGAATTAATTAGAAAGGGTACAATGCCGACTTAAGTACAAGAGGACTGAATCTTCTTACTGACTATGTTTTGAACCATTCCTGTGACACTAGTTATAGATTCCGATGCTTCTCCTCAGGTTTACTGTATCCCTTGGAACTTCGTAATGACGATGAAACACCGAAATTGCATCGGAATTAAATACAAAAGGCAAAATGCCGACTTAAGTATACAAAGATTGACTCTTCTTACTGTCTATGTTTTGAACCATTCCTGTGACACTAGTTATAGATTCCAATGCTACACTCCAGGTTTACTGTATCCCTTGGACCTTCTTATTGACGATGAAACACAGAAATTGCATCGGAATTAAATACAAAAGGCACTATGCCGATTTAAGGGCAAGAAGACTGACTCTTCTTACTGCCTATGTTTTGAACCATTGCTGTGACACTAGCTATAGATTCCGATGCTGCACCTCAGGTTTACTGTATCCCTTGGACCTTTTTATTGACGAAGAAACACGGAAATTGCATCGGAATTAAATAGAAATGGCACAATGTCGACTTAAGTACAAGAAGACTGACTCTTCTTACTGTCTATGCTTTGAACCATTCCTGTGACACTAGTTAAAGATTCCGATGCATCACTCCAGGTTCACTGTATCCCTTGGACCTTGTTATTGACGATGAAACACAGAAATTGCATCGGAAATAAATACAAAAAGCACAATGACGACTTAAGTACAAGAATACTGACTCATCTTACGGTCTATGTTTTGTACCGTCCCTGTGACACTACTTATAGATTACGATGCTTCACTGGAGGTTTACTGTATCCCTTGGACCTTCTTATTGACGATGAAACACAGAAATTGCATCAGAATTAAATACAAACAACACAATGCCGACTTAAGTACAAGAAGACTGAATCTTCTTACTGACTATGTTTTGAACCATTCCTGTAATACTAGTTATTGATTCTGATGCTTCACATCTGGTTTACTGTATCCCTCTGACTTTCTTATTGACGATGAAACACAGAAATTGCATCGGAATTACATACAAAATGCACAATGCCGACTTAAGTACAAGAAGACTGACTCTTCCTACTGTCTATGTTTTGAACCATTCCTGTGACACTAGTTATAGATTCCGATGCTTCACTTCAGGTATACTGTTTCTCGTGGACCTTCTTATTGACGATGAAACACAGAAATAGCATCGGAATTAAATACAAAAGGCACAATGCCGACTTAAGTACAAGAAGAGTGACTCTTCTACTGTCTATGTTTTGAACCATTTCTGTGACACTAGTTATAGAGTCCGATGCTTAACTCCAGTTTTCTGTAACCCTTGGGCCTTCGTATTGACGATGAATCACAGAAATTGCATCGGAATTAAATATAAAAGGCACAATGCCGAGTAAAGTGCAAGAAGACTGACTCCTCTTACTGACTATGTTTTGAACCATTCCTGTGACACTAGTTATAGTTTCCGATGCTTCACTTCAGGTTTACTGTATCCCATGGACCTTGTTATTGACGATGAAACACAGCAATTGCATCGGAATTAAATACAAAAGGCAAAATGCCGACTTAAGTACACGAAGACTGACTCTTCTTACTGTCTATGTTTTGAACCAATCCTGTGAACTAGTTATAGTTTCCGATGCTTCACTCCAGGTTTACTGTATCCCTTGGACCTTCTTACTGACGATGAAACACAGAAATTGCATCGGAATTAAACACAAATGGCACAATGCCGACTTAAGGACAAGAAGACTGACTCTTCTTACTGACTTTGTTTTGAACCATTCCTGTGACACTAGTTATATATTCCGATGCTTCACTTCAGGTTTATTGTATCCCTCTGACCTTCTTATTGACTATGAAACACAGAAATTGCATCGGAATTAAATAGAAAAGGCACAATGTCGACTTAAGTACATGAAGTCTGACTCTTCTTACTGTCTACGTTTTGAACGATTCCTGTGACACTAGTTATAGATTCCGATGCTTCACTCCAGGTTTACTGTATCCCTTGGACCTTGTTATTGACGATGAAACACAGAAATTGCATCGGATTTAAATACAAAAGGCACTATGCCGACTTAAGGGCAAAAAGACTGACTCTTCTTACTGCCTATGTTTTGAACCATTCCTGTGACACTAGCTATAGATTCCGATGCTTCACCTCAGGTTTACTGTATCCCTTGGAACCTCTTATTGACGATTAAACACCGAAATTGCATCGGAATTAAATACAAAAGGCAAAATGCCGACATAAGTATACGAAGATTGACTCTTCTTACTGTCTATGTTTTAACCATTCCTGTGACACTAGTTATAGATTCCGATGCTACACTCCAGGTTTACTGTATCCCTTGGACCTTCTTATTGACGATGAAACACAGAAATTGCATCGGAATTAAATACAAAAGGCACTATGCCGACTTAAGGGCAAGAAGACTGACTCTTCTTACTGCCTATGTTTTAACCATTCCTGTGACACTAGCTATAGATTCCGATGCTTCACCTCAGGTTTACTGTATCCCTTGGACCATCTTATTGACGATGAAACACGGAAATTGCATCGGAATTAAATAGATATGGCACAATGTCGTCTTAAGTACAAGAAGACTGACTCTTCTTACTGTCTATGTTTTGAACCATTCCTGTGACACTAGTTATAGATTCCGATGCATCACTCCAGGTTTACTGTATCCCTTGGACGTTCTTATTGACGATGAAACACACAAATTGCATCGGAATTAAATAGAAAAGGCACAATGCCGACTTAAGTACAAGAAGACTGACTCTTCTTACTGGCTATGTTTTGAACCATTCCTGTGACACTGGTTATAGGTTCCGATGCTTCACTTCACGTTTACTGTATGCTTTGGACCTTCTTATTGACGATGAAACACAGAAATTGCATCGGAATTAAATAGAAAAGGCACAATGCCGACTTAAGTACAAGAAGACTGACTCTTCTTACTGTCTATATTTTGAACCATTCCAGTGACACTAGTTATAGATTCCGATGCTTCACTCCAGGTTTATTGTATCCCTCTGACCTTCTTATTGACGATGCATCACAGAAATTGCATCGGAATTAAATAGAAAAGGCACAATGCCGACTTAAGTACAAGAAGACTGTCTCTTCCTACTGTCTATGTTTGAACCACTCCTGTGACACTAGTTATAGATTCCGATGCTTCACTTCAGGTCTACTGTATCACTTCTACCTTCTTATTGACGATGAAACACTGAAATTGCATCGGAATTACATATTAAAAAACGCAATGCCGACTTAAGTACATGAAGACCGACTCTTACTACTGACTATGATTTGAACCATTCCTGTGACACTAGTTATAGATTCCGATGCTTCACTTGAGGTTTACTATATCCCTTGGACCTTCTTATTGACGATGAAACACAGAAATTGCATCAGAATTAAATACAAAAGGCACAATGCCGACTTAAGTACAAGAAGACTGAATCTTCTTACTGACTATGTTTTGAACCATTCCTGTGACACTAGTTAATGATTCTGATGCTTCACATCTGTTTTACAGTATCCCTCTGTCTTTCTTATTGACGATGAAACACAGAAATTGCATCGGAATTAAATACAAAAGGCACAATGCCGACTTAAGTACAAGAAGACTGATTCTTCCTACTGTCTATGTTTTGAACCATTCCTGTGACACTAGTTATAGATTCCGAAGCTTCACTTCAGGTTTACTGTATCCCTCTGATCTTATTGCCGCTGAAACACAGAAATTGGATCGGAATTAAATACAAAAGGCACAATGCCGACTTAAGGACAAGAAGACTGACTCTTCTTACTGACTATGTTTTGAACCATTCCTGTGACACTAGTTATAGATTCCGATGCTTCACTTCAGGTATACTGTTTCTCTTGGACCTTCTTATTGACGATGAAACACAGATTTTGCATCGGAATTAAATACAACAGGCACAATGCCGACTTAAGTACAAGAAGACTGACTCTTCTACTGTCTACGTTTTGAACCATTTCTGTGACACTAGTTATAGAGTCCGATGCTTCACTCCAGTTTTCTGTAACCCTTCGGCCTACTTATTGACGATGAATCACAGAAATTGCATCGGAATTAAATATAAAAGGCACAATGCCGAGTAAAGTACAAGAAGACTGACTCTTCCTACTGACTATGTTTTGAACCATTCCTGTGACACTAGTTATAGATTCCGATGCTTCACTTCAGGTTTACTGTATCCCATGGACCTTGTTATTGACGATGAAACACAGCAATTGCATCGGAATTAAATACAAAAGGCAAAATGCCGACTTAAGTACACGAAGACTGACTCTTCTTACTGTCTATGTTTTGAACCAATCCTGTGACACTAGTTATAGATTCCGATGCCTCACTCCAGGTTTACTGCATCCCTTGGACCTTCTTACTGACGATGAAACACAGAAATTGCATCGGAATTAAATGCAAATGGCACAATGCCGACTTAAGGACAAGAAGACTGACTCTTCTTAGTGACTTTGTTTTGAACCATTCCTGTGACACTAGTTATAGATTCCGATGCTTCACTTCAGGTTTATTGTATCCCTCTGACCTTCTTATTGACAATGAAACACAGGAATTGCATCGGAATTAAATAGAAAAGGCACAATGTCGACTTAAGTACAAGAAGTCTGACTCTTCTTACTGTCTACGTTTTGAACCATTCCTGTGACACTAGTTACAGGTTTCGATGCTTCTCTCCAGGTTTATTGTATCCCTTGGACCTTCTTATTGACGATGAAACACAGAAATTGCATCAGAATTAAATAGAAAAGGTACAATGCCGACTTAAGTACAAGAAGACTGACTCTTCTTACTGACTATGTTTTGAACCATTCCTGTGACACTAGTTATAGATTCCGATGCTTCACCTCAGGTTTACTGTAAACCTTGGAATTTCTTATTGACGATGAAACACAGAAATTGCATCGGAAGTAAATACAAAAGGCTAAATGCCGACTTAAGTACACGAAGACTGACTTTTCTTACTGTCTATGTTTTGAACCATTCCTGTGACACTAGTTATAGATTCCGATGCTTCACTCCAGGTTTACTGTATCCCTTGGACCTTCTTATTGACGATGAAACACAGAAATTGAATCGGAATTAAATACTAAAGTCACAATGCCGACTTAAGGACAAGAAGACTGACTCTTCTTACTGAATATGTTTTGAACCATTCCTGTGACACTAGTTATAGATTCCGATGCTTCACTTCCGGTTTACTGTATACCTCTGACCTTCATATTGACGATGAAACACAGAAATTGCATCGGAATTAAATAGAAAAGGCACAATGTCGACTTAAGTACAAGAAGTCTGACTCTTCTTACTGTCTACGTTTTGAACCATTCCTGTGATACTAGTTATAGATTCCGATGCTTCTCTCCAGGTTTACTGTAAACCTTTGAATTTCTTATTGACGATGAAACACAGAAATTGCATCGGAACTAAATACAAAATGCACAATCCCGAAATTAGTACAAGATGACTGACTCTTCTTACTGTCTATGTTTTGACCACTACTGTGAATCTAATTATAGATTCCGATGCTTCACGCCAGGTTTACTGTATCCCTTGGACCTTCTTATTGACGATGAAACACAGAAATTGAATCGGAATTAAATACTAAAGTCACAATGCCGACTTAAGGACAAGAAGACTGACTCTTCTTACTGACTATGTTTTGAACCATTCCTGTGACACTAGTTATAGATTCCGATGCTTCACTTCCGGTTTACTGTATACCTCTGACCTTCATATTGACGATGCAACACAGAAATTGCATCGGAATTAAATAGAAAAGGCACAATGTCGACTTAAGTACAAGAAGTCTGACTCTTCTTACTGTCTACGTTTTGAACCATTCCTGTGACACTAGTTATAGATTCCGATGCTTCTCTCCAGGTTTACTGTATCCCTTGGACCTTCTTATTGACGATGAAACACAGAATTAGCATCGGAATTAAATGGAAAAGGCACAATGAAGACTTAAGTACAAGAAGACTGACTCCTCTTACTGAATATGTTTGAACCATTCCTGAGAAACTAGTTATAGATTCCGACGCTTCACCTTAGTTTTACTGTATACCTTGGACCATCTTTTTGACGATGAAACACAGAAATTGCATCGGAATTAAATACAAAAGGCACAATGCCGACTTACGTACAAGAAGACTGACTCTTCCTACTGTCTATATTTTGAAACATTCCTGTGACACTAGTTTTGGATTCCGAT
Organism: Schistocerca piceifrons; assembly: GCF_021461385.2. NCBI lineage: Eukaryota > Metazoa > Arthropoda > Insecta > Orthoptera > Acrididae > Schistocerca > Schistocerca piceifrons. The sequence continues at coordinate 316,027 of NW_025727574.1, read as the reverse complement.
GCCTCACTTCAGGTTTACTGTATCCCTCTGACATTTTTATTGATGACGAAACACAGAAATTGCATCGGAATTAAATACAAAAACACAATGCCGACTTAAGTACAAGAAGACTGACTCTTCCTACTGTCTATGATTTGAACCATTCCTGTGACACTAGCTATAGATTCCGATGCTTCACTTCAGGTATACTGTATCCCTCCGACCTTCTTATTGACGATGTAACACAGAAATTGCATCGAAATTAAATACAAAAGGCACAATGCCGACTTAAGTACAAGAAGACTGACTCTTCTTACTGACTATGTTTTGAACCATTCCATTGACACTAGTTCCAGATTCCGAAGCTTCACTCCAGGTTTACTGTATCCCTTGGACCTTGTTATTGACGATGAAACACAGAAATTGCATCAGAATTAAATAGAAAAGGTACAATGCCGACTTAAGTACAAGAAGACTGACTCTTCTTACTGACTATGTTTGAACCATTCCTGTGACACTAGTTATAGATTCCGATGCTTCACCTCAGGTTTACTGTAAACCTTGGAATTAATTATTGACGATGAAACACAGAAATTGCATCAAAAGTAAATACAAAAAGCTAAATGCCGACTTAAGTACACGAAGACTGACTTTTCTTACTGTCTATGTTTTGAACCATTCCTGTGACACTAGTTATAGATTCCGATGATACACTGCAGGTTTACTGTATCCCTTGGACCTTCTTATTGACGACGAAACACAGAAATTTCATCGGAATTAAATACAAAAGGCACAATGCCGACTTAAGGACAAGAAGACTGACTCTTCTTACTGACTTTGCTTTGAACCATTCCTGTGACACTAGTTATAGATTCTGATGCTTCACTTCAGGCTTATTGTATCCCTCTGTCCTTCTTATTGACGATGAAACACAGAAATTGCATCGGAATTAAATAGAAGTGGCACAAAGACGACTTAAGCACAAGAAGACTGACTCCTCTTACTGTCTATGTTTTGAACCATTCCTGTGACACTAGTTATAGATTCCGATGCTTCACTCCAGGTTTACTGTATCCCTTGGACCTTCTTACTGTCGGTGAAACACAGTAGTTGCATCAGAATTAAATAGAAAAGGTACAATGCCGACTTAAGTACAAGAAGACTGACTCTTCTTACTGACTATGTTTGAACCATTCCTGTGACACTAGTTATAGATTCCGATGCTTCACCTCAGGTTTACTGTAAACCTTGGAATTAATTATTGACGATGAAACACAGAAATTGCATCAAAAGTAAATACAAAAAGCTAAATGCCGACTTAAGTACACGAAGACTGACTTTTCTTACTGTCTATGTTTTGAACCATTCCTGTGACACTAGTTATAGATTCCGATGATACACTGCAGGTTTACTGTATGCCTTGAACCTTCTTATTGTCGATGAAACACAGAAATTGCATCGGAATTAAATAGAAAAGGCACAATGCCGACTTAAGTAAAAGAAGACTGACTCTTCCTACTGTCTATGTTTGAACCATTCCTGTGACACTAGTTATGGATTCCGATGCTTCACTTCTGGTCTACTGTATCCCTTCTACCTTCTTATTGACGATGAAACACTGAAATTGCATCGGAATTACATATTAAAAGGCACAATGCCGGCTTAAGTTCATGAAGACCGACTCTTACTACTGACTATGATTTGAACCATTCCTGTGACACTAGTTATAGATTCCGATGCTTCACTTGAGGTTTACGGTATCCCTTGGACCTTCTAATTGACGATGAAACACAGAAATTGCATCGGAAATAAATACAAAAAGCACAATGCCGACTTAAGTACAAGAATACTGACTCATCTTACTGTCTATGCTTTGTACCGTCCCAGTGACACTACTTATAGATTCCGATGCTTCACTGCAGGTCTACTGTATCCCTTCTACCTTCTTATTGACGATGAAACACTGAAATTGCATCGGAATTAAATACAAAAGGCACAATGCCGACTTAAGGACAAGAAGACTGACTCTTCTTACTGACTATGTTTGAACCATTCCTGTGACACTAGTTATAGATTCCGATGCTTCACTTTAAGTATACTGTTTCTCTTGGACCTTCTTGTTGACGATGAAACACAGAAATTGCATCGGAATTAAATACAAAAGGCACAATGCCGACTTAAGTACAAGAAGACTGACTCTTCTACTGTCTATGTTTTGAACCATTTCTGTGACACTAGTTATAGAGTCCGACGGTTCACTCCAGTTTTCTGTAACCCTTGGGCCTTCTTATTGACGATGAATCACAGAAATTGCATCGGAATTAAATATAAAAGGCACAATGCCGAGTAAAGTACAAGAAGACTGACTGTTCTTACTGACTATGTTTTGAACCATTCCCGTGACACTAGTTATAGATTCCGATGCTTCACTTCAGATTTACTGTATCCCATGGACCTTGTTATTGACGATGAAACACAGCAATTGCATCGGAATTATATACAAAAGGCAAAATGCCGACTAAAGTACACGAAGACTGACTCTTCTTACTGTCTATGTTTTGAACCAATCCTGTGACACTAGTTATAGATTCCGATGCTTCACTCCAGGTTTACTGTATCCCTTGGACCTTCTTACTGTCGGTGAAACACAGTAGTTGCATCGGAATTAAATGTAAATGGCACAATGCCGACTTAAGGACAAGAAGACTGACTCTTCTAACTGACTTTGTTTTGAACCATTCCTGTGACACTAGTTATAGATTCCGTTGCTTAGCTTCAGGTTTATTGTATCCCCCTGACCTTCTTATTGACAATGAAACACAGAAATGGCATCGGCATTAAATAGAAAAGGCACAATGTCGACTTAAGTACAAGAAGTCTGACACTTCTTACTGTCTACGTTTTGAAGCATTCCTGTGACACTAGTTATAGATTTCGATGCTTCTCTCCAGGTTTATTGTATCCCTTGGACCTTCTTATTGACGATGAAACACAGAAATTGCATCAGAATTAAATAGAAAAGGTACAATGCCGACTTAAGTACAAGAAGACTGACTCTTCTTACTGACTATGTTTTGAACCATTCCTGTGACACTAGTTATAGATTCCGATGCTTCACCTCAGGTTTACTGTAAACCTTGGAATTTCTTATTGACGATGAAACACAGATATTGCATCGGAAGTAAATACATAAGGCTAAATGCCGACTTTAGTACACGAAGACTGACTTTTCTTACTGTCTATGTTTTGAACCATTCCTGTGACACTAGTTATAGAATCCGATGCTTCCTTCCAGGTTTACTGTATCCCTTGGACCTTCTTATTGACATTGAAAAACAGAAATTGCATCGGAACTAAATACAAAAGGCACAATCCCGAAATAAATACAAGATGACTGACTCTTCTTACTGTCTATGTTTTGAACCACTACTGTGACTCTAATTATAGATTCCGATGCTTCACTCCAGGTTTACTGTATCCCTTGGACCTTCTTATTGACGATGAAACACAGAAATTGAATCGGAATTAAATACTAAAGGCACAATGCCAACTTAAGGACAAGAAGACTGACTCTTCTTACTGACTATGTTTTGAACCATTCCTGTGACACTAGTTATAGATTCCGATGCTTCACTTCCGGTTTACTGTATACCTCTGACCTTCATATTGACGATGAAACACAGAAATTGCATCGGAATTATATACAAAAGGCACAATGCCGACTTAGGTACATGAAGACTGACTCTTCTTACTGTCTACGTTTGAACCATTCCTGTGACACTAGTTATAGATTCCGATGCTTCACTTCAGGTATACTGTATCCCTCTGACCTTCTTATTGACGGTGAAGCACATAAATTGCATCGGAATTCAATACGAAAGGCTAAATGCCGAATTAAGTACAAGAAGACTGACTCTTCTTACTGACTATGCTTTGAACCACTCCTGTGACACTAGTTATAGATTCAGATGCTTCACTTCAGGTTTACTGTATCCCTCTGACCTTCTTATTGACGATGAAGCACAGAAAGTGCATCGGAATTTAATAGAAAAGGCACAATGCCGACATAAGTACAAGAACGCTGACTCTTCCTACTGTCTACGTTTCGAAAAATTCCTGTGACACTAGTTATGGATTCCGATGCTTCACTTCAGGTTTACTGTATCCCTTGAACCATCTTATTGACGATGAAACACAGAAATTTCATCGGAATTAAATACAAAAGGCACACTGCCGACTTAAGTACATGAAGACCGACTATTCTTATTGACAATGATTTGAAACATCCCCGTGACACTAGTTATGGATTCCGTTGCTTCACTTCAGGTTTACTCAATCCCTCTGACCTTCTTGTAGACGATGAAACACAGAAATTGCATCGGAATTAATTACAAAAGGCACAATGCCGACTTAAGTACAAGAAGACTGACTGTTCCTACTGTCTATGTTTGAACCATTCCTGTGACATTAGTTTTAGAATCCGATGCTTCACTTCAGGTTTACTGTATCCCTCTGACCTTCTTATTGACGATGAAACACAGAAATTGCATCGGAATTAAATACAAAAGGCAAAATGCCGACTTAAGTACAAGAAGACTGACTCTTCCTACTGTCAATGTTTTGAACCATTCCTGTGACACTAGTTATAGATTCCGATGCTTCACTTCAGGTTTGCTGTATCCCTCTGACCTTATTATTGACGTAGAAACACAGAAATTGCATCGGAATTAAATACAAAAGGCACAATGCCGACTGAAGTACAAGAAGACTGACTCTTCCTACTGTCTATGTTTTGAACCATTGCTGTGACACTAGTTATAGATTCCGATGCTTCACTTCAGGTTTACTGTATCCCTCTGACCTTATTGCCGATGAAACGCAGAAATTGCATCGGAATTAAATAAAAAAGGCACAATGCCGACTTAAGTACAAGAAGACTGACTCTTCTTACTGTCTATGTTTGAACCATTCCTGTGACACTAGTTATAGATACCGATGCTTCACTTCAGGTTTATTGTATCCCTCTGACATTCTTATTGACAATGCAACACAGAAATTGCATCGGAATTAAATAGAAAAGGCACAATGTCGACTTAAGTACAAGAAGTCTGACTCTTCTTACTGTCTACGTTTTGAACTATTCCTGTGACACTAGTTATAGATTCCAATGCTTCACTCCAGGTTTACTGTATCCCTTGGACCTTGTTATTGACGATGAAACACAGAACTTGCATCGGAATTAAATACAAAAGGCACTATGCCGACTTAAGGGCAAAAAGAGTGACACTTCTTACTGCCTATGTTTTGAACCATTCCTGTGACACTAGCTATAGATTCCGATGCTTCACCTCAGGTTTACTGTTTCCCTTGGACCTTCTTATTGACGATGAAACACGGAAATTGCATCGGAATTAATTAGAAAACGTACAATACCGACATAAGTACAAGAAGACTGACTCTTCTTACTGACTATGTTTGAACCATTCCTGTGACACTAGTTATAGATTCCGATGCTTCATTTCAGGTTTACTGTATCCCTTGGAACTTCTTATTGACGATGAAACACCGAAATTGCACCGGAATTAAATACAAAATGCAAAATGCCGACTTAAGTATACGAAGATTGACTCTTCTTACTGTCTATGTTTTGAACCATTCCTGTGACACTAGTTATAGATTCCATGCTACACTCCAGGTTTACTGTATCCCTTGGACCTTCTTATTGACGATGAAACACAGAAATTGCATCGGAATTAAATACAAAAGGCACTATGCCGACTTAAGTGCAAGAAGACTGACTCTGCTAACTGCCTATGTTTTAACCATTCCTGTGACACTAGCTATAGATTCCGATGCTTCACCTCAGGTTTACTGTATCCCTTGGACCATCTTATTGACGATGAAACACGGAAATTGTATCGGAATTAAATATAAATGGCAGAATGTCGACTTAAGTACAAGAAGACTGACTCTTCTTACTGTCTATGTTTTGAACCATTCCTGTGACACTAGTTATAGATTCCGATGCATCACTCCAGGTTTACTGTATCCCTTGGACGTTCTTATTGACGATGAAACACACAAATTGCATCGGAATTAAATAGAAAAGGCACAATGCCGACTTAAGTACATGAAGACTGACTCTTCTTACTGTCTATGTTTTGAACCATTCCTGTGACACTAGTTATAGATTCCGATGCTACACTCCAGGTTTACTGTATCCCTTGGACCTTCTTATTGACGATGAAACACAGAAATTGCATCGGAATTAAATATAAAAGGCACTATGCCGACTTAAGGGCAAGAAGACTGACTCTTCTTACTGCCTATGTTTGAACCATTCCTGTGACACTAGCTATAGAATCCGATGCTTCACCTCAGGTTTACTGTATCCCTTGGACCTTCCTATTGACGATGAAACACGGAAATTGCATCGGAATTAAATAGAAATGGCACAATGTCGACTTAAGTTCAAGAAGACTGACTCCTCTTACTGTCTATGTTTTGAACCATTCCTGTGACACTAGTTATAGATTCCGATGCATCACTCCAGGTTTACTGTATCCCTTGGACCTTCTTACTGACGATGAAACACACAAATTGCATCGGAATTAAATAGAAAAGGCACAATGCCGACTTAAGTACAAGAAGACTGACTCTTCTTACTGGCTATGTTTTGAACCATTCCTGTGACACTGGTTATAGATTCCGATGCTTCACTTCAGGTTTACTGTATGCCTTGGACCTTGTTATTGACGATGAAACACAGCAATTGCATCGGAATTAAATACAAAAGGCAAAATGCCGACTTAAGTACACGAAGACTGACTCTTCTTACTGTCTATGTTTTGAACCAATTCTGTGACACAAGTTATAGATTCCGATGCCTCACTCCAGGTTTACTGCATCCCTTGGACCTTCTTACTGACGATGAAACACAGAAATTGCATCGGAATTAAATGCAAATGGCACAGTGCCGACTTAAGGACAAGAAGACTGACTCTTCTTATTGACTTTGTTTTGAACCATTCCTGTGACACTAGTTATAGATTCCGATGCTTCACTTTAGGTTTATTGTATCCCTCTGACCTTCTTATTGACAATGAAACACAGAAATTGCATCGGAATTAAATAGAAAAGGCACAATGTCGACTTAAGTACAAGAAGTCTGACTCTTCTTACTGTCTACGTTTTGAACCATTCCTGTGACACCAGTTATAGGTTTCGATGCTTCTCTCCAGGTTTATTGTATCCCTTGGACCTTCTTATTGACGATGAAACACAGAAATTGCATCAGAATTAAATAGAAAAGGTACAATGCCCACTTAAGTACAAGAAGACTGACTCTTCTTACTGACTATGTTTTGAACCATTCCTGTGACACTAGTTATAGATTCCGAAGCTTCACCTCAGGTTTACTGTAAACCTTGGAATTTCTTATTGACGATGAAACACAGAAATTGCATCGGAAGTAAATACAAAAGGCTAAATGCCGACTTAAGTACACGAAGACTTACTTTTCTTACTGTCTATGTTTTGAACCATTCCTGTGACACTAGTTATAGATTCCGATGCTTCACTCCAGGTTTACTGTATCCCTTGGACCTTCTTATTGACGATGAAAAACAGAAATTGCATCGGAACTAAATACAAAAGGCACAATCCCGAAATAAGTACAAGATGACTGACTCTTCTTACTGTCTATGTTTTGAACCACTACTGTGACTCTAATTATAGATTCCGATGCTTCACTCCAGGTTTACTGTACCCCTTGGACCTTCTTATTGACGATGAAACACAGAAATTGAATCGGAATTAAATACTAAAGGCACAATGCCGACTTAAGGACAAGAAGACTGACTCTTCTTACTGACTATGATTTGAACCATTCCTGTGACACTAGTTATCGATTCCGATGCTTCACATCCGGTTTACTGTAAACCTCTGACCTTCATATTGACGATGAAACACAGAAATTGCATCGGAATTATATACAAAAGGCACAATGCCGTCTGAGGTACATGAAGACTGACTCTTCTTGCTGTCTACGTTTGAACCATTCCTGTGACACTACTTATAGATACCGATGCTTCACTTCAGGTTTACTGTATCCCTCTGACCTTCTCATTGACGGTGAAGCACATAAATTGCATCGGAATTCAATACGAAAGGCTAAATGCCGAATTAAGTACAAGAAGACTGACTCTTCTTACTGACTATGTTTTGAACCATTCCTGTGACACTAGTTATAGATTCCGATGCTTCACTTCAGGTTTACTGTATCCCTCTGACCTTCTTATTGACGATGAAACACAGAAATTGCATCGGAATTAAATAGAATAGGCACAATGCCGACTTAAGGACAAGAAGACTGACTCTTCTTACTGACTATGATTTGAACCATTCCTGTGACACTAGTTATCGATTCCGATGCTTCACATCCGGTTTACTGTAAACCTCTGACCTTCATATTGACGATGAAACACAGAAATTGCATCGGAATTATATACAAAAGGTACAATGCCGTCTGAGGTACAAGAAGACTGACTCTTCTTACTGTCTATGTCTTGAACCAATCCTGTGACACTAGTTGTAGATTCCGATGCTTCACTTCTGGTTTACTGTATCCCTTGGACCTTCTTATTGACGATGAGACACAGAAATTGCATCGGAATTAAATACAAAAGGCACAATGCCGACTTAAGTACAAGAACACTGACTCTTCCTACTGTCTATGTTTGAAAAATTCCTGTGACACTAGTTATGGATTCCGATGCTTCACTTCAGAATTACTGTATCCCTTGAACCATCTTATTGACGATAAAACACAGAAATTTCATCGGAATTAAATACAAAAGTCACAATGCCGACTTAAGTACAAGTAGACTGACTGTTCCTACTGCCTATGTTTTGAACCATTCCTGTGACATTAGTTTTAGAATCCGATGCTTCACTTTAGGTTTATTGTATCCCTCTGACCTTCTTATTGACAATGAAACACAGAAATTGCATCGGAATTAAATAGAAAAGGCACAATGTCGACATAAGTACAAGAAGTCTGACTTTTCTTACTGTCTACGTTTTGAACCATTCCTGTGACACTAGTTATAGATTCCGATGCTTCTCTCCAGGTTTACTGTATCCCTTGGACCTTCTTATTGACGATGAAACACAGAATTAGCATCGGAATTAAATGGAAAATGCACAATGAAGACTTAAGTACAAGAAGACTGACTCCTCTTACTGACTATGTTTTGAACCATTCCTGAGAAACTAGTTATAGATTCCGACGCTTCACCTTAGTTTTACTGTTTACCTTGGACCATCTTTTTGACGATGAAACACAGAAATTGCATCGGAATTAAATACAAAAGGCACAATGCCGACTTACGTGCAAGAAGACTGACTCTTCCTACTGTCTATGTTTTGTACCATTCCTGTGACACTAGTTTTGGATTCCGATGCCTCACTTCAGGTTTACTGTATCCCTCCGACCTTTTTATTGATGACGAAACACAGAAATTGCATCGGAATTAAATACGATAGACACAATGCCGACTTAAGTACAAGAAGACTGACTCTTCCTACTGTCTATGATTTGAACCATTCCTGTGACACTAGCTATAGATTCCGATGCTTCACTTCAGGTTTACTGTATCCCTCCGACCTTCTTATTGACGTTGAAACACAGAAATTGCATCGAAATTAAATACAAAAGGCACAATGCCGACTTAAGTACAAGAAGACTGACTCTTCTTACTGACTATGTTTTGAACCATTCCTGTGACACTAGTTATAGATTCCGATGCTTCACCTCAGGTTTACTGTAAACCTTGGAATTTCTTATTGACGATGAAACACAGAAATTGCATCAGAAGTAAATACAAAAAGCTAAATGCCGACTTAAGTACACGAAGACTGACTTTTCTTACTGTCTATGTTTTGAACCATTCCTGTGACACTTGTTATAGATTCCGATGATACACTGCAGGTGTACTGTATCCCTTGGACCTTCTTATTGACGACGAAACACAGAAATTTCATCGGAATTAAATACAAAAGGCACAATGCCGACTTAAGGACAAGACGACTGACTCTTCTTACTGACTTTGTTTTGAACCATTCCTGTTACACTAGTTATAGATTCTGATGCTTCACTTCAGGTTTATTGTATCCCTCTGACCTTCTTATTGACGATGAAACACAGAAATTGCATCGGAATTAAATAGAAATGGCACAAAGACGACTTAAGCACAAGAAGACTGACTCCTCTTACTGTCTATGTTTTGAACCATTCCTGTGACACTAGTTATAGATTCCGATGCTTCACTCCAGGTTTGCCGTATCCCTTGGACCATCTTATTGACGATGAAACACAGAAATTGCATCGGAATTAAATACGAAAGGCACAATGCCGACTTAAGTACAAGAAGACTGACCCTTCCTACTGTCTATGATTTTAACCATTCTTGTGACACTAGTTATAGATTCTGATGCTTCACTTAAGGTTTACTGTATCCCTGGGACCTTCTTATTGACGATGAAACACAGAAATTTCATCGGAATTAAATACAAAAGGCACAATGCCGACTTAAGTACAAGAAGACTGACTCTTCTTACTGTGTATATTTTGAACCATTCCAGTGACACTAGTTATAGATTCCGATCCTTCACTCCAGGTTTATTGTATCCCTCTGACCTTCTTATTGACGATGCATCACAGAAATTGCATCGGAATTAAATACAAAAGGCACAATACCGACTTAAGTACAAGAAGACTGACTCTTCTTACTGGCTATGTTTGAACCATTCCTGTGACACTAGTTATAGATTCCGATGCTTCACTTCCGGTTTACTGTATGCCTTGGACCTTCTTATTGACGATGAAACACAGATATTGCATCGGAATTAAATAGAAAAGGCACAATGCCGACTTAAGTAAAAGAAGACTGACTCTTCCTACTGTCTATATTTGAACCATTCCTGTGACACTAGTTATGGATACCGATGCTTCACTTCAGGTCTACTGAATCCCTTCTACCTTCTTATTGACGATGAAACACTGAAATTGCATCCGAATTACATATTAAATGGCACAATGCCGACTTAAGTACATGAAGACCGACTCTTACTACTGACTTTGATTTGAACCATTCCTGTGACACTAGTTATAGATTCCGATGCTTCACTTGAGGTTTACTGTATCCCTTGGACCTTCTTATTGACGATGAAACACAGAAATTGCATCGGAAATAAATACAAAAAGCACAATGCCGACTTAAGTACAAGAATACTGACTCATCTTACTGTCTATGTTTTGTGCCGTCCCTGTGACACTACTTATAGATTCCGATGCTTCACTGCAGGTTTACTGTATCCCTTGGACCTTCTTATTGACGATGAAACACAGAAATTTCATCAGAATTAAATACAAAAGGCACAAAGCCGACTTAAGTACAAGAAGACTGAATCTTCTTACTGACTATGTTCTGAACCAATCCTGTGACACTAGTTATTGATTCTGATGCTTCACATCTGGTTTACTGTATCCCTCTGACTTTCTTATTGACGATGAAATACAGAAATTGCATCGGAATTAAATACAAAAGGCACAATGCCGACTTAAGTACAAGAGGGCTGACTCTTCCTACTGTCTATGTTTTGAACCATTCCTGTGACATTAGTTTTGGATTCTGATGCTTCACTTCAAGTTTACTGTATCGCTCTGACCTTCTTATTGTCGATGAAACACAGAAATTGCATCGGAATTAATTACAAAAGGCACAATGCCGACTTAAGTACAAGAAGACTGATTCTTCCTACTGTCTATGTTTTGAACCATTCCTGTGACACTAGTTATAGATTCTGAAGCTTCACTTCAGGTTTACTGTATCCCTCTGACCTTATTGCCGATGAAACACAGAAATTGGATCGGAATTAAATACAAAAGGCACAATGCCGACTTAAGGACAAGAAGACTGACTCTTCTTACTGACTATGTTTTGAACCATTCCTGTGACACTAGTTATAGATTGCGATGCTTCACTTCAGGTATACTGTTTCTCCTGGACCTTCTTGTTGACGATGAAACACAGAAAGTGCATCGGAATTAAATACAAAAGGCACAATGTCGACTTAAGTACAAGAAGTCTGACTCTTCTTACAGTCTACGTTTTGAACCATTCCTGTGACACTAGTTATAGATTCCGATGCTTCACTCCAGGTTTACTGTATCCCTTGGACCTTCTTATTGACGATGAAAAACAGAAATTGCATCGGAACTAAATACAAAAGGCACAATCCCGAAATAAGTACAAGATGACTGACTCTTCTTACTGTCTATGTTTTGAACCACTACTGTGACTCTAATTATAGATTCCGATGCTTCACTCCAGGTTTACAGTATCCCTTGGACCTTCTTATTGACGATGAAACACAGAAATTGAATCGGAAATAAATACAAAAGCACAATGCCGACTTAAGGACAAGAAGACTGACTCTTCTTACTGACTATGTTTTGAACCATTCCTGTGACACTAGTTATAGATTCCGATGCTTCACTTCCGGTTTACTGTATACCTCTGACCTTCATATTGACGATGAAACACAGAAATTGCATCGGAATTATATACAAAAGGCACAATGCCGACTTAGGTACATGAAGACTGACTCTTCTTACTGTCTACGTTTGAACCATTCCTGTGACACTAGTTATAGATTCCGATGCTTCACTTTAGGTTTACTGTATCCCTCTGACCTTCTTATTGACGGTGAAGCACATAAATTGCATCGGAATTCAATACGAAAGGCTAAATGCCGAATTAAGTACAAGAAGACTGACTCTTCTTACTGACTATGTTTTGAACCATTCCTGTGACACTAGTTATAGATTCCGATGCTCAACTTCAGGTTTACTATATCCCTCTGACCTTCTTATTGACGATGAAACACAGAAATTGCATCGGAATTTAATAGAAAAGGCACAATGCCGACTTAAGTACAAGAACACTGACTCTTCCTACTGTCTATGTTTCGAAAAATTCCTGTGACACTAGTTATGGATTCCGATGCTTCACTTCAGGTTTACTGTATCCCTTGAACCATCTTATTGACGATGAAACACAGAAATTTCATCGGAATTAAATACAAAAGGCACAATGCCGACTTAAGTACATGAAGACCGACTCTTCTTATTGACAATGATTTGAAACATTCCCGTGACACTAGTTATGGATTCCGTTGCTTCACTTCAGGTTTACTCAATCCCTCTGACCTTCTTGTAGACGATGAAACACAGAAATTGCATCGGAATTAATTACAAAAGGCACAATGCCGACTTAAGTACAAGAAGACTGACTGTTCCTACTGTCTATGTTTGAACCATTCCTGTGACATTAGTTTTAGAATCCGATGCTTCACTTCAGGTTTACTGTATCCCTCTGACCTTCCTATTGACGATGAAACACAGAAATTGCATCGGAATTAAATACAAAAGGCACAATGACGACTTAAGGACAACATGACTGACTCCTCTCACTGACTTTGTTTTGAACCATTCCTGTGACACTAGTTATAGATTCCGATGCTTCACTTCAGGTTTATTGTATCCCTCTGACCTTCTTATTGACGATGAAACACAGAAATAGCTTCGGAATGAAATAGAAAAGGCACAATGTCGACTTAAGTATAAGAAGTCTGACTCTTCTTACCGTCTATGTTTTGAACCATTCCTGTGACACTAGTTATAGATTCCGATGCTTCACTCCAATTTTACTGTATTACTTGGACCTTCTTATTGACGATGAAACACAGAAATTGCATCGGAATTATATAGAAAAGGCACAATGCCGACTTAAGTACAAGAAGACTGACTCTTCTTACTGACTATGCTTTGAACCATTCCTGTGAAACTAGTTTTGATTCCGATGCTTTACTTCAGGTTTAGTGTATCCCTCTGACCTTATTATTGACGATGAAACACAGAAATTGCATCGGAATTAAATACAAAAGGCACAATGCCGACTGAAGTACAAGAAGACTGACTCTTCCTACTGTCTATGTTTTGAACCGTTGCTGTGACACTAGTTATAGATTCCGATGCTTCACTTCAGGTTTACTGTATCCCTCTGACCTTATTGCCGATGAAACACAGAAATTGCATCGGAATTAAATAAAAAAGGCACAATGCCGACTTAAGTATAAAAAGACTGACTCTTTCTACTGTCTATGCATTGATCCATTTCTGTGACACTAGTTATGGAGTCCGATGCTTCACTTCAGGTTTACTGGATCCCTTGGAACTTCTTATTGACGATGAATCACAGAAATTGCATCGGAATGAAATACAAAAGGCACAATGCCGACTTGAGTACACGAAGACTGACTTTTCTTACTGTCTATGTTTTGAACCATTCCTGTGACACTAGTTATAGATTCCGATGCTTCACTCCAGGTTTACTGTATCCCTTGGACCTTCTTATTGACGATGAAAAACAGATATTGCATCGGAACTAAATACAAAAGGCACAATCCCGAAATAAGTACAAGATGACTTACTCTTCTTACTGTCTATGATTTGAACCACTACTGTGACTCTAATTATATATTCCGATGCTTCACTTCCGGTTTACTGTATCCCTTGGACCTTCTTATTGACGATGAAACACAGAAATTGAATCGGAATTAAATACTAAAGGCACAATGCCGTCTTAAGTACAAGAACACTGACTCTTCCTACTGTCTATGTTTCGAAAAATTCCTGTGACACTAGTTATGGATTCCGATGCTTCACTTCAGGTTTACTGTATCCCTTGAACCATCTTATTGACGATGAAACACAGCAATTGCATCGTAATTAAATACAAAAGGCACAATGCCGCCTTAAGGACAAGAAGACTGACTCTTCTTACTGACTATGCTTTGAACCATTCCTGTGACACTAGTTATAGATTCCGATGCTTCACTCCTATTTTACTGTATCACTTGGACCTTCTTATTGACGATGAAACACAGAAATTGCATCGGAATTAAATAGAAAAGGCACAATGCCGACTTAAGTACAAGAAGACTGACTCTTCTTACTGACTATGCTTTGAACCATTCCTGTGAAACTTGATTTGATTCCGATGCTTAACTTCAGGTTTACTGTATCCCTCTGACCTTATTATTGACGATGAAACACAGAAATTGCATCGGAATTAAATACAAAATGCACAATGCCGACTGAAGTACAAGAAGACTGATTCTTCCTACTGTCTATGTTTTGAACCATTGCTGTGACACTAGTTATAGATTCCGATGCTTCACTTCAGGTTTACTGTATCCCTCTGACCTTATTGCCGATGAAACACAGAAATTGCATCGGAATTAAATAAAAAAGGCACAATGCCGACTTAAGTACAAGAGGACTGACTCTTCTTACTGTCTATGTTTGAACCATTCCTGTGACACTAGTTATAAATTCCGTTGCTTCACTTCAGGTTTACTGTATCCCTCTGACCTTCTCATTGACGATGTAACACAGAAATTGCATCGGAATTAAATACAAAAGCTAGAATGCCGACTTATGTACATGAAGACTGACCCTTCGTACTGTCTATGTTTGATCCATTCCTGTGACACTAGTTATAGATTCCGATGCTTCACTTCAGGTTTACTGTTTTCCTTGGACCATATTATTGATGATGAAACACAGAAATTGCATCGGGATTAAATACAAAAGGCACAATGCCGACTTAAGTACAAGAAGACTGACTCTTTTTACTGTCTACGTTTTGAACCATTCCTGTGACACTAGTTATAGGTTCCGATGCTTCACTTCCTTTTTACTGTATCCCTCTGACCTTGTTATTGACGATGAAACACAGAAATTGCATCGGAATTAAATACGAAAGGCACAATGCCGACTTAAGTACAAGAAGACTGACTCTTCTTACTGTCTATGTTTGAACCATTCCTGTGACACTAGTTATAGATTCCGATGCTTCACTTCAGGTTTACTGTATCCCTCTGACCTTCTTAATGACGGTGAAACACAGAAATTGCATCGGAATTCAATACGAAAGGCACAATGCCCAATTAAGTACAAGAGGACTGACTCTTCTTACAGACTATGTTTTAACCATTCCTGTGACACTAGTTATAGATTCCGATGCTTCACTTTAGGTTTACAGTATGCCTCTCACCTTCCTATTGACGATGAAACACAGAAATTGCATCGGGATTAAATACAAAAGGCACAATGCCGATTTAAGAACATGAAGACTGACTCTTCTTACTGTCAATGTTTGAACCATTCCTGTGACACCAGTTATAGATTCCGATCCTTCACTTCAGGTTTTGTGTATCCCTCTGACCTTCTAATAGCCGGTGAAACACAGAAATTGCATCGGAATTCTATACGAAGGCACAATGCCGAATTAAGTACAAGAAGACAGACTCTTCTTACTGACTATGTTTTGAACCATTCCTGTGACACTAGTTATAGATTCCGATGCTTCACTTCTGGTTTACTGTATCCCTCTGACCTTCTTAGTGACGATGAAACACAGAAATTGCATCGGTATTAAATAGAAAAGGCACAATGTTGACTTAAGTACAAGAAGACTGACTCTTCTTACTGTCTATGTTTTGAGCCAATCCTGTGACACTAGTTATAGATTCCGATGCTTAACTCCAATTTTACTGTATCACTTGGACCTTCTTATTGACGATGAAACACAGAAATTGCATCGGAATTAAATAAAAAGGGCACAATGCCGACTTAAGTACAAGAAGACTGACTCTTCTAACTGACTATGTTTTGAACCATTCCTGTGAAACTAGTATTGATTCCGATGCTTCACTTCAGGTTTACTGTATCCCTCTGACCTTATTTTTGACGATGAAACACAGAAATTGCATCGGAATTAAATACAAAAGGCACAATGGCGACTGAAGCACAAGAAGACTGACTCTTCCTACTGTCTATGTTTTGAAGCATAGCTGTGACACTAGTTATAGATTCCGATGCTTCACTTCAGGTTTACTGTATCCCTCTGACCCTATTGCCAATGAAACACAGAAATTGCATTGGAATTAAATAAAAAAGGCACAATGCCGACTTAAGGTCAGGAAGACTGACTCTTCTTACTGACTATGTTTTGAACCATTCCTGTGACACCAGTTATAGATTCCGATGCTTCACTTCAGGTTTACTGTATCCCTCTGACCTTCTTATTGACGATGTAACATAGAAATTGCATCGGAATTAAATACAAAAGCTACAAAGCCGACATATGTACATGAAGACTGACTCTTCGCACTGTCTATGCTTTGAACCATTAAAGTGACACTAGTTATAGATTCCGATGCTTCACTTCAGGTTTACTGTTTCCCTTGGACCTACTTATTGATGATGAAACACAGAAATTGCATAGGAATTTAATACAAAAGGCACAATGCCGACTTAAGTATAAAAAGACTGACTCTTCCTACTGTCTATGTTTTGATCCATTTCTGTGACACTAGTTATGGAGTCCGATGCTTCACTTCAGGTTTACTGTATCCCTTGGACTTTCTTATTGACGATGAATCACAGAAATTGCATCGGAATGAAATACAAAATGCACAATGCCGACGTAAGTACAAGAAGATTGACTCTTCTCACTGTCTATGTTTTGAACCATTCCGGTGACACTAGTTATAGATTCCGAAGCTTCACTTCAGGTTTACTGTGTCCCTTGGACCTTGTTATTGACGATGAAACACAGAAATTGCATCGGAATTGAATACAAAAGGCACAATGCCGACTTAAGTACAAGAAGACTGACTCTTTTTACTGTCTACGTTTTGAACCATTCCTGTGACACTAGTTATAGCTTCCGATGCTTCACTTTCTTTTTACTGTATCCCTCTGACCTTCTTATTGACGATGAAACACCGAAATTGCATCGGAATTGAATACAAAAGGCACAATGCCGACTTAAGTACAAGAAGACTGACTCTTCTTACTGTCTATGTTTGAACCATTCCTGTGACACTAGTTATAGATTCCGATGCTTCACTTCAGGTTTACTGTATCCCTCTGACCTTCTTAATGACGATGAAACACAGAAATTGCATCGTAATTCAATACGAAAGGCACAATGCCCAATTAAGTACAAGAGGACTGACTCTTCTTACTGACTATGTTTTGAACCATTCCTGTGACACTAGTTATAGATTCCGATGCTTCACTTTAGGTTTACAGTATGCCTCTGACCTTCTTATTGACGATGAAACACAGATATTGCATCGGTATTAAATAGAAAAGGCACAATGGGGACTTAAGTACAAGAAGACTGACTCTTCTTACTGTCTATGTTTGAACCAATCCTGTGACACTAGTTGTAGATCCCAATGATTCACTTCAGGTTTACCGTATCCCTTGGACCTTCGTATTGACGATGAAACCCAGAAATTGCATCGGAATTAAATACAAAAGGCACAATGCCGACTTAAGTACAAGAACACTGACTCTTCCTTTCTGTCTATGTTTTGAATCATTCCTGTGACACTAGTTATTGATTCCGATGCTTCACTACAGGTTTACTGTATCCTTTGTACTTTCTTATTGACGATGAAACACAGAAATTGCATCGGAATTAAATACAAATGGCACAATGCCGACTTAAGTACATGAGGACCGACCCTTCTTATTGACAATGATTTGAACCATTACTGTGACACTAGTTATAGATTCCGATGCTTCACTTCAGGTTTACTGTATTCCTTGGACATTCGTATTGACGATGAAACACAAAATTGCATCGGAATTAAATACAAAAGGCACAATGCCGACTTAACCACAAGAAAACTGACTCTACTTACTGACTATGTTTTGAACCATTCCTGTGACACTAGTTATAGATTCCGATGCTTCACTTCCGGTTTACTGTATCCCTCTGACCTTCTTATTGACGATGATACACAGAAATTGCATCGGGATTAAATACAAAAGGCACAATGCCGATTTAAGTACATGAAGACTGACTCTTCTTACTGTCAATGTTTGAACCATTCCTGTGACACTAGTTATAGATTCCGATGCTTCACTTCAGGTTTATTGTGTCCCTCTGACCTTCTTATTGACGATGCATCACAGAAATTGCATCGGAATTAAATACAAAAGGCACAATACCGACTTAAGTACAAGAAGACTGACTCTTCTTACTGGCTATGTTTTGAACCATTCCTGTGACACTAGTTATAGATTCCGATGCTTCACTTCAGGTTTACTGTATGCCTTGGACCTTCTTATTGACGATGAAACACAGATATTGCATCGGAATTAAATAGAAAAGGCACAATGCCGACTTAAGTAAAAGAAGACTGACTCTTCCTACTGTCTATGTTTGAACCATTCCTGTGACACTAGTTATGGATACCGATGCTTCACTTCAGGTCTACTGTATCCCTTCTACCTTCTTATTGACGATGAAACACTGAAATTGCTACGGAATTACATATTAAAAGGCACAATGCCGACTTAAGTACAAGAAGGCTGACTCTTCCTACTGTCTATGTTTTGAACCATTCCTGTGACATTAGTTTTGGATTCTGATGCTTCACTTCAAGTTTACTGTATCCCTCTGACCTTCTTATTGACGATGATACACAGAAATTGCATCGGGATTAAATACAAAAGGCACAATGCCGATTTAAGTACATGAAGACTGACTCTTCTTACTGTCAATGTTTGAACCATTCCTGTGACACTAGTTATAGATTCCGATGCTTCACTTCAGGTTTTGTGTATCCCTCTGACCTTCTTATAGACGATAAAACACAGAAATTGCATCGGAATTAAATAGAAATGGCACAAAGACGACTTAAGCACAAGAAGACTGACTCCTCTTACTGTCTATGTTTTGAACCATTCCTGTGACACTAGTTATAGATTCCGATGCTTCACTCCAGGTTTGCCGTATCCCTTGGACCATCTTATTGACGATGAAACACAGAAATTGCAACGGAATTAAATACGAAAGGCACAATGCCGACTTAAGTACAAGAAGACTAACCCTTCCTACTGTCTATGATTTTAACCATTCTTGTGACATTAGTTATAGATTCTGATGCTTCACTTAAGGTTTACTGTATCCCTGGGACCTTCTTATTGACGATGAAACACAGAAATTTCATCGGAATTAAATACAAAACGCACAATGCCGACTTAAGTACAAGAAGACTGACTCTTCTTACTGTGTATATTTTGAACCATTCCAGTGACACTAGTTATAGATTCCGATGCTTCACTCCAGGTTTATTGTGTCCCTCTGACCTTCTTATTGACGATGCATCACAGAAATTGCATCGGAATTAAATACAAAAGGCACAATACCGACTTAAGTACAAGAAGACTGACTCTTCTTACTGGCTATGTTTTGAACCATTCCTGTGACACTAGTTATAGATTCCGATGCTTCACTTCAGGTTTACTGTATGCCTTGGACCTTCTTATTGACGATGAAACACAGATATTGCATCGGAATTAAATAGAAAAGGCACAATGCCGACTTAAGTAAAAGAAGACTGACTCTTCCTACTGTCTATGTTTGAACCATTCCTGTGACACTAGTTATGGATACCGATGCTTCACTTCAGGTCTACTGTATCCCTTCTACCTTCTTATTGACGATGAAACACTGAAATTGCTACGGAATTACATATTAAAAGGCACAATGCCGACTTAAGTACATAAAGACCGACTCTTACTACTGACTTTGATTTGAACAATTCCTGTGACACTAGTTATAGATTACGATGCTTCACTTGAGGTTTACTGTATCCCTTGGACCTTCTTGTTGACGATGAAACACAGAAATTGCATCGGAAATAAATACAAAAAGCACAATGCCGACTTAAGTACAAGAATACTGACTCATCTTACTGTCTATGCTTTGTACCGTCCCTGTGACACTACTTATAGATTCCGATGCTTCACTGCAGGTTTACTGTATCCCTTGGACCTTCTTATTGACGATGAAACACAGAAATTTCATCAGAATTGAATACAAAAAGCACAAAGCCGACTTAAGTACAAGAAGACTGAATCTTCTTATTGACTATGTTTTGAACCATTCCTGTGACACTAGTTATTGATTCTGATGCTTCACATCTGGTTTACTGTATCCCTCTGACTTTCTTATTGACGATGAAATACAGAAATTGCATCGGAATTAAATACAAAAGGCACAATGCCGACTTAAGTACAAGAAGGCTGACTCTTCCTACTGTCTATGTTTTGAACCATTCCTGTGACATTAGTTTTGGATTCTGATGCTTCACTTCAAGTTTACTGTATCGCTCTGACCTTCTTATTGTCGATGAAACACAGAAATTGCATCGGAATTAATTACAAAAGGCACAATGCCGACTTAAGTACAAGAAGACTGATTCTTCCTACTGTCTATTTTTTGAACCATTCCTGTGACTCTAGTTATAGATTCTGAAGCTTCACTTCAGGTTTACTGTATCCCTCTGACCTTATTGCCGATGAAACACAGAAATTGGATCGGAATTAAATACAAAAGGCACAATGCCGACTTAAGGACAAGAAGACTGACTCTTCTTACTGACTATGCTTTGAACCATTCCTGTGACACTAGTTATAGATTGCGATGCTTCACTTCAGGTATACTGTTTCTCTTGGACCTTCTTGTTGACGATGAAACACAGAAATTGCATCGGAATTAAATACAAAAGGCACAATGCCGACTTAAGTACAAGAAGACTGACTCTTCTACTGTCTATGTTTGGAACCATTTCTGTGACACTAGTTATAGAGTCCGACGGTTCCTCCAGTTTTCTGTAACCCTTGGGCCTTCTTATTGACGATGAATCACAGAAATTGCATCGGAATTAAATATAAAAGGCACAATGCCGATTAAAGTACAAGAAGACTGACTGTTCTTACTGACTATGTTTTGAACCATTCCCGTGACACAAGTTATAGATTCCGATGCTTCACTTCAGATTTTCAGTATCCCAAGGACCTTGTTATTGACGATGAAACACAGCAATTGCATCGGAATTATATACAAAAGGCAAAATGCCGACTTAAGTACACGAAGACTGACTCTATTTACTGTCTATGTTTTGAACCAATCCTGTGACACTAGTTATAGATTCCGATGCTTCACTCCAGGTTTATTATATCCCTTGGACCTTCTTATTGACGATGAAACACAGAAATTGCATCAGAATTAAATAGAAAAGGTACAATGCCGACTTAAGTACAAGAAGACTGACTCTTCTTACTGACTATGCTTCGAACCATTCCTGTGACACTATTTATAGATTCCGATGCTTCACCTCAGGTTTACTGTAAACCTTGGAATTTCTTATTGACGATGAAACACAGAAATTGCATCGGAAGTAAATACAAAAGGCAAAATGCCGACTTAAGTACACGAAGACTGACTTTTCTTACTGTCTATGTTTTGAACCATTCCTGTGACACTAGTTATAGATTCCGATGCTTCACTCCAGGTTTACTGTATCCCTTGGACCTTCTTATTGACGATGAAAAACAGAAATTGCATCGGAACTAAATACAAAATTCACAATCCCGAAATAAGTACAAGATGACTGACTCTTCTTACTGTCTATGTTTTGAACCACTACAGTGACTCTAATTATAGATTCCGATGCTTCACTCCAGGTTTACTGTATCCCTTGGACCTTCTTATTGACGATGAAACGCAGAAATTGAATCGGAATTAAATACTAAAGGCACAATGCCGACTTAAGGACAAGAAGACTGACTCTTCTTACTGACTATGTTCTGAACCATTCCTGTGACACTAGTTATAGATTCCGGTGCTTCACTTCCGGTTTACTGTATACCTCTGACCTTCATATTGACGATGAAACACAGAAATTGCATCGGAATTATATACAAAAGGCACAATGCCGACTTACGTACATGAAGACTGACTCTTCTTACTGTCTACGTTTGAACCATTCCTGTGACACTAGTTATAGATTCCGATGCTTCACTTCAGGTTTACTGTATCCCTCTGACCTTCTTATTGACGGTGAAGCACATAAATTGCATCGGAATTCAATACGAAAGGCTAAATGCCGAATTAAGTACAAGAAGACTGACTCTTCTTACTGACTATGTTTTGAACCATTCCTGTGACACTAGTTATAGATTCCGATGCTTCACTTCAGGTTTACTGTATCCCTCTGACCTTCTTATTGACGATGAAACACAGAAATCGCATCGGAATTTAATAGAAAAGGCACAATGCCGACTTAAGTACAAGATCACTGACTCTTCCTACTGTCTATGTTTCGAAAAATTCCTGTGACACTAGTTATGGATTCCGATGCTTCACTTCAGGTTTACTGTATCACTTGAACCATCTTATTGACGATGAAACACAGAAATTTCATCGGAATTATATACAAAAAGCACAATGCCGACTTAAGTACATGAAGACCGACTCTTCTTATTGACAATGATTTGAAACATTCCCGTGACACTAGTTATGGATTCCGTTGCTTCACTTCAGGCTTACTCAATCCCTCTGACCTTCTTGTAGACGATGAAACACAGAAATTGCATCGGAATTAATTACAAAAGGCACAATGCCGACTTAAGTACAAGAAGACTGACTGTTCCTACTGTCTATGTTTGAACCATTCCTGTGACATTAGTTTTAGAATCCGATGCTTCACTTCAGGTTTACTGTATCCCTCTGACATTCATATTGACGATGAAACACATCAATTGCATCGGAATTAAATACAAAAGGCAAAATGCCGACTTATGTACAAGAAGACTGACTCTTCCTACTGTCAATGTTTTGAACCATTCCTGTGACACTAGTTATAGATTCCGATGCTTCACTTCAGGCTTACTGTATCCCTCTGACCTTATTGCCGATGAAACACAGCAATTGCATCGTAATTAAATAAAAAAGGCACAATGCCGCCTTAAGGACAAGAAGACTGACCCTTCTTACTGACTATGCTTTGAACCATTCCTGTGACACTATTTATAGATTCCGATGCTTCACTCCAGGTATACTGTATCCCTTGGACCATCTTATTGACGATGAAACACAGAAATTGCATCGGAATTAAATACAAAATGCACAATGACGACTTAAGGACAACAAGACTGACTCTTCTCACTGACTTTGTTTTGAACCATTCCTGTGACACTAGTTATAGATTCCGATGCTTCACTTCAGGTTTATTGTATCCCTCTGACCTTCTTATTGACGATCAAACACAGAAATAGCTTCGGAATTAAATAGAAAAGGCACAATGTCGACTTAAGTATAAGAAGTCTGACTCTTCTTACCGTCTATGTTTTGAACCATTCCTGTGACACTAGTTATAGATTCCGATGCTTCACTCCAATTTTACTGTATCACTTGGACCTTCTTATTGACGATGAAACACAGAAATTGCATCGGAATTATATAGAAAAGGCACAATGCCGACTTAAGTACAAGAGGACTGACTCTTCTTACTGACTATGCTTTGAACCATTCCTGTGAAACTAGTTTTGATTCCGATGCTTTACTTCAGGTTTAGTGTATCCCTCTGACCGTATTATTGACAATGAAACACATAAATTGCATCGGAATTAAATACAAAAGGCACAATGCCGACTGAAGTACAAGAAGACTGACTCTTCCTACTGTCTATGTTTTGAACCGTTGCTGTGACACTAGTTATAGATTCCGATTCTTCACTTCAGGTTTACTGTATCCCTCTGACCATATTGCCGATGAAACACAGAAATTGCATCGGAATTAAATAAAAAAGGCACAATGCCGAAATAAGTACAAGATGACTGACTCTTCTTACTGTCTATGATTTGAACCACTACTGTGACTCTAATTATAGATTCCGATGCTTCACATCCGGTTTACTGTATCCCTTGGACCTTCTTATTGACGATGAAACACAGAAATTGAATCGGAATTAAATACTAAAGGCACAATGCCGACTTGAGTACACGAAGACTGACTTTTCTTACTGTCTATGTTTTGAAGCATTCCTGTGACACTAGTTATAGATTCCGATGCTTCACTCCAGGTTTACTGTATCCCTTGGACCTTCTTATTGACGATGAAAAACAGAAATTGCATCGGAACTAAATACAAAAGGCACAATCCCGAAATAAGTACAAGATGACTGACTCTTCTTACTGTCTATGATTTGAACCACTACTGTGACTCTAATTATAGATTCCGATGCTTCACTTCCGGTTTACTGTATCCCTTGGACCTTCTTATTGACGATGAAACACAGAAATTGAATCGGAATTAAATACTAAAGGCACAATGCCGACTTAAGTACAAGAACACTGACTCTTACTACTGTCTATGTTTCGAAAAATTCCTGTGACACTAGTTATGGATTCCGATGCTTCACTTCAGGTTTACTGTATCACTTGAACCATCTTATTGACGATGAAACACTGCAATTGCATCGTAATTAAATACAAAAGGCACAATGCCGCCTTAAGGACCACAAGACTGACTCTTCTTACTGACTATGCTTTGAACCATTCCTGTGACACTTTTTATAGATTCCGATGCTTCACTCCAGGTGTACTGTATCCCTTGGACCATCTTATTGACGATGAAACACAGAAATAGCATCGGAATTAAATACAAAAGGCACAATGACGACTTAAGGACAACATGACTGACTCTTCTTACTGACTTTGTTTTGAACCATTCCTGTGACACTAGTTATAGATTCCGATGCTTCACTTCAGGTTTATTGTATCCCTCAGACCTTCTTATTGACGATCAAACACAGAAATTGCTTCTGAATTAAATAGAAAAGGTACAATGTCGACTTAAGTATTAGAAGTCTGACTCTTCTTACCGTCTATGTTTTGAACCATTCCTGTGACACTAGTTATAGATTCCGATGCTTCACTCCTATTTTACTGTATCACTTGGACCTTCTTATTGACGATGAAACACAGAAATTGCATCGGAATTAAATAGAAAAGACACAATGCCGACTTAAGTACAAGAAGACTGACTCTTCTTACTGACTATGCTTTGAACCATTCCTGTGAAACTAGATTTGATTCCGATTCTTAACTTCAGGTTTACTGTATCCCTCTGACCTTATTATTGACGATGAAACACAGAAATTGCATCGGAATTAAATACAAAATGCACAATGCCGACTGAAGTACAAGAAGACTGACTCTTCCTACTGTCTATGTTTTGAACCATTGCTGTGACACTAGTTATAGATTCCGATGCTTCACTTCAGGTTTACTGTATCCCTCTGACCTTATTGCCGATGAAACACAGAAATTGCATCGGAATGAAATAAAAAAGGCACAATGCCGACTTAAGTTCAAGAGGACTGACTCTTCTTACTGTCTATGTTTGAACCATTCCTGTGACACTAGTTATAGATTCCGATGCTTCACTTCAGGTTTACTGTATCCCTCTGACCTTCTCATTGACGATGTAACACAGAAATGGCATCGGAATTAAATACAAAAGCTACAATGCCGACTTATGTACGTGAAGACTGACCCTTCGTACTGTCTATGTTTGAACCATTCCTGTGACACTAGTTATAGATTCCGATGCTTCACTTCAGGTTTACTGTTTTCCTTGCGCCTTATTATTGATGATGAAACACAGAAATTGCATCGGAATTAAATACAAAAGGCACAATGCCGACTTAAGTATAAAAAGACTGACTCTTCCTACTGTCTATGTTTTGATCCATTTCTGTGACACTAGTTATGGAGTCCGATGCTTCACTTCAGGTTTACTGTATCCCTCTGACCTTCTTATTGACGATGAAACACAGAAATTGCATCGGGATTAAATACAAAAGGCACAATGCCGACTTAAGTACAAGAAGACTGACTCTTTTTACTGTCTACGTTTTGAACCATTCCTGTGACACTAGTTATAGGTTCCGATGCTTCACTTCCTTTTTACTGTATCCCTCTGACCTTCTTATTGACGATGAAACACAGAAATTGCATCGGAATTAAATACAAAAGGCACAATGCCGCCTTAAGTACAAGAAGACTGACTCTTCTTACTGTCTATGTTTGAACCATTCCTGTGACACTAGTTATAGATTCCGATGCTTCACTTCAGGTTTACTGTATCCCTCAGACCTTCTTAATGACGGTGAAACACAGAAATTGCATCGGAATTCAATACGAAAGGCACAATGCCCAATTAAGTACAAGAGGACTGACTCTTCTTACAGACTATGTTTTAACCATTCCTGTGACACTAGTTATAGATTCCGATGCTTCACTTTAGGTTTACAGTATGCCTCTCACCATCTTATTGACGATGAAACACAGAAATTGCATCGGGATTAAATACAAAAGGCACAATGCCGATTTAAGAACATGAAGACTGACTCTTCTTACTGTCAATGTTTGAACCATTCCTGTGACACTAGTTATAGATTCCGATCCTTCACTTCAGGTTTTGTGTATCCCTCTGACCTTCTAATAGACGGTGAAACACAGAAATTGCATCGGAATTCTATACGAAGGCACAATGCCGAATTAAGTACAAGAAGACAGACTCTTCTTACTGACTATGTTTTGAACCATTCCTGTGACACTAGTTATAGATTCCGATGCTTCACTTCAGGTTTACTGTATCCCTCTGACCTTCTTATTGACGATGAAACACAGAAATTGCATCGGTATTAAATAGAAAAGGCACAATGTCGACTTAAGTACAAGAAGACTGACTCTTCTTACTGTCTATGTTTTGAACCAATCCTGTGACACTAGTTACAGATTCCGATGCTTCACTCCAATTTTACTGTATCACATGGACCTTCTTATTGACGATGAAACACAGAAATTGCATCGGAATTAAATAGAAAAGGCACAATGCCGACTTAAGTACAAGAAGACTGACTCTTCTTACTGACTATGTTTTGAACCATTCCTGTGAAACTAGTATTGATTCCGATGCTTCACTTCAGGTTTACTGTATCCTTCTGACCTTATTATTGACGATGAAACACAGAAATTGCATCGGAATTAAATACAAAAGGCACAATGCCGACTGAAGTACAAGAAGACTGACTCTTCCTACTGTCTATGTTTTGAACCATTGCTGTGACACTAGTTATAGATTCCGATGCTTCACTTCAGGTTTACTGTATCCCTCTGACCCTATTGCCAATGAAACACAGAAATTGCATCGGAATTAAATAAAAAAGGCACAATGCCGACTTAAGGACAGGAAGACTGACTCTTCTTACTGACTATGTTTTGAACCATTCCTGTGACACCAGTTATAGATTCCGATGCTTCACTTCAGGTTTACTGTATCCCTCTGACCTTCTTATTGACGATGTAACATAGAAATTGCATCGGAATTAAATACAAAAGCTACAATGCCGACATATGTACATGAAGACTGACTCTTCGCACTGTCTATGCTTTGAACCATTAAAGTGACACTAGTTGTAGATTCCGATGCTTCACTTCAGGTTTACTGTTTCCCTTGGACCTTCATATTGATGATGAAACACAAAAATTGCATAGGAATTTAATACAAAAGGCACAATGCCGACTTAAGTATAAAAAGACTGACTCTTCCTACTGTCTATGTTTTGATCCATTTCTGTGACACTAGTTATGGAGTCCGATGCTTCACTTCAGGTTTACTGTATCCCTTGGACTTTCTTATTGACGATGAATCACAGAAATTGCATCGGAATGAAATACAAAATGCACAATGCCGACTTAAGTACAAGAAGATTGACTCTTCTCACTGTCTATGTTCTGAACCATTCCGGTGACACTAGTTATAGATTCCGATGCTTCACTTCAGGTTTACTGTGTCCCTTGGACCTTCTTATTGACGATGAAACACAGAAATTGCATCGGAATTGAATACAAAAGGCACAATGCCGACTTAAGTACAAGAAGACTGACTCTTTTTACTGTCTACGTTTTGAACCATTCCTGTGACACTAGTTATAGGTTCCGATGCTTCACTTCCTTTTTACTGTATCCCTCTGACCTTCTTATTGACGATGAAACACAGAAATTGCATCGGAATTAAATACAAAAGGCACAATGCCGACTTAAGTACAACAAGACTGACTCTTCTTACTGTCTATGTTTGAACCATTCCTGTGACACTAGTTATAGATTCCGATGCTTCACTTCAGGTTTACTGTGTCCCTTGGACCTTCTTATTGACGATGAAACACAGAAATTGCATCGGAATTGAATACAAAAGGCACAATGCCGACTTAAGTACAAGAAGACTGACTCTTTTTACTGTCTACGTTTTGAACCATTCCTGTGACACTAGTTATAGGTTCCGATGCTTCACTTCCTTTTTACTGTATCCCTCTGACCTTCTTATTGACGATGAAACACAGAAATTGCATCGGAATTAAATACAAAAGGCACAATGCCGACTTAAGTACAACAAGACTGACTCTTCTTACTGTCTATGTTTGAACCATTCCTGTGACACTAGTTATAGATTCCGATGCTTCACTTTAGGTTTACAGTATGCCTCTGACCTTCTTATTGACGATGAAACACAGAAATTGCATCGGTATTAAATAGAAAAGGCACAATGGGGACTTAAGTACAAGAAGACTGTCTCTTCTTACTGTCTATGTTTTGAACCAATCCTGTGACACTAGTTGTAGATCCCAATGATTCACTTCAGGTTTACTGTATCCCTTGGACCTTCTTATTGACGATGAAACCCAGAAATTGCATCGGAATTAAATACAAAAGGCAAAATGCCGACTTAAGTACAAGAACACTGACTCTTCGTTTCTGTCTATGTTTTGAATCGTTCCTGTGACACTAGTTATAGATTCCGATGCTTCACTACAGGTTTACTGTATCCCTTGCACTTTCTTATTGACGATGAAACACAGAAATTGCATCGGAATTAAATACAAATGGCACAATGCCGACTTAAGTACATGAGGACCGACTCTTCTTATTGACAATGATTTGAACCATTCCTGTGACACTAGTTATAGATTCCGATGCTTCACTTCAGGTTTACTGTATTCCTTGGACATTCTTATTGACGATGAAACACAAAATTGCATCGGAATTAAATACAAAAGGCACAATGCCGACTTAAGGACAAGAAAACTGACTCTACTTACTGACTATGTTTTGAACCATTCCTGTGACACTAGTTATAGATTCCGATGCTTCACTTCCGGTTTACTGTATCCCTCTGACCTTCTTATTGACGATGAAACACAGAAATTGCATCGGGATTAAATACAAAAGGCACAATGCCGATTTAAGTACATGAAGACTGACTCTTCTTACTGTCAATGTTTGAACCATTCCTGTGACACTTGTTATAGATTCCGATGCTTCACTTCAGGTTTTGTGTATCCCTCTGACCTTCTTATAGACGATGAAACACAGAAATTGCATCGGAATTCAATACGAAAGGCACAATGCCGAATTAAGTACAAGAAGACAGACTCTTCTTACTGACTATGTTTTGAACCATACCTGTGACACTAGTTATAGATTCCGATGCTTCACTTCAGGTTTACTGTATCACTCTGACCTTCTTTTTGACGATGAAACACAGAAATTGCATCGGTATTAAATAGAAAAGACACAATGTCGACTTAAGTACAAGAAGACTGACTCTTCTTAGTGTCTATGTTTGAACCAATCCTGTGACACTAGTTGTAGATTCCGATGCTTCACTTCAGGTTTACTGTATCCCTTGGACCTTCTTATTGACGATGAAACACTGAAATTGCATCGGAATTAAATACAAAAGGCACAATGCCGACTTAAGTACAAGAACACTGACTCTTCCTACTGTCTATTTTTTGAACCATTCCTGTGACACTAGTTATAGATTCCGATGCTTCACTTCAGGTTTACTGTATTCCTTGTATTTCATTTGTGACGATGAAACACAGATATTGCATCGGAATTAAATACAAAAGGCACAATGCCGACTTAAGTACATGAAGACCGACTCTTCTTATTGGCAATCATTTGAACCATTCCTGTGACACTAGTTATAGATTCCGATGCTTCATTTCAGGTTTACTGTATCCCTTGGACATTTTTATTGACGATGAAACACAGATATTGCATCGGAATTAAATACAAAAGGCACAATGCCGACGTAAGGACAAGAAGACTGACTCTACTTACTGACTATGATTTGAACCATTCCTGTGACACTAGTTATAGATTCCGATGCTTCACTTACGGTTTACTGTATCCCTCTGACCTTCTTATTGACGATGAAACACAGAAATTGCATCGGTATTAAATACAAAAGGCACAATGCCGATTTAAGTACATGAAGACTGGCTCTTCTTACTGTCAATGTTTGAACCATTCCTGTGACACTAGTTATAGATTCCGATGCTTCACTTCAGGTTTTGTGTATCCCTCTGACCATCTTATAGACGGTGAAACACAGAAATTGCATCGGAATTCAATACGAAAGGCACAATGTCGACTTAAGTACAAGAAGACTGACTCTTCTTACTGTCTATGTTTGAACCAATCCTGTGACACTAGTTGTAGATTCCGACGCTTCACTTCAGGTTTACTGTATCCCTTGGACCTTCTTATTGACGATGAAACACTGAAATTGCATCGGAATTAAATACAAAAGGCACAATGCCGACTTAAGTACAAGAACACTGACTCTTCCTACTGTCTATGTTTTGAACCATTCCTGTGACACTAGTTATAGATTCCGATGCTTCACTTCAGGTTTACTGTATTCCTTGTATTTCCTTTGTGACGATGAAACACAGAAATTGCATCGGAATTAAATACAAAAGGCACAATGCCGACTTAAGTATATGAAGACCGACTCTTCTTATTGGCAATGATTTGAACCATTCCTGTGACACTAGTTATAGATTCCGATGCTTCATTTCAGGTTTACTGTATCCCTTGGACATTTTTATTGACGATGAAACACAGATATTGCATCGGAATTAAATACAAAAGGCACAATGCCGACTTAAGGACAAGAAGACTGACTCTACTTACTGACTATGATTTGAACCATTCCTGTGACACTAGTTATAGATTCCGATGCTTCACTTCCGGTTTACTGTATCCCTCTGACCTTCTTATTGACGATGAAACACAGAAATTGCATCGGTATTAAATACAAAAGGCACAATGCCGATTTAAGTACATGAAGACTGGCTCTTCTTACTGTCAATGTTTGAACCATTCCTGTGACACTAGTTATAGATTCCGATGCTTCACTTCAGGTTTTGTGTATCCCTCTGACCATCTTATAGACGGTGAAACACAGAAATTGCATCGGAATTCAATACGAAAGGCACAATGCCGAATTAAGTACAAGAAGACTGACTCTTCTTACTGACTATGTTTTGAACCATTCCTGTGACACTAGTTATAGATTCCGATGCTTCACTGCAGGTTTTCTGTATCCCTCTGACCTTCTTATTGACGATGAAACACAGAAATTGCATCGGTATTAAATAGAAAAGGCACAATGTCGACTTAAGTACAAGAAGACTGACTCTTCTTACTGTCTATGATTTGAAACAATCCTGTGACACTAGTTATAGATTCCGATGCTTCACTCCAATTTTACTGTATCACTTGGACCTTCTTATTGACGATGAAACACAGAAATTACAACGGAATTAAATAGAAAAGGCACAATGCCGACTTAAGTACAAGAAGACTGACTCTTCTTACTGGCTATGTTTTGAACCATTCCTGTGAAACTAGTTTTGATTCCGATGCTTCACTTCAGGTTTACTGTATCCCTCTGACCTTATTATTGACGATGAAACACAGAAATTGCATCGGAATTAAATACAAAAGGCACAATGCCGACTGAAGTACAAGAAGACGGACTCTTCCTACTGTCTATGTTTTGAACCATTGCTGTGACACTAGTTATAGATTCCGATGCTTCACTTCAGGTTTACTGTATCCCTCTGACCTTATTGCCGATGAAACACAGAAATTGCATCGGAATTAAATAAAAAAGGCACAATGCCGACTTAAGGAGAGGAAGACTGACTCTTCTTACTGACTATGTTTTGAACCATTCCTGTGACACCAGTTATAGATTCCGATGCTTCACTTCGGGTTTACTGTATCCCTCTGACCTTCTTATTGACGATGTAACACAGAAATTGCATCAGAATTAAATACAAAAGCTACAATGCCGACATATGTACATGAAGACTGACTCTTCGTACTGTCTATGCTTTGAACCATTCCTGTGACACTAGTTATAGATTCCGATGCTTCACTTCAGGTTTACTGTTTCCCTTGGACCTTCTTATTGATGATGAAACACAGAAATTGCATCGGAATTTAATACAAAAGGCACAATGCCGACTTAAGTATAAAAAGACTGACTCTTCCTACTGACTATGTTGTGATCCATTTCTGTGACACTAGTTATGGAGTCCGATGATTCACTTCAGGTTTACTGTATCCCTCTGACCTTCTTATTGACGATGAAACACAGAAATTGCATCGGAATTAAATACAAAAGGCACAATGCCGACTTAAGTACAAGAAGACTGACTCTTCCTACTGTCTATGTTTGAACCATTCCTGTCACACTAGTTATAGATTCCGATGCTTCACTTCAGGTTTACTGTATCCCTCTGACCTTCTTAATGACGATGAATCACAGAAAATGCATCGGAATTAATACGAAAGGCACAATGCCCAATTAAGTACAAGAGGACTGACTCTTCTTACTGACTATGTTTTGAACCATTCCTGTGACACTAGTTATAGATTCTGATGCTTCACTTTAGGTTTACAGTATGCCTCTGACCTTCTTATTGACGATGAAACACAGAAATTGCATCGGTATTAAATAGAAAAGGCACAATGGGGACTTAAGTACAAGAAGGCTGACTCTTCTAACTGTCTATGTTTTGAACCAATCCTGTGACACTAGTTGTAGATCCCAATGATTCACTTCAGGTTTACTGTATCGCTTGGACCTTCTTATTGACGATGAAACCCAGAAATTGCATCGGAATTAAATACAAAATGCACAATGCCGACTTAAGTACAAGAACACTGACTCTTACTACTGTCTATGATTTGAATCATTCCTGTGACACTAGTTACAGATTCCGATGCTTCACTACAGGTTTACTGTATCCCTTGTACTTTCTGATTGACGATGAAACACAGAAATTGCATCGGAATTAAATACAAATGGCACAATGCCGACTTACGTACATGAGGACCGACTCTTCTTATTGACAATGATTTGAACCATTCCTGTGACACTAGTTATAGATTCCGATGCTTTACTTCAGGTTTACTGTATCCCTTGGACATTCTTATTGACGATGAAACACAAAATTGCATCGGAATTAAATACAAAAGGCACAATGCCGACTTAAGGACAAGGAGACTGACTCTACTTACTGACTATGTTTTGAACCATTCCTTTGACACTAGTTATAGATTCCGATGCTTCACTTCCGGTTAACTGTATCCCTCTGACCTTCTTATTGACGATGAAACACAGAAATTGCATCGGGAATAAATACAAAAGGCACAGTGCCGATTTAAGTACATGAAGACTGACTCTTCTTACTGTCAATGTTTGAACCATTCCTGTGACACTAGTTATAGATTCCGATGCTTCACTTCAGATTTACTGTATCCCTTGGACCTTCTTATTGACGATGAAACACTCAAATTGCATCGGAATTAAATACAAAAGGCACAATGCCGACGTAAGTACAAGAACACTGACTCTTCCTACTGTCTATGTTTTGAACCATTCCTGTGACACTAGTTATAGATTCCGATGCTTCACTTCAGGTTTACTGTATCCCTTGTATTTCCTTTGTGACGATGAAACACAGTCATTGCATCGGAATTAAATACAAAAGCCACAATGCCGACTTAAGTACATGAAGACCGACTCTTCTTATTGACAATGATTTGAACCATTCCTGTGACACTAGTTATAGATTGCGATGCTTCATTTCAGGTTTACTGCATCCCTTGGACATTTTTATTGACGATGAAACACAGATATTGCATCGGAATTAAATACAAAAGGCACAATGCCGACTTAAGGACAAGAAGACTGACTTTACTTACTGTCTATGTTTGAACCATTCCTGTGACTCTAGTTATAGATTCTGATGCTTCACTTCAGGATTACTGTATCTCTTGGACCTTCATATTGACGATGAAACACAGAAATTGCATCGGACTTAAATACAAAAGGCACAATGCCGACTTAAGTACATGAAGACCGACTCCTAGTACTGACTATGATTTGAACCATTCTTGTGACACTAGTTATAGATTCCGATGCTTCACTTGAGGTTTACTGTATCCCTTATACCTTCTAATTGACGTTGAAACACAGAATTTGCCTCAGAATTAAATACAAAAGACACAATGCCGACTTAAGTATAAGAAGACTGACTCTTCCTACTGCCTATGTTTTGATCCATTTCTGTGACACTTTTTATAGAGTCCGATGCTTCACTTCAGGTTTACTGTATCCCTTGGACCTTCTTTCTGACGATGAATCACAGAAATTGCATCGGAATTAAATACAAATGGCACAATGCCGGCTTAAGTACAAGAAGACTGACTTTTCTTACTGTCTATATTTCGAACCATTGCAGTGACACTAGTTATAGATTCCGATGCATCACTTCAGGTTTACTGTATCCCTCTGTCGTTCTTATTGACGGTGAAGCACAGAAATTGCATCGGAATCACATACCAAACGCACAATGCCCAAATAAGTACAAGAAGACTGACACTTCTTATTGACAATGATTTTAACCATTCCTGTGACACTAGTTATAGATTCCGATGCTTCACTTCAGGTTTACTGTATCCCTTGGACATTCTTATTGACGATGAAACACAGAAATTGCATCGGAATTAAATAGAAAAGGCACTATGCCGACTTAAGTACAAGAAGACTGACTCTTCGTACTGACTATGATTTGAACGATTCCTGTGACACTAGTTATATATCCCGATGCTTCACTTCAGGTTCACTGTAGCAATCTGACCATCTTATAGACGGTGAAACACAGAAATTGCATCGGAATTCAATACGAAGGGCACAATGCCGAATTAAGTACAAGAAGACAGACTCTTCTTACTGACTGTGTTTTGAACCATTCCTGTGACACTAGTTATAGATTCCGATGCTTCACTTCAGGTTTTGTGTATCCATCTGACCTTCTTATAGACGGAGAAAACCAGAAATTGCATCGGAATTCAATACGAAAGGCACTATGCCGAATTAAGTACAAGAAGACCGACTCTTCTTACTGACTATGTTTTGAACCACTCCTGTGACACTAGTTATAGATTCCGATGCTTCACTTCAGGTTTACTGTATCCCTCTCACCTTCTTAATGACGATGAAACACAGAAATTGCATTGGTATTAAATAGAAAAGGCACAGTGCCGACTTAAGTACAAGAAGACTGACTCTTCTTACTGTCTATGTTTCGAACCAATCCTGTGACACTAGTTGTAGATTCCGATGCTTGACTTCAGGTTTACTGTATCCCTCTGATCTTCTTAATGACGATGAAACACAGAAATTGCATCGGTATTAAATAGAAAAGGCACAATGCCGACTTAAGTACAAGAAGACTGACTCTTCTTACTGTCTATGTTTCGAACCATTCCTGTGACCCTAGTTATAGATTCCGATGCTTCACTTCAGGTTTACTGTATCCCTTGTACTTTCTTTGTGACGATGAAACAAAGAAATTGCACCGGAATTAAATACAAAAGGCACAATGCCGACTTAAGTACATGAAGACCGACACTTCTTATTGACAATGATTTGAACCATTCCTGTGACACTAGTTATATATTCCGATGTTTCATTTCAGTTTTACTGTATCCCTTGGACCTTCTTATTGACGATGAAACACACAAATTGGATCGGAATTAAATAGAAAAAGCACTATGCCGACTTAAGTACAAGAAGACTGACTCTTCGTACTGACTATGATTTGAACGATTCCTGTGACACTAGTTATATATCCCGATGCTTCACTTCAGGTTCACTGTATCAATCTGACCATCTTATAGACGGTGAAACACAGAAATTGCATCGGAATTCAATACGAAAGGCACAATGCCGAATTAAGTACAAGAAGACAGACTCTTCTTACTGACTATGTTTTGAACCATTCCTGTGACACTAGTTATAGATTCCGATGCTTCACTTCAGGTTTACTGTATCCCTCTGACCTTCTTATTGACGATGAAACACAGAAATTGCATCGGTATTAAATAGAAAAGGCACAATGTCGACTTAAGTACAAGAACAGAGACTCTTATTACTGTCAATGTTTTGAGCCATGACTGTGACACTAGTTATAGATTCCGATGCTTCACTTCAGGTTTACTGTATCCCTTGTACTTTCTTTGTGACGATGAAACACAGAAATTGCATCGGAATTAAATACAAAAGGCACAATGCCGACTTAAGTACATGAAGACCGACTCTTCTTATTGACAATGATTTGAACCATTCCTGTGACACTAGTTATAGATTCCGATGCTTCATTTCAGGTTTACTGTATCCCTTGGAAATTTTTATTGACGATGAAACACAGATATTGCATCGGAATTAAATACAAAAGGCACAATGCCGACTTAAGAACAAGAAGACTGACTCTTCCTACTGACTTTGCTTTGAACCATTAGTGTGACGCTAGTTATAGATACCGATGCTTCACTTCAGTTTAACTGTATCGCTTGGACCTTCTTATTGACGATGAAACACAGAAATTGCATCGGAATTAAATACAAAAGGCACAATGCCGACATAAGTACAAGAAGACTGACTCTTCTTACTGACTATGTTCTGAACCATTCCTGTGACACTAGTTATAGATTCCGATGCTTCACTTCAGGTTTACTGTATACCTTGGACTATCTTAATGACGATGAGACACAGAAATTGCATCGGAATTAAATACAAAAGGCACAATGCCGACTTAAGTACAAGTAGACTGACTCTTCATACTGTCTATGTTTTGAACCATTCCTGTGACTCTAGTTATAGATTCTGATGCTTCACTTCAGGATTACTGTATCTCATAGACCTTCATATTGACGATGAAACACAGAAATTGCATCGGACTTAAATACAAAAGGCACAATGCCGTCTTAAGTACATGAAAACCGACTCTAAGTACTGACTATGATTTGAACCATTCTTGTGACACTAGTTATAGATTCCGATGCTTCACCTGAGGTTTACTGTATCCCTTGGACCTTCTAATTGACGTTGAAACACAGAAATTGCTTTAGAATGAAATACTAAAGGCACAATGCCGAATTCAGTATAAGAAGACTGACTCTTCCTACTGCCTATGTTTTGATCCATTTCTGTGACACTTTTTATAGAGTCCGATGCTTCACTTCAGGTTTACTGTATCCCTTGGACCTTCTTTCTGACGATGAATCACAGAAATTGCATCGGAATTAAATACAAATGGGACAATGCCGCCATAAGTACAAGAAGACTGACTTTTCTTATTGTCTATATTTCGAACCATTGCAGTGACACTAGTGATAGATTCCGATGCTTCACTTCAGGTTTACTGTATCCCTAGGACCTACTTACTGACGATGAAACACAGAAATTGCATCGGAATTAAATACAAAAGGGACAATGCCGACTTAAGTACAAGAAGACAGACTCTTCTTACTGTCAATGTTTTGAACCATTACTGTGACTCTAGTTATAGATTCCGATGCTTCACTCCAGGTTTACTGCATCCCTTGGACCTTCTTATTGACGATGAAACACAGAAATTGCATCGGAATTAAATACAAAAGGCACAATGCCGACTTAAGGACAAGAAGACTGACTCTTCTTACTGACTATGTTTGAACCATTCCTGTGACACTAGTTATAGGTTCCGATGCTTCACTTCCGGCTTACTGTATCCCTCTGACCTTCTTATTGACGATGAAACACAGAAATTGCATCGGAATTAAATACAAAAGGCACAATGCCGACTTAAGTACAAGGAGACTGACTCTACTTACTGTCTATGTTCGAACCGTTCCTGTGACACTAGTTATAGATTCCGATGCATCACTTCAGGTTTACTGTATCCCTCTGTCGTTCTTATTGACGGTGAGGCACAGAAATTGCATCGGAATTACATACCAAACGCACAATGCCCAATTAAGTACAAGAAGACTGACACTTCTTACTGACTATGCTTTTAACCATTCCTGTGACACTAGTTATAGATTCCGATGCTTCACTTTAGGTTTACTGTATCCCTCTGACCTTCTTATTGACGATGAAACACAGAAATTGCATCGGTATTAAATAGAAAAGGCACAATGCCGACTTGAGTACAAGAAGACTGACTCTTCTTACTGTCTATGCTTTGAACCAATCCTGTGACAATAGTTGTAGATTCCGATGCCTCCCTTCAGGTTTACTGTATCCCTTGGACCATCTTATTGACGATGAAACACAGAAATTGCATCGGAATTAAACACAAAAGGCACAATGCCGACTTAAGTACAAGAACACTGACTCTTCCTACTGTCTATGTTTTGAACCATTCCTGTGACACTAGTTATAGATTCCGATGCATCACTTCAGGTTTACTGTATCCCTTGTACTTTCTTATTGACGATGAAACACAGAAATTGCATCGGAATTAAATACAAAAGGCACAAATCCGACTTAAGTACATGAAGACCGACTCTTCTTATTGACAATGATTTTAACCATTCCTGTGACACTAGTTATAGATTCCGATGCTTCACTTCAGGTTTACTGTATCCCTTGGACATTTTTATTGACGATGAAACACAGAAATTGCATCGGAATTAAATACAAAAGGCACAATGCCGACTTAAGACCAAGGAGACTGACTTTTCTTACTGACTTCGCTTTGAACCATTAGTGTGACGCTAGTTATAGATACCGATGCTTCACTTCCGGGTAACTGTATCGCTTGGACCTTCTTATTGTCGATAAAACACAGATATTGCATCGGAATTAAATACAAAAGGCACAATGCCGACTTAAGTCCAAGAAGATTGACTCTTCTTACTGACTATGTTCTGAACCATTCCTGTGACACTAGTTATAGATTCCGATGCTTCACTTCCGATTTTGTGTATCCATCTGACCTTCTTATGGACAATGAAAACCAGAAATTGCATCGGAATTCAATACGAAAGGCACAATGCCGAATTAAGTACAAGAAGACAGACTCTTCTTACTGACTATGTTTTGAACCACTCCTGTGACACTAGTTATAGATTCCGATGCTTCACTTCAGGTTTACTGTATCCCTCTGACCTTCTTAATGACGATGAAACACAGAAATTGCATTGGTATTAAATAGAAAAGGCACAATGCCGACTTAAGTACAAGAAGACTGACTCTTCTTACTGTCTATGTTTCGAACCAATCCTGTGACACTAGTTGTAGATTCCGATGCTTGACTTCAGGTTTACTGTATCCCTCTGACCTTCTTAATGACGATGAAACACAGAAATTGCATCGGTATTAAATAGAAAAGGCACAATGCCGACTTAAGTACAAGAAGACTGACTCTTCTTACTGTCCATGTTTCGAACCATTCCTGTGACACTAGTTATAGATTCCGATGCTTCACTTCAGGTTTACTGTATCCCTTGTACTTTCTTTGTGACAATGAAACAAAGAAATTGCATCGGAATTAAATACAAAAGGCACAATGCCGACTTAAGTACATGAAGACCG
This sequence comes from Schistocerca piceifrons, assembly GCF_021461385.2. Classification (NCBI taxonomy): domain Eukaryota; kingdom Metazoa; phylum Arthropoda; class Insecta; order Orthoptera; family Acrididae; genus Schistocerca; species Schistocerca piceifrons. The sequence continues at coordinate 275,243 of NW_025727574.1, read as the reverse complement.
ACACTTCTTATTGACAATGATTTGAACCATTCCTGTGACACTAGTTATATATTCCGATGCTTCATTTCAGGTTTACTGTATCCCTTGGACATTTTTATTGACGATGAAACACAGATATTGCATCGGATTTAAATAGAAAAAGCACAATGCCGACTTAAGACCAAGGAGACTGACTCTTCTTACTGACTTCGCTTTGAACCATTAGTGTGACGCTAGTTATAGATACCGATGCTTCACTTCCGGTTAACTGTATCGCTTGGACCTTCTTATTGACGATGAAACACAGATATTGCATCGGAATTAAATACAAAAGGGACAATGCCGACTTAAGTACAAGAAGACAGACTCCTCTTACTGTCAATGTTTTGAACCATTACTGTGAATCTAGTTATAGATTCCGATGCTTCACTCCAGGTTTACAGTATCCCTTGGACATTCTTATTGACGATGAAACACAGAAATTGCATCGGAATTAAATACAAAAGGCACAATGCCGGCTTAAGTACAAGAAGACTGACTGTTCTGACTGTCTATGTTTCGAACCATTCCTGTGACACTAGTTATAGATTCCGATACTTCACTTCAGGTTTACTGTATCCCTTGGACCTTCTTATTGACGATGAAACACAGATATTGCATCGGAATTAAATACAAAAGGGACAATGCCGACTTAAGTACAAGAAGACAGACTCCTCTTACTGTCAATGTTTTGAACCATTACTGTGACTCTAGTTATAGATTCCGATGCTTCACTCCAGGTTTACTGTATCCCTTGGACCTTCTTATTGACGATGAAACACAGAAATTGCATCGGAATTAAATAGAAAATGCACAATGCCGACTTAAGTACAAGAAGACTGACTCTTCTTACTGTCTATGTCTTGAACCATTCCTGTGACACTAGTTATAGATTCCGATGCTTCACTTCCGGTTTACTGTATCCCTCTGACCATTTTATTGACGATGTCACACAGAAATTGCATCGGGATTAAATACAAAAGGCACAATGCCGACTTAAGTACATGAAGACTGACTCTTCTTACTGTCTATGTTTGAACCAATCCTGTGACACTAGTTATAGATTCCGATGCTTCACTTCAGGTTTACTGTATCCCTCTGACATTCTTATTGACGGTGAAACACAGAAATTGCATCGGAATTAAATACAAAAGGCTCAATGCCGACTTAAGTACATGAAGACCGACTCTTCTTACTGACTATGATTTGAACCATTCCTGTGCCACAAGTTATAGATTCCGATGCCCCACTTTAGGTTTACTGTATCGTTTGGACCTTCTTATTGACGATGAAACACAGAAATTGCATCGGAATTAAATACAAAAGGGACAATGCCGACTTAAGTACAAGAAGACAGAGACTTCTTACTGTCAATGTTTGAACCATTACTGTGACTCTAGTTATAGATTCCGATGCTTCACTCCAGGTTTACTGTATCCCTTGGACCTTCTTATTGACGATGAAACACAGAAATTGCATCGGAATTATATACAAAAGGCACAATGCCGACTTAAGGACAAGAAGACTGACTCTTCTTACTGACTATGTTTCAACCATTCCTGTGACACTAGTTATAGGTTCCGATGCTTCACTTCCGGTTTACTGTAACCCTCTGACCTTCTTATTGACGATGATACACAGAAATTGTATCGGAATTAAATACAAAAGGCACAATGCCGACTTAAGTACAAGAAGACAGACTCTTCTTACTGTCTATGTATGAACCATTCCTGTGACACTAGTTATAGATTCCGATGCTTCACTTCAGGATTACTGTATCCCTCTGACCTTCTTATTGACGGTGAAGCACAGAAATTGCATCGGAATTACATACGAAACGCACAATGCCCAATTAAGCACAAGAAGACTGACACTTCTTACTGACTATGTTTTTTAACATTCCTCTGACACTAGTTATAGATTCCGATGCTTCACTTCAGGTTTACTGTTTCCCTTCTACTTTCTTATTGACGATGAAACACAGAAATTGCATCGGAATTAAATACAAAAGGCACAATGCCGACTTAAGTACAAAAACACTGACTCTTCCTACTGTCTATGTTTTGAACCATTCCTGTGACACTAGTTATAGATTCCGATGCTTCACTTCAGGTTTACTGTATTGCTTCTACTTTCTTATTGACGATGAAACACAGAAATTGCATCGGAATTAAATACAAAAGGCACAAAGCGGACTTAAGTACATGAAGACCGACTCTTGTTATTGACAATGATTTTAACCATTCCTGTGACACTAGTTATAGATTCCGATGCTTCACTTCAGGTTTACTGTATCCCTTGGACATTCTTATTGACGATGAAACACATAAATTGCATCGGAATTAAATATAAAAGGCACAATGCCGACTTAAGGATAAGAAGACTGACTTCTCTTACTGACTTTGTTTTGAACCATTAGTGTGACACTAGTTATAGATTCCGATGCTTCACTTCCGGTTTACTGTATCGCTTGGACCATCTTATTGACGAAGAAACACAGAAATTGCATCGGAATTAAATACAAAAGTCACAATGCCGACTTAAGTACATGAAGACCGACTCTTCTTATTGACAATGATTTGAACCATTCCTGTGACACTAGTTATAGATTCCGATGCTTCACTTCCGGTTTACTGTATCCCTCTGACCATCTAATTGACGATGTCACACAGAAATTGCATAGGGATTAAATACAAAAGGCACAATGCCGAATTAAGTACAAGAAGACTGACTCTTCTTCCTGACTATGTTTTGAACCATTCCTGTGGCACTAGTTATAGATTCTGATGCTTCACTTCAGGTTTACTGTATCGCCTGGACGTTCTTATTGACGATGAAACACAGAAATTGCATCGGAATTAAATACAAAAGGCACAATGCCGGCTTAAGTACATGAAGACCGACTCTTCCTGCTGACTATGATTTGAACCATTCCTGTGGCACTAGTTATAGATTCCGATGCCTCACTTTAGGTTTACTGTATCCCTTGGACCTTCTTATTGACGATGAAACACAGAAATTGCATCGGAATTAAATACAAAAGGCACAATGCCGACTTAAGTATAAGAAGGCTGACTCTTCCTACTGTCTATGTTTTGAACCATTCCTGTGACACTAGTTATGGATTCTGATGCTTCACTTCAGGTTTACTGTATCGCGTGGACCTTCTTATTGACGATGAAACACAGAAATTGCATCAGAATTAGATACAAAAGGCACAATGCCGACTTAAGTACATGAGGACCGACTCTTCCTACTGACTATGATTTGAATCATTCCTGTGGCACTAGTTATAGATTCCGATGCCTCACTTTATGTTTACTGTATCCCTTGGACCTTCTTATTGACGATGAATCACAGAAATTGCATCGGAATTAAATACAAGAGGCACAATGCCGACTTTAGTACAAGAAGACTGACTCTTCTTACTATCTATACTTTGAACCATTCCAGTGACACTAGTTATAGATTCCGATGCTTCACTTCAGGATTAATGTATCCCTTGGACCTTCTTATTGACGATGAAACACAGAAATTGCATCGGAGTTAAATACAAAAGGCACATTGCCGACTTATGTACAAGAGAATTGACTCTTCTTACTGTGTATGATTTGAACCAATACTGTGACTCTAGTTATATATTCCGATGCTTCACTCCAGGTGTACTGTATCCCTTGGACCTTCTTATTGACGATGAAACACAGAAATTGCATCGGAATTAAATACAAAAGGCACAATGGCGACTTATGGACAAGAAGACTGAAGCTTCTGACTGTCTATGTTTGAACCATTCCTGTGACACTAGTTATAGATTCCAATGCTTCACTTCAGGTTTACTGTATCCCTCTGACCTTCTTATTGACGGTGAAGCACAGAAATTGCATCGGAATTAAATACGAAAGGCACAATGCCCAATTAAGTACAAGAAGACTGACTCTTCTTTCTGACTATGTTTTGAACCATTCCTGTGACACTAGTTATAAATTCCAATGCTTCACTTCAGGTTTACTGTATCCCTCTGACCTTCTTATTGACGATGAAACACAGAAAATGCATCAGTATTAAATAGAAAAGGCACAATGCCGACTGAAGTACAAGAAGACTGACTCTTCTTACTGTCTATGCTTTGAACCAATCCTGTGACACTAGTTGTAGATTCAGATGCTTCACTTCAGGTTTACTGTATCCCTTGGACCTTCTTATTGACGATGAAACACAGAAACTGCATCGGAAATAAATACAAAAGGCACAATGCCGACTTAAGTACAACAAGACTGACTCTTCTTACTGTCTATGTTTCGAACCATTCCTGTGACACTAGTTATAGATTCCGAAGCTTCACTTCAGGTTTACTGTTTCCCTTGTACTTTCTTATTGACGATGAAACACAGAAATTGCGACGGAATTAAATACAAAAGGCACAATGCCGACTTAAGTACAAGAAGACTGTCTCTTCTTACTGACTATGCCTTGAACCATTCCTATGACACTAGTTATGGATTTCGATGCTTCACATCATGTTTACTGTATCCCTGTGACCTTCTTATTGACGAAGAAACACAGAAATTGCATCGGAATTAAATACAAAAGGCACAATGGCGACTTAAGTACAAGAAGACTGACTCTTCCTACTGTCTATGTTTTGAACAATTCCTGTGACACTAGTTTTAGATTCCGATGCTTCACTTCGGGTTTACTGTATCCCTCTGACCTTCTTATTGACGATGAAACACAGAAATTGCATCGGAATTAAATACGACAGGCACAATGCCCAATTAAGTTCAAGATGACTTACTCTTCTTACTGACTATGCTTTGAATCATTTCTGTGACACTAGTTATAGATTCCGATACTTCACTTCAGGTTTACTGTATCCCTCTGTCCTTCTTATTGACGATGAAACACACAAATTGCATCGGAATTTAATATAAAAGGCACAATGCCGACTTATGGATAAGAAGACTGACTCTTCTTACTGACTTTGTTTTGACCCATTAGTGTGACACTAGCTATAGATTCCGATGCTTCACTTCCGGTTTACTGTATCGCTTGGACCTTCTTATTGACGATGAAACACAGAAATTGCATCGGAATTAAATACAAAAGGCACAATGCCGACTTAAGTACATGAAGACCGACTCCTCTTATTGACAATGATTTGAACCATTCCTGTGACACTAGTTCTAGATTCCGATGCTTCACTTCAGGTATACTGTACCCCTTGGACATTCTTATTGACGATGAAACACAGAAATTGCATCGGAATTAAATATAAAAGGCACAACGCCGACTTAAGGATAAGAAGACTAACTCTTCTTACTGACTTTGTTTTGAACCATTAGTGTGACACTAGTTATAGATTCCGATGCTTCACTTCCGGTTTACTGTATCGCTTGGACCTTCTTGTTGACGATGAAACACAGAAATTGCATCGGAATTAAATACAAAAGGCACAATGCCGATTTAAGTACATGAAGGCCGACTCTTCTTATTGACAATGATTTGAACCATTCCTGTGACACTAGTTATAGATTCCGATGCTTCACTTCAGGTTTACTGTATCCCTTGGACATTCTTATTTACGATGAAACACAAAATTGCATCGGAATTAAATACAAAAGGCACAATGCCGACTTATGGAATAGAAGACTGACTCTTCTTACTGATTATGATTTGAACCATTCCTGTGACACTAGTTATAGATTCCGATGGTTCACTTCCGGTTTACTGTACCCCTCTGACCATCTTATTGACGATGTCACACAGAAATAGCATCTGGATTAACTACAAGAGGCACAATGCCGACTTAAGTACATGAAGACCGACTCTTCTCACTGTCTAAGTTTAAACCATTCCTGTGACACTAGTTATAGATTCCGATGCTTCACTTCAGGTTTACAGTATCACTCTGACATTGTTATTGGCGGTGAAACACAGAAATTGCATCGGAATTCAATACGAAAGGCACAATGCCGAATTAAGTACAAGAAGATTGACTCTTCTCCCTGACTATGTTTTGAACCATTCCTGTGACACTAGTTATAGATTCCGATGCTTCACTTCAGGTTTACTGTATCCCTCTGACCTTCTTATTGACGACGAAACAGAGAAATTGCATCGGTATTAAATAGAAAAGGCATAATAACGACTTAAGTTCAAGAAGACTGACTCTTCTTACTGTCTATGTTTTGAACTTATCCTGTGACACTAGTTGTAGATTCCGATGCTTCACTTCAGGTTTACTGTATCCCTTGGACCCTCTTATTGACGATGAAACACAGAAATTATGTCGGAATTAAATACAAAAGGCACAATGCCGACTTAAGTACATGAAGACCGACTCTTCTTATTGACAATGATTTGAACCATTCCTGTGATACTAGTTATAGATTCCGATGCTTCACTTCAGATTTACAGTATATCGTGGACATTCTTATTGACGATGAAACACAGAAATTGCATCGGAATCAAATACAAAAGGCACAATGCCGACTTAAGGACAAGAAGACTGAATCTTCTTACTGAATTTGATTTGAACCATTATTGTGACACTATTTATAGATTCCGATGCTTCACTTCCGGTTTACTGTATCGCTTGCACCTTCTAATTGACGATGCAACACAGAAATTGCATCGGAATTAAATACAAAAGGCACAATGCTGACCTAAGTACAAGAAAACTGACTCTTCCTGCTGTCTATGATTTGAACCATTCCTGTGACACTAGTTATAGGTTCCGATGCTTCACTTAAGGTTTACTGTATCCCTTGGACCTTCAAATTGACGATGAAACACAGAAATTGCATCGCAATTCAATACAAAAGGCACAATGCCGACTCAAGTACATGAAGACCGACTCTTCCTACTGACTATGATTTGAACCATTCCTGTGACACTAGTTATAGATTCCGATGCTTCACTTTAGGTTTACTGTATCCCTTGGACCTTCTTATTGACGATGAAACACAGAAATTACATCGGAATTAAATACAAAAGTCACAATGCCGACGTAAGTATAAGAAGACTGACTCTCCCTACTGTCTATGTTTTGATCCATTTCTGTGACACTAGTTATAGATTCCAATGCTTCACTTCAGGTTTACTGTATCCCTTGGACCTTCTTATTGACGATGAATGACAGAAATTGCGTCGGAATTAAATACAAAATGCACAATGCCGACTTTAGTACAAGAAGACTGACTCTTCTTACTGTCTATATTTTGAACCATTACTGTGACTCTAGTTATAGATTCCGATGCTTCACTCCAGGTTTACTGTATCACTTGGACCTTCTTATTGACGATCAAACACAGAAATTGCATCGGAATTAAATACAAAATGCACAATGCCGACTTAAGGACAAGGAGACTGACTCTTCTTACTGTCTATGTTTGAACCATTCCTGTGACACTAGTTATGGATTCCGATGCTTCACTTCAGGTTTAATGTTTCCCTCTGACCTTCTTATTGACGGTGAAGCACAGATATTGCATCGGAATTAAATACAAAAGGCACAATGCCGACTTAAGTACAAGAAGACTGTCACTTCTTACTGACTATGCTTTGAACCATTCCTGTGACACTAGTTATGGATTTCGATGCTTCACATCATGTTTACTGTATCCCTGTGACCTTCTTATTGACGAAGAAACACAGAAATTGCATCGGAATTAAATACACAAGGCACAATGGCGACTTAAGTACAAGAAGACTGACTCTTCCTACTGTCTATGTATTGAACCATTTCTGTGACACTAGTTTTAGATTCCGATGCTTCACTTCGGGTTGACTGTATCCCTCTGACCTTCTTATTGACGATGAAACACAGAAATTGCATCGGAATTAAATACGACAGGTACAATGCCCAATTAAGTTCAGGATGACTTACTCTTCTTACTGACTATGCTTTGAATCATTTCTGTGACACTAGTTATAGATTCCGATACTTCACTTCAGGTTTACTGTATCCCTCTGACCTTCTTATTGACGATGAAACACACAAATTGCATCGGAATTAAATATAAAAGGCACAATGCCGACTTAAGGATAAGAAGACTGACTCTTCTTACTGACTTAGTTTTGACCCATTAGTGTGACACTAGTTATAGATTCCGATGCTTCACTTCCGGTTTACTGTATCGCTTGGACCTTCTTATTGACGATGAAACACAGAAATTGCATCGGAATTAAATACAAAAGGCACAATGCCGACTTAAGTACATGAAGACCGACTATTCTTATTGACAATGGTTTGAACCATTCCTGTGACACTAGTTCTAGATTCCGATGCTTCACTTCAGGTATACTGTATCCCTTGGACATTCTTATTGACGATGAAACACAGAAATTGCATCGGAATTAAATATCAAAGGCACAAGGCCGACTTAAGGATAAGAAGACTAACTCTTCTTACTGACTTTGTTTTGAACCATTAGTGTGACACTAGTTATAGATTCCGATGCTTCACTTCCGGTTTACTGTATCGCTTGGACCTTCTTGTTGACGATGAAACACAGAAATTGCATCGGAATTAAATACAAAAGGCACAATGCCGATTTAAGTACATGAAGGCCGACTCTTCTTATTGACAATGATTTGAACCATTTATGTGACACTAGTTATAGATTCCGATGCTTCACTTCAGGTTTACTGTATCCCTTGGACATTCTTATTGACGATGAAACACATAATTGCATCGGAATTAAATACAAAAGGCACAATGCCGACTTATGGAAAAGAAGTCTGACTCTTCTTACTGATTATGATTTGAACCATTATTGTGACACTAGTTATAGATTCCGATGCTTCACTTCCGGTTTACTGTACCCCTCTGACCATCTTATTGACGATGTCACACAGAAATTGCATCTGGATTAAATACAAAAGGCACAATGCCGATTTAAGTACATGAAGGCCGACTCTTCTTATTGACAATGATTTGAACCATTTATGTGACACTAGTTGTAGATTCCGATGCTTCACTTCAGGTTTACTGTATCCCTTGGACCTTCAAATTGACGATGAAATACAGAAATTGCATCGCAATTAAATACAAAAAGCACAATGCCGACTCAGGTACATGAAGACCGACTCTTCCTACTGACTATGATTTGAACCATTCCTGTGACACTAGTTATAGATTCCGATGCTTCACTTTAGGTTTACTGTATCCTTTGGACCTTCTTATTGACGATGAAACACAGAAATTACATCGGAATTAAATACAAAAGGCACAATGCCGACTTAAGTATAAGAAGACTGACTCTTCCTACTGTCTATGTTTAGATCCATTTCTGTGACACTAGTTATAGATTCCGATGCTTCACTTCAGGTTTACTGTATCCCTTGGACCTTCTTATTGACGATGAATCACAGAAATTGCATCGGAATTAAATACAAAATGCACAATGCCGACTTTAGTACAAGAAGACTGACTCTTCTTACTGTCTATATTTTGAACCATTACTGTGACTCTAGTTATAGATTCCAATGCTTCACTCCAGGTTTACTGTATCACTTGAAATTTCTTATTGACGATCAAACACAGAAATTGCATCGGAATTAAATACAAAATGCACAATGCCGACTTAAGGACAAGGAGACTGACTCTTCTTACTGTCTATGTTTGAACCATTCCTGTGACACTAGTTATAGATTCCGATGCTTCACTTCCGGTTTACTGTATCGCTTGGACCTTCTTATTGACGACGAAACACAGAAATTGCATCGGAATTAAATATCAAAGGCACAATGCCGACTTAAGGATAAGAAGACTAACTCTTCTTACTGACTTTGTGTAGAACCATTAGTGTGACACTAGTTATAGATTCCGATGCTTCACTTCCGGTTTACTGTATCCCTTGTACTTTCGTATTGACGATGAAACACAGAAATTGCATCGGAATTAAATACAAAAGGCACAATGCCGACTTAAGTACATGAGGACAGACTCTTCTTATTGACAATGATTTGAACCATTCCTGTGACACTAGTTATAGATTCCGATGCGTCACTACAGGTTCACTGTATCCCTTGGACATTCTTATTGACGATGAAACACAAAATTGCATCGGAATTAAATGCAACAGGCTCAATGCCGACTTAAGGACAAGAAGACTGACTCTTCTTACTGACTATGATTTGAACCATTCCTGTGACTCTAGTTATAGATTCCGATGCTTCACTTCCGGTTTTCTGTATCCCTCTGACCTTCTTATTGACGATGAAACACAGAAATTGCATCGGTTTTAAATAGAATAGGCACAATGCCGACTTAAGTACAAGAAGACTGACTCTTCTTACTGTCTATGTTTTGAACCAATCCTGCGACACTAGTTGTAGATTCCGATGCCTCACTTCAGGTTTACTGTATCCCTTGGACATTCATATTGACGATGAAACACAGATATAGCATCGGAATTAAGCACAAAAGGCACAATGCCGACATAAGTACAAAAACACTGGCTCTTCCTACTGTCTATGTTTTGAACCATTCCTGTGACACTAGTTATGGATTCCGATGCTTCACTTCAGGTTTACTGTATCCCTTCTACTGTCTTATTGACGATGAAACACAGAAATTGCATCGGAATTAAATACAAAAGGCACAAAGCCGACTTAAGTACATGAAGACCGACTCTTGTTATTGACAATGATTTTAACCATTCCTGTGACACTACTTATAGATTCCGATGCTTCACTTCCGGTTTACTGTATCCCTCTGACCATCTTATTGACGATGTCACACAGAAATTGCACCGGGATTGAATACAAAAGGCACAATGCTGACTTAAGTACATGAAGACCGACTCTTCTTACTGACTATGATTTGAACCATTCCTGTGGCACTAGTTATAGATTCCGATGCCTCACTTTAGGTTTACTGTATCCCTTGGACCTTCTTATTGACGATGAAACACAGAAATTGCATCGGAATTAGATACAAAAAGCACAATGCCGACTTAAGTATAAGAAGACTGACTCTTCCTACTGTCTATGTTTTGATCCATTTCTGTGACACTAGTTATAGAGTCCGATGCTTCACTTCAGGTTTAATGTATCCCTTGGACCTTCTTATTGACGATGAAACACAGAAATTGCATCGGAATTAAATACAAAAGGCACAATGCCGACTTATGTACAAGAGAATTGACTCTTCTTACTGTGTATGTTTTGAACCATTACTGTGACTCTAGTTACATATTCCGATGCTTCACTCCAGGTTTACTGTATCCCTTGGACCTTCTTATGGGCGATGAAACACAGAAATTGCATCGGAATTAAATACAAAAAGCACAATGCCGACTTAAGTATAAGAAGACTGACTCTTCCTACTGTCTATGTTTTGATCCATTTCTGTGACACTAGTTATAGAGTCCGATGCTTCACTTCAGGTTTAATGTATCCCTTGGACCTTCTTATTGACGATGAAACACAGAAATTGCATCGGAATTAGATACAAAAAGCACAATGCCGACTTAAGTATAAGAAGACTGACTCTTCTTACTGACTTTGTTTTGAACCATTAGTGTGACACTAGTTATAGATTCCGATGCTTCACTTCCGGTTTACTGTATCGCTTGGACCTTCTTGTTGACGATGAAACACAGAAATTGCATCGGAATTAAATACAAAATGAACAATGCCGACTTCAGTACAAGAAGACTGACTCTTCTTACTGTCTATATTTTGAACCATTACTGTGACTCTAGTTATAGATTCCGATGCTTCACTCCAGGTTTACTGTATCACTTGGACCTTCTTATTGACGATCAAACACAGAAATTGCATCGGAATTAAATACAAAATGCACAATGCCGACTTAAGGACAAGGAGACTGACTCTTCTTACTGTCTATGTTTGAACCATTCCTGTGACACTAGTTATAGATTCCGATGCTTCACTTCAGGTTTAATGTATCCCTCTGACCTTCTTATTGACGGTGAAGCACAGAAATTGCATCGGAATTAAATACGAAAACCACAATGCCCAATGAAGTACAAGAAGACTGACTCTTCTTTCTGACTATGTTTTGAACCATTCCTGTGACACTAGTTATAGATTGCGATGCTTCACTTCAGGTTAACTGTATCCCTCTGACCTTCTTATTGACGATGAAACACAGAAATTGCATCGGTATTAAATAGAAAAGGCACAATGCCGACTTAAGTACAAGAAGACTGACTCTTCTTACTGTCTATGTTTTGAACCAATCCTGTGACACTAGTTGTAGATTCAGATGCTTCACTTCAGTTTTACTGTATCCCTTGGACCTACTTATTGACGATGAAACACAGAAATTGCATCGGAATTAAATAGAAAAGGCACAATGCCGACTTAAGTACAAGAAGACTGTCACTTCTTACTGACTATGCTTTGAACCATTCCTGTGACACTAGTTATGGATTTCGATGCTTCACATCATGTTTACTGTACTCCTGTGACCTTCTTATTGACGAAGAAACACAGAAATTGCATCGGAATTAAATACAAAAGGCACAATGCCGACTTAAGGATAAGAAGACTGACTCTTCTTACTGACTTTGTTTTGACCCATTAGTGTGACACTAGTTATAGATTCCGATGCTTCACTTCCGGTTTACTGTATCGCTTGGACCTTCTTATTGACGACGAAACACAGAAATTGCATCGGAATTAAATATCAAAGGCACAATGCCGACTTAAGGATAAGAAGACTAACTCTTCTTACTGACTTTGTGTAGAACCATTAGTGTGACACTAGTTATAGATTCCGATGCTTCACTTCCGGTTTACTGTATCGCTTGGACCTTCTTGTTGACGATGAAACACAGAAATTGCATCGGAATTAAATACAAAAGGCACAATGCCGATTTAAGTACATGAAGGCCGACTCTTCTTATTGACAATGATTGAACCATTCCTGTGACACTAGTTATAGATTCCGACGCTTCACTTCAGGTTTACTGTATCCCTTGGACATTCTTATTGACGATGAAACACAAAATTGCATCGGAATTAAATACAAAAGGCACAATGCCGACTTATGGAAAAGAAGTCTGACTCTTCTTACTGATTATGATTTGAACCATTCCTGTGACACTAGTTATAGATTCCGATGCTTCACTTCCGGTTTACTGTACCCCTCTGACCATCTTATTGACGATGTCACACAGAAATTGCATCTGGATTAAATACAAAAGGCACAATGCCGACTTAAGTACATGAAGACCGACTCTTCTCACTGTCTATGTTTAAACCATTCCTGTGACACTAGTTATAGATTCCGATGCTTAACTTCAGGTTTACAGTATCCCTCTGACATTGTTATTGGCGGTGAATCACAGAAATTGCATCGGAATTCAATACGAAAGGCACAATGCCGAATTAAGTACAAGAAGATTGACTCTTCTTCCTGACTATGTTTTGAACCATTCCTGTGACACTAGTTATAGATTCCGATGCTTCACTTCAGGTTTACTGTATCCCTCTGACCTTCTTATTGACGACGAAACAGAGAAATTGCATCGGTATTAAATAGAAAAGGCATAATAACGACTTAAGTTCAAGAAGACTGCCTCTTCTTACTGTCTTTTTTTTGAACCTATCCTGTGACACTAGTTGTAGATTCCGATGCTTCACTTCAGGTTTACTGTATCCCTTGGACCTTCTTATTGACGATGTAACACAGAAATTGCGTCGGATTTAAATACAAAAGGCACAATGCCGACTTAAGTACATGAGGACAGACTCTTCTTATTGACAATGATTTGAACCATTCCTGTGACACTAGTTATAGATTCCGATGCGTCACTACAGGTTCACTGTATCCCTTGGACATTCTTATTGACGATGAAACACAAAATTGCATCGGAATTAAATGCAACAGGCTCAATGCCGACTTAAGGACAAGAAGACTGACTCTTCTTACTGACTATGATTTGAACCATTCCTGTGACTCTAGTTATAGATTCCGATGCTTCACTTCCGGTTTTCTGTATCCCTCTGACCTTCTTATTGACGATGAAACACAGAAATTGCATCGGTTTTAAATAGAATAGGCACAATGCCGACTTAAGTACAAGAAGACTGACTCTTCTTACTGTCTATGTTTTGAACCAATGCTGCGACACTAGTTGTAGATTCCGATGCCTCACTTCAGGTTTACTGTATCCCTTGGACATTCATATTGACGATGAAACACAGATATTGCATCGGAATTAAGCACAAAAGGCACAATGCCGACATAAGTACAAAAACACTGGCTCTTCCTACTGTCTATGATTTGAACCATTCCTGTGACACTAGTTATGGATTCCGATGCTTCACTTCAGGTTTACTGTATCCCTTCTACTGTCTTATTGACGATGAAACACAGAAATTGCATCGGAATTAAATACAAAAGGCACAAAGCCGACTTAAGTACATGAAGACCGACTCTTGTTATTGACAATGATTTTAACCATTCCTGTGACACTACTTATAGATTCCGATGCTTCACTTCCGGTTTACTGTATCCCTCTGACCATCTTATTGACGATGTCACACAGAAATTGCACCGGGATTGAATACAAAAGGCACAATGCTGACTTAAGTACATGAAGACCGACTCTTCTTACTGACTATGATTTGAACCATTCCTGTGGCACTAGTTATAGATTCCGATGCCTCACTTTAGGTTTACTGTATCCCTTGGACCTTCTTATTGACGATGAAACACAGAAATTGCATCGGAATTAGATACAAAAAGCACAATGCCGACTTAAGTATAAGAAGACTGACTCTTCCTACTGTCTATGTTTTGATCCATTTCTGTGACACTAGTTATAGAGTCCGATGCTTCACTTCAGGTTTAATGTATCCCTTGGACCTTCTTATTGACGATGAAACACAGAAATTGCATCGGAATTAAATACAAAAGGCACAATGCCGACTTATGTACAAGAGAATTGACTCTTCTTACTGTGTATGTTTTGAACCATTACTGTGACTCTAGTTACATATTCCGATGCTTCACTCCAGGTTTACTGTATCCCTTGGACCTTCTTATGGGCGATGAAACACAGAAATTGCATCGGAATTAAATACAAAAGGCACAATGGCGACTTAAGTACAAGAAGACTGACTCTTCCTACTGTCTATGTTTTGAACCATTCCTGTGACACTAGTTTTAGATTCCGATGCTTCACTTCAGGTTTACTGTATCCCTCTAACCTTCTTATTGACGATGAAACACAGAAATTGCATCGGAATTAAATACGACAGGCACAATGCCCAATTAAGTTCAAGATGACTTACTCTTCTTACTGACTATGCTTTGAATCATTTCTGTGACACTAGTTATAGATTCCAATACTTCACTTCAGGTTTACTGTATCCCTCTGACCTTCTTATTGACGATGAAACACACAAATTGCATCGGAATTAAGTATAAAAGGCACAATGCCGACTTAAGGATAAGAAGACTGACTCTTCTTACTGACTTTGTTTTGAACCATTAGTGTGACACTAGTTATAGATTCCGATGCTTCACTTCCGGTTTACTGTATCGCTTGGACCTTCTTGTTGACGATGAAACACAGAAATTGCATCGGAATTAAATACAAAATGCACAATGCCGACTTTAGTACAAGAAGACTGACTCTTCTTACTGTCTATATTTTGAACCATTACTGTGACTCTAGTTATAGATTCCGATGCTTCACTCCAGGTTTACTGTATCACTTGGACCTTCTTATTGACGATCAAACACAGAAATTGCATCGGAATTAAATACAAAATGCACAATGCCGACTTAAGGACAAGGAGACTGACTCTTCTTACTGTCTATGTTTGAACCATTCCTGTGACACTAGTTATAGATTCCGATGCTTCACTTCAGGTTTAATGTATCCCTCTGACCTTCTTATTGACGGTGAAGCACAGAAATTGCATCGGAATTAAATACGAAAACCACAATGCCCAATTAAGTACAAGAAGACTGACTCTTCTTTCTGACTATGTTTTGAACCATTCCTGTGACACTAGTTATAGATTGCGATGCTTCACTTCAGGTTAACTGTATCCCTCTGACCTTCTTATTGACGATGAAACACAGAAATTGCATCGGTATTAAATAGAAAAGGCACAATGCCGACTTAAGTACAAGAAGACTGACTCTTCTTACTGTCTATGTTTAGAACCAATCCTGTGACACTAGTTGTAGATTCAGATGCTTCACTTCAGTTTTACTGTATCCCTTGGACCTACTTATTGACGATGAAACACAGAAATTGCATCGGAATTAAATACAAAAGGCACAATGCCGACTTGAGTACAAGAAGACTGTCACTTCTTACTGACTATGCTTTGAACCATTCCTGTGACACTAGTTATGGATTTCGATGCTTCACATCATGTTTACTGTATCCCTGTGACCTTCTTATTGAGGAAGAAACACAGAAATTGCATCGGAATTAAATACAAAAGGCACAATGCCGACTTAAGGATAAGAAGACTGACTCTTCTTACTGACTTTGTTTTGACCCATTAGTGTGACACTAGTTATAGATTCCGATGCTTCAATTCCGGTTTACTGTATCGCTTGGACCTTCTTATTGACGATGAAACACAGAAATTGCATCGGAATTAAATATCAAAGGCACAATGCCGACTTAAGGATAAGAAGACTAACTCTTCTTACTGACTTTGTGTAGAACCATTAGTGTGACACTAGTTATAGATTCCGATGCTTCACTTCCGGTTTACTGTATCGCTTGGACCTTCTTGTTGACGATGAAACACAGAAATTGCATCGGAATTAAATACAAAAGGCACAATACCGATTTAAGTACATGAAGGCCGACTCTTCTTATTGACAATGATTTGAAACATTCCTGTGACACTAGTTATAGATTCCGATGCTTCACTTCAGGTTTACTGTATCCCTTGGACATTCTTATTGACGATGAAACACAAAATTGCATCGGAATTAAATACAAAAGGCACAATGCCGACTTATGGAAAAGAAGTCTGACTCTTCTTACTGATTATGATTTGAACCATTCCTGTGACACTAGTTATAGATTCCGATGCTTCACTTCCGGTTTACTGTACCCCTCTGACCATCTTATTGACGATGTCACACAGAAATTGCATCTGGATTAAATACAAAAGGCACAATGCCGACTTAAGTACATGAAGACCGACTCTTCTCACTGTCTATGTTTAAACCATTCCTGTGACACTAGTTATAGATTCCGATGCTTAACTTCAGGTTTACAGTATCCCTCTGACATTGTTATTGGCGGTGAATCACAGAAATTGCATCGGAATTCAATACGAAAGGCACAATGCCGAATTAAGTACAAGAAGATTGACTCTTCTTCCTGACTATGTTTTGAACCATTCCTGTGACACTAGTTATAGATTCCGATGCTTCACTTCAGGTTTACTGTATCCCTCTGACCTTCTTATTGACGACGAAACAGAGAAATTGCATCGGTATTAAATAGAAAAGGCATAATAACGACTTAAGTTCAAGAAGACTGCCTCTTCTAACTGTCTATTTTTTGAACCTATCCTGTGACACTAGTTGTAGATTCCGATGCTTCACTTCAGGTTTACTGTATCCCTTGGACCTTCTTATTGACGATGAAACACAGAAATTGCGTCGGAATTAAATACAAAAGGCACAATGCCGACTTAAGTACATGAAGACCGACTCTTCTTATTGACAATGATTTGAACCATTCCTGTGACACTAGTTATAGATTCCGATGCTTCAGTTCAGGTTTACAGTATATCGTGGACATTCTTATTGACGATGAAACACAGAAATTGCATCGGAATCAAATACAAAAGGCACAATGCCGACTTAAGGACAAGAAGACTGACTCTTCTTACTGAATTTGATTTGAACCATTATTGTGACACTATTTATAGATTCCGATGCTTCACTTCCGGTTTACTGTATCGCTTGCACCTTCTAATTGACGATGAAACACAGAAATTGCATCGGAATTAAATACAAAAGGCACAATGCTGACCTAAGTACAAGAAAACTGATTCTTCCTGCTGTCTATGATTTGAACCATTCCTGTGACACTAGTTATAGATTCCGATGCTTCACTTAAGGTTTACTGTATCCCTTGGACCTTCAAATTGACGATGAAATACAGAAATTGCATAGCAATTAAATACAAAAACACAATGCCGACTCAAGTACATGAAGACCGACTCTTCCTACTGACTATGATTTGAACCATTCCTGTGACACTAGTTATAGATTCCGATGCTTCACTTCAGGTTTACTGTATCCCTTGGACCTTCTTATTGACGATCAATCACAGAAATTGCATCGGAATTAAATACAAAATGCACAATGCCGACTTTAGTACAAGAAGACTGACTCTTCTTACTGTCTATATTTTGAACCATTACTGTGACTCTAGTTATAGATTCCGATGCTTCACTCCAGGTTTACTGTATCACTTGAAATTTCTTATTGACGATCAAACACAGAAATTGCATCGGAATTAAATACAAAATGCACAATGCCGACTTAAGTACAAGAAGACTGACTCTTCTTACTGTCTATGTTTGAACCATTCCTGTGACACTAGTTATAGATTCCGATGCTTCACTTCAGGTTTAATGTATCCCTCTGACCTTCTTATTGACGGTGAAGCACAGAAATTGCATCGGAATTAAATACGAAAACCACAATGCCCAATTAAGTACAAGAAGACTGACTCTTCTTTCTGACTATGTTTTGAACCATTCCTGTGACACTAGTTGTAGATTCCGATGCCTCACTTCAGGTTTACTGTATCCCTTGGACATTCATATTGACGATGAAACACAAAATTGCATCGGAATTAAATGCAACAGGCTCAATGCCGACTTAAGGACAAGAAGACTGACTCTTCTTACTGACTATGATTTGAACCATTCCTGTGACTCTAGTTATAGATTCCGATGCTTCACTTCCGGTTTACTGTATCCCTCTGACCTTCTTATTGACGATGAAACACAGAAATTGCATCGGTTTTAAATAGAATAGGCACAATGCCGACTTAAGTACAAGAAGACTGACTCTTCTTACTGTCTATGTTTTGAATCAATCCTGTGACACTAGTTGTAGATTCCGATGCCTCACTTCAGGTTTACTGTATCCCTTGGACATTCATATTGACGATGAAACACAGATATTGCATCGGAATTAAGCACAAAAGGCACAATGCCGACTTAAGTACAAAAACACTGGCTCTTCCTACTGTCTATGTTTTGAACCATTCCTGTGACACTAGTTATGGATTCCGATGCTTCACTTCAGGTTTACTGTATCCCTTCTACTTTCTTATTGACGATGAAACACAGAAATTGCATCGGAATTAAATACAAAAGGCACAAAGCCGACTTAAGTACATGAAGACCGACTCTTGTTATTGACAATGATTTTAACCATTCCTGTGACACTAGTTATAGATTCCGATGCTTCACTTCCGGTTTACTGTATCCCTCTGACCATCTTATTGACGATGTCACACAGAAATTGCACCGGGATTGAATACAAAAGGCACAATGCTGACTTAAGTACATGAAGACCGACTCTTCTTACTGACTATGATTTGAACCATTCCTGTGGCACTAGTTATAGATTCCGATGCCTCACTTTAGGTTTACTGTATCCCTTGGACCTTCTTATTGACGATGAAACACAGAAATTGCATCGGAATTAGATAGAAAAAGCACAATGCCGACTTAAGTATAAGAAGACTGACTCTTCCTACTGTCTATGCTTTGATCCATTTCTGTGACACTAGTTATAGAGTCCGATGCTTCACTTCAGGTTTAATGTATCCCTTGGACCTTCTTATTGACGTTGAAACACAGAAATTGCATCGGAATTAAATACAAAAGGCACAATGCCGACTTATGTACAAGAGAATTGACTCTTCTTACTGTGTATGTTTTGAACCATTACTGTGACTCTAGTTATATATTCCGATGCTTCACTCCAGGTTTACTGTATCCCTTGGACCTTCTTATGGGCGATGAAACACAGAAATTGCATCGGAATTAAATACAAAAGGCACAATGGCGACTTAAGTACAAGAAGACTGACTCTTCCTACTGTCTATGTTTTGAACCATTCCTGTGACACTAGTTTTAGATTCCGATGCTTCACTTCAGGTTTACTGTATCCCTCTGACCTTCTTATTGACGATGAAACACAGAAATTGCATCGGAATTAAATACGACAGGCACAATGCCCAATTAAGTTCAAGATGACTTACTCTTCTTACTGACTATGCTTTGAATCATTTGTGTGACACTAGTTATAGATTCCGATACTTCACTTCAGGTTTACTGTATCCCTCTGACCTTCTTATTGACGATGAAACACACAAATCGCATCGGAATTAAATATAAAAGGCACAATGCCGACTTAAGGATAAGAAGACTGACTCTTCTTACTGACTTTGTTTTGAACCATTAGTGTGACACTAGTTATAGATTCCGATGCTTCACTTCCGGTTTACTGTATCTCTTGGACCTTCTTGTTGACGATGAAACACAGAAATTGCATCGGAATTAAATACAAAATGCACAATGCCGACTTTAGTACAAGAAGACTGACTCTTCTTACTGTCTATATTTTGAACCATTACTGTGACTCTAGTTATAGATTCCGATGCTTCACTCCAGGTTTACTGTATCACTTGGACCTTCTTATTGACGATCAAACACAGAAATTGCATCGGAATTAAATACAAAATGCACAATGCCGACTTAAGGACAAGGAGACTGACTCTTCTTACTGTCTATGTTTGAACCATTCCTGTGACACTAGTTATAGATTCCGATGCTTCACTTCAGGTTTAATGTATCCCTCTGACCTTCTTATTGACGGTGAAGCACAGAAATTGCATCGGAATTAAATACGAAAACCACAATGCCCAATTAAGTACAAGAAGACTGACTCTTCTTTCTGACTATGTTTTGAACCATTCCTGTGACACTAGTTATAGATTGCGATGCTTCACTTCAGGTTAACTCTATCCCTCTGACCTTCTTATTGACGATGAAACACAGAAATTGCATCGGTATTAAATAGAAAAGGCACAATGCCGACTTAAGTACAAGAAGACTGACTCTTCTTACTGTCTATGTTTAGAACCAATCCTGTGACACTAGTTGTAGATTCAGATGCTTCACTTCAGTTTTACTGTATCCCTTGGACTCTCTTATTGACGATGAAACACAGAAATTGCATCGGAATTAAATACAAAAGGGACAATGCCGACTTAAGTACAAGAACACTGACTCTTCCTACTGTCTATGTTTTGAACCATTCCTGTGACACTAGTTTTAGATTCCGATGCTTCACTTCAGGTTTACTGTATCCCTTGTACTTTCGTGTTGACGATGAAACACAGAAATTGCATCGGAATTAAATACAAGAGGCACAATGCCGACTTAAGTACATGAGGACAGACTCTTCTTATTGACAATGATTTGAACCATTCCTGTGACACTAGTTATAGATTCCGATGCTTCACTACAGGTTCACTGTATCCCTTGGACATTCTTATTGACGATGAAACACAAAATTGCATCGGAATTAAATGCAACAGGCTCAATGCCGACTTAAGGACAAGAAGACTGACTCTTCTTACTGACTATGATTTGAACCATTCCTGTGACTCTAGTTATAGATTCCGATGCTTCACTTCCGGTTTACTGTATCCCTCTGACCTTCTTATTGACGATGAAACACAGAAATTGCATCGGTTTTAAATAGAATAGGCACAATGCCGACTTAAGTACAAGAAGACTGACTCTTCTTACTGTCTATGTCTTGAACCAATCCTGTGACACTAGTTGTAGATTCCGATGCCTCACTTCAGGTTTACTGTATCCCTTGGACATTCATATTGACGATGAAACACAGATATTGCATCGGAATTAAGCACAAAAGGCACAATGCCGACTTAAGTACAAAAACACTGGCTCTTCCTACTGTCTATGTTTTGAACCATTCCTGTGACACTAGTTATGGATTCCGATGCTTCACTTCAGGTTTACTGTATCCCTTCTACTTTCTTATTGACGATGAAACACAGAAATTGCATCGGAATTAAATACAAAAGGCACAAAGCCGACTTAAGTACATGAAGACCGACTCTTGTTATTGACAATGATTTTAACCATTCCTGTGACACTAGTTATAGATTCCGATGCTTCACTTCCGGTTTACTGTATCCCTCTGACCATCTTATTGACGATGTCACACAGAAATTGCACCGGGATTGAATACAAAAGGCACAATGCTGACTTAAGTACATGAAGACCGACTCTTCTTACTGACTATGATTTGAACCATTCCTGTGGCACTAGTTATAGATTCCGATGCCTCACTTTAGGTTTACTGTATCCCTTGGACCTTCTTATTGACGATGAAACACAGAAATTGCATCGGAATTAGATACAAAAAGCACAATGCCGACTTAAGTATAAGAAGACTGACTCTTCCTACTGTCTATGTTTTGATCCATTTCTGTGACACTAGTTATAGAGTCCGATGCTTCACTTCAGGTTTAATGTATCCCTTGGACCTTCTTATTGACGTTGAAACACAGAAATTGCATCGGAATTAAATACAAAAGGCACAATGCCGACTTATGTACAAGAGAATTGACTCTTCTTACTGTGTATGTTTTGAACCATTACTGTGACTCTAGTTACATATTCCGATGCTTCACTCCAGGTTTACTGTATCCCTTGGACCTTCTTATGGGCGATGAAACACAGAAATTGCATCGGAATTAAATACAAAAGGCACAATGGCGACTTAAGTACAAGAAGACTGACTCTTCCTACTGTCTATGTTTTGAACCATTCCTGTGACACTAGTTTTAGATTCCGATGCTTCACTTCAGGTTTACTGTATCCCTCTGACCTTCTTATTGACGATGAAACACAGAAATTGCATCGGAATTAAATACGACAGGCACAATGCCCAATTAAGTTCAAGATGACTTACTCTTCTTACTGACTATGCTTTGAATCATTTCTGTGACACTAGTTATAGATTCCGATACTTCACTTCAGGTTTACTGTATCCCTCTGACCTTCTTATTGACGATGAAACACACAAATCGCATCGGAATTAAATATAAAAGGCACAATGCCGACTTAAGGATAAGAAGACTGACTCTTCTTACTGACTTTGTTTTGAACCATTAGTGTGACACTAGTTATAGATTCCGATGCTTCACTTCCGGTTTACTGTATCGCTTGGACCTTCTTGTTGACG
Source organism: Schistocerca piceifrons (assembly GCF_021461385.2). Taxonomy (NCBI): domain Eukaryota; kingdom Metazoa; phylum Arthropoda; class Insecta; order Orthoptera; family Acrididae; genus Schistocerca; species Schistocerca piceifrons. The sequence continues at coordinate 251,944 of NW_025727574.1, read as the reverse complement.
ATGAAACACAGAAATTGCATCGGAATTAAATACAAAATGCACAATGCCGACTTTAGTACAAGAAGACTGACTCTTCTTACTGTCTATATTTTGAACCATTACTGTGACTCTAGTTATAGATTCCGATGCTTCACTCCAGGTTTACTGTATCACTTGGACCTTCTTATTGACGATCAAACACAGAAATTGCATCGGAATTAAATACAAAATGCACAATGCCGACTTAAGGACAAGGAGACTGACTCTTCTTACTGTCTATGTTTGAACCATTCCTGTGACACTAGTTATAGATTCCGATGCTTCACTTCAGGTTTAATGTATCCCTCTGACCTTCTTATTGACGGTGAAGCACAGAAATTGCATCGGAATTAAATACGAAAACCACAATGCCCAATTAAGTACAAGAAGACTGACTCTTCTTTCTGACTATGTTTTGAACCATTCCTGTGACACTAGTTATAGATTGCGATGCTTCACTTCAGGTTAACTGTATCCCTCTGACCTTCTTATTGACGATGAAACACAGAAATTGCATCGGTATTAAATAGAAAAGGCACAATGCCGACTTAAGTACAAGAAGACTGACTCTTCTTACTGTCTATGTTTTGAACCAATCCTGTGACACTAGTTGTAGATTCAGATGCTTCACTTCAGTTTTACTGTATCCCTTGGACCTACTTATTGACGATGAAACACAGAAATTGCATCGGAATTAAATACGACAGGCACAATGCCCAATTAAGTTCAAGATGACTTACTCTTCTTACTGACTATGCTTTGAATCATTTCTGTGACACTAGTTATAGATTCCGATACTTCACTTCAGGTTCACTGTATCCCTCTGACCTTCTTATTGACGATGAAACACACAAATTGCATCGGAATTAAATATAAAAGGCACAATGCCGACTTAAGGATAAGAAGACTGACTCTTCTTACTGACTTTGTTTTGACCCATTAGTGTGACACTAGTTATAGATTCCGATGCTTCACTTCCGGTTTACTGTATCGCTTGGACCTTCTTATTGACGATGAAACACAGAAATTGCATCGGAATTAAATACAAAAGGCACAATGCCGACTTAAGTACATGAGGACAGACTCTTCTTATTGACAATGATTTGAACCATTCCTGTGACACTAGTTATAGATTCCGATGCTTCACTACAGGTTCACTGTATCCCTTGGACATTCTTATTGACGATGAAACACAAAATTGCATCGGAATTAAATACAAAAGGCACAAAGCCGACTTAAGTACATGAAGACCGACTCTTGTTATTGACAATGATTTTAACCATTCCTGTGACACTAGTTATAGATTCCGATGCTTCACTTCCGGTTTACTGTATCCCTCTGACCATCTTATTGACGATGTCACACAGAAATTGCACCGGGATTGAATACAAAAGGCACAATGCTGACTTAAGTACATGAAGACCGACTCTTCTTACTGACTATGATTTGAACCATTCCTGTGGCACTAGTTATAGATTCCGATGCCTCACTTTAGGTTTACTGTATCCCTTGGACCTTCTTATTGACGATGAAACACAGAAATTGCATCGGAATTAGATACAAAAAGCACAATGCCGACTTAAGTATAAGAAGACTGACTCTTCCTACTGTCTATGTTTTGATCCATTTCTGTGACACTAGTTATAGAGTCCGATGCTTCACTTCAGGTTTAATGTATCCCTTGGACCTTCTTATTGACGTTGAAACACAGAAATTGCATCGGAATTAAATACAAAAGGCACAATGCCGACTTATGTACAAGAGAATTGACTCTTCTTACTGTGTATGTTTTGAACCATTACTGTGACTCTAGTTACATATTCCGATGCTTCACTCCAGGTTTACTGTATCCCTTGGACCTTCTTATGGGCGATGAAACACAGAAATTGCATCGGAATTAAATACAAAAGGCACAATGGCGACTTAAGTACAAGAAGACTGACTCTTCCTACTGTCTATGTTTTGAACCATTCCTGTGACACTAGTTTTTGATTCCGATGCTTCACTTCAGGTTTACTGTATCCCTCTGACCTTCTTATTGACGATGAAACACAGAAATTGCATCGGAATTAAATACGACAGGCACAATGCCCAATTAAGTTCAAGATGACTTACTCTTCTTACTGACTATGCTTTGAATCATTTGTGTGACACTAGTTATAGATTCCGATACTTCACTTCAGGTTTACTGTATCCCTCTGACCTTCTTATTGACGATGAAACACACAAATCGCATCGGAATTAAATATAAAAGGCACAATGCCGACTTAAGGATAAGAAGACTGACTCTTCTTACTGACTTTGTTTTGAACCATTAGTGTGACACTAGTTATAGATTCCGATGCTTCACTTCCGGTTTACTGTATCTCTTGGACCTTCTTGTTGACGATGAAACACAGAAATTGCATCGGAATTAAATACAAAATGCACAATGCCGACTTTAGTACAAGAAGACTGACTCTTCTTACTGTCTATATTTTGAACCATTACTGTGACTCTAGTTATAGATTCCGATGCTTCACTCCAGGTTTACTGTATCACTTGGACCTTCTTATTGACGATCAAACACAGAAATTGCATCGGAATTAAATACAAAATGCACAATGCCGACTTAAGGACAAGGAGACTGACTCTTCTTACTGTCTATGTTTGAACCATTCCTGTGACACTAGTTATAGATTCCGATGCTTCACTTCAGGTTTAATGTATCCCTCTGACCTTCTTATTGACGGTGAAGCACAGAAATTGCATCGGAATTAAATACGAAAACCACAATGCCCAATTAAGTACAAGAAGACTGACTCTTCTTTCTGACTATGTTTTGAACCATTCCTGTGACACTAGTTATAGATTGCGATGCTTCACTTCAGGTTAACTCTATCCCTCTGACCTTCTTATTGACGATGAAACACAGAAATTGCATCGGTATTAAATAGAAAAGGCACAATGCCGACTTAAGTACAAGAAGACTGACTCTTCTTACTGTCTATGTTTAGAACCAATCCTGTGACACTAGTTGTAGATTCAGATGCTTCACTTCAGTTTTACTGTATCCCTTGGACTCTCTTATTGACGATGAAACACAGAAATTGCATCGGAATTAAATACAAAAGGGACAATGCCGACTTAAGTACAAGAACACTGACTCTTCCTACTGTCTATGTTTTGAACCATTCCTGTGACACTAGTTTTAGATTCCGATGCTTCACTTCAGGTTTACTGTATCCCTTGTACTTTCGTGTTGACGATGAAACACAGAAATTGCATCGGAATTAAATACAAGAGGCACAATGCCGACTTAAGTACATGAGGACAGACTCTTCTTATTGACAATGATTTGAACCATTCCTGTGACACTAGTTATAGATTCCGATGCTTCACTACAGGTTCACTGTATCCCTTGGACATTCTTATTGACGATGAAACACAAAATTGCATCGGAATTAAATGCAACAGGCTCAATGCCGACTTAAGGACAAGAAGACTGACTCTTCTTACTGACTATGATTTGAACCATTCCTGTGACTCTAGTTATAGATTCCGATGCTTCACTTCCGGTTTACTGTATCCCTCTGACCTTCTTATTGACGATGAAACACAGAAATTGCATCGGTTTTAAATAGAATAGGCACAATGCCGACTTAAGTACAAGAAGACTGACTCTTCTTACTGTCTATGTTTTGAACCAATCCTGTGACACTAGTTGTAGATTCCGATGCCTCACTTCAGGTTTACTGTATCCCTTGGACATTCATATTGACGATGAAACACAGATATTGCATCGGAATTAAGCACAAAAGGCACAATGCCGACTTAAGTACAAAAACACTGGCTCTTCCTACTGTCTATGTTTTGAACCATTCCTGTGACACTAGTTATGGATTCCGATGCTTCACTTCAGGTTTACTGTATCCCTTCTACTTTCTTATTGACGATGAAACACAGAAATTGCATCGGAATTAAATACAAAAGGCACAAAGCCGACTTAAGTACATGAAGACCGACTCTTGTTATTGACAATGATTTTAACCATTCCTGTGACACTAGTTATAGATTCCGATGCTTCACTTCCGGTTTACTGTATCCCTCTGACCATCTTATTGACGATGTCAAACAGAAATTGCACCGGGATTGAATACAAAAGGCACAATGCTGACTTAAGTACATGAAGACCGACTCTTCTTACTGACTATGATTTGAACCATTCCTGTGGCACTAGTTATAGATTCCGATGCCTCACTTTAGGTTTACTGTATCCCTTGGACCTTCTTATTGACGATGAAACACAGAAATTGCATCGGAATTAGATACAAAAAGCACAATGCCGACTTAAGTATAAGAAGACTGACTCTTCCTACTGTCTATGTTTTGATCCATTTCTGTGACACTAGTTATAGAGTCCGATGCTTCACTTCAGGTTTAATGTATCCCTTGGACCTTCTTATTGACGTTGAAACACAGAAATTGCATCGGAATTAAATACAAAAGGCACAATGCCGACTTATGTACAAGAGAATTGACTCTTCTTACTGTGTATGTTTTGAACCATTACTGTGACTCTAGTTACATATTCCGATGCTTCACTCCAGGTTTACTGTATCCCTTGGACCTTCTTATGGGCGATGAAACACAGAAATTGCATCGGAATTAAATACAAAAGGCACAATGGCGACTTAAGTACAAGAAGACTGACTCTTCCTACTGTCTATGTTTTGAACCATTCCTGTGACACTAGTTTTAGATTCCGATGCTTCACTTCAGGTTTACTGTATCCCTCTGACCTTCTTATTGACGATGAAACACAGAAATTGCATCGGAATTAAATACGACAGGCACAATGCCCAATTAAGTTCAAGATGACTTACTCTTCTTACTGACTATGCTTTGAATCATTTCTGTGACACTAGTTATAGATTCCGATACTTCACTTCAGGTTTACTGTATCCCTCTGACCTTCTTATTGACGATGAAACACACAAATCGCATCGGAATTAAATATAAAAGGCACAATGCCGACTTAAGGATAAGAAGACTGACTCTTCTTACTGACTATGTTTTGAACCATTAGTGTGACACTAGTTATAGATTCCGATGCTTCACTTCCGGTTTACTGTTTCGCTTGGACCTTCTTGTTGACGATGAAACACAGAAATTGCATCGGAATTAAATACAAAATGCACAATGCCGACTTTAGTACAAGAAGACTGACTCTTCTTACTGTCTATATTTTGAACCATTACTGTGACTCTAGTTATAGATTCCGATGCTTCACTCCAGGTTTACTGTATCACTTGGACCTTCTTATTGACGATCAAACACAGAAATTGCATCGGAATTAAATACAAAATGCACAATGCCGACTTAAGGACAAGGAGACTGACTCTTCTTACTGTCTATGTTTGAACCATTCCTGTGACACTAGTTATAGATTCCGATGCTTCACTTCAGGTTTAATGTATCCCTCTGACCTTCTTATTGACGGTGAAGCACAGAAATTGCATCGGAATTAAATACGAAAACCACAATGCCCAATTAAGTACAAGAAGACTGACTCTTCTTTCTGACTATGTTTTGAACCATTCCTGTGACACTAGTTATAGATTGCGATGCTTCACTTCAGGTTAACTGTATCCCTCTGACCTTCTTATTGACGATGAAACACAGAAATTGCATCGGTATTAAATAGAAAAGGCACAATGCCGACTTAAGTACAAGAAGACTGACTCTTCTTACTGTCTATGTTTTGAACCAATCCTGTGACACTAGTTGTAGATTCAGATGCTTCACTTCAGTTTTACTGTATCCCTTGGACCTACTTATTGACGATGAAACACAGAAATTGCATCGGAATTAAATACGACAGGCACAATGCCCAATTAAGTTCAAGATGACTTACTCTTCTTACTGACTATGCTTTGAATCATTTCTGTGACACTAGTTATAGATTCCGATACTTCACTTCAGGTTCACTGTATCCCTCTGACCTTCTTATTGACGATGAAACACACAAATTGCATCGGAATTAAATATAAAAGGCACAATGCCGACTTAAGGATAAGAAGACTGACTCTTCTTACTGACTTTGTTTTGACCCATTAGTGTGACACTAGTTATAGATTCCGATGCTTCACTTCCGGTTTACTCTATCGCTTGGACCTTCTTATTGACGATGAAACACAGAAATTGCATCGGAATTAAATACAAAAGGCACAATGCCGACTTAAGTACATGAAGACCGACTCTTCTTATTGACAATGATTTGAACCATTCCTGTGACACTAGTTATAGATTCCGATGCTTCAGTTCAGGTTTACAGTATATCGTGGACATTCTTATTGACGATGAAACACAGAAATTGCATCGGAATCAAATACAAAAGGCACAATGCCGACATAAGGACAAGAAGACTGACTCTTCTTACTGAATTTGATTTGAACCATTATTGTGACACTATTTATAGATTCCGATGCTTCACTTCCGGTTTACTGTATCGCTTGCACCTTCTAATTGACGATGAAACACAGAAATTGCATCGGAATTAAATACAAAAGGCACAATGCTGACCTAAGTACAAGAAAACTGACTCTTCCTGCTGTCTATGATTTGAACCATTCCTGTGACACTAGTTATAGATTCCGATGCTTCACTTAAGGTTTACTGTATCCCTTGGACCTTCAAATTGACGATGAAATACAGAAATTGCATCGCAATTAAATACAAAAAGCACAATGCCGACTCAAGTACATGAAGACCGACTCTTCCTACTGACTATGATTTGAACCATTCCTGTGACACTAGTTATAGATTCCGATGCTTCACTTTAGGTTTACTGTATCCTTTGGACCTTCTTATTGACGATGAAACACAGAAATTACATCGGAATTAAATACAAATGGCACAATGCCGACTTAAGTATAAGAAGACTGACTCTTCGTACTGTCTATGTTTTGATCCATTTCTGTGACACTAGTTATAGATTCCGATGCTTCACTTCAGGTTTACTGTATCCCTTGGACCTTCTTATTGACGATGAATCACAGAAATTGCATCGGAATTAAATACAAAATAGACAATGCCGACTTTAGTACAAGAGGACTGACTCTTCTTACTGTCTATATTTTGAACCATTACTGTGACTCTAGTTATAGATTCCGATGCTTCACTCCAGGTTTACTGTATCACTTGAAATTTCTTATTGACGATCAAACACAGAAATTGCATCGGAATTAAATACAAAATGCACAATGCCGACTTAAGGGCAAGGAGACTGACTCTTATAACTGTCTATGTTTGAACCATTCCTGTGACACTAGTTATAGATTCCGATGCTTCACTTCAGGTTTAATGTATCCCTCTGACCTTCTTTTTGACGGTGAAGCACAGAAATTGCATCGGAATTAAATACGAAAACCACAATGCCCAATTAAGTACAAGAAGACTGACTCTTCTTTCTGACTATGTTTTGAACCATTCCTGTGACACTAGTTATAGATTGCGATGCTTCACTTCAGGTTTACTGTATCCCTCTGACCTTCTTATTGACGATGAAACACAGAAATTGCATCGGTATTAAATAGAAAAGGCACAATGCCGACTTAAGTACAAGAAGACTGACTCTTCTTACTGTCTATGTTTAGAACCAATCCTGTGACACTAGTTGTAGATTCAGATGCTTCACTTCAGTTTTACTGTATCCCTTGGACTTTCTTATTGACGATGAAACACAGAAATTGCATCGGAATTAAATACAAAAGGGACAATGCCGACTTAAGTACAAGAACACTGACTCTTCCTACTGTCTATGTTTTGAACCATTCCTGTGACACTAGTTTTAGATTCCGATGCTTCACTTCAGGTTTACTGTATCCCTTGTACTTTCGTATTGACGATGAAACACAGAAATTGCATCGGAATTAAATACAAAAGGCACAATGCCGACTTAAGTACATGAGGACAGACTCTTCTTATTGACAATGATTTGAACCATTCCTGTGACACTAGTTATAGATTCCGATGCTTCACTACAGGTTCACTGTATCCCTTGGACATTCTTATTGACGATGAAACACAAAATTGCATCGGAATTAAATGCAACAGGCTCAATGCCGACTTAAGGACAAGAAGACTGACTCTTCATACTGACTATGATTTGAACCATTCCTGTGACTCTAGTTATAGATTCCGATGCTTCACTTCCGGTTTACTGTATCCCTATGACCTTCTTATTGACGATGAAACACAGAAATTGCATCGGTTTTAAATAGAATAGGCACAATGCCGACTTAAGTACAAGAAGACTGACTCTTCTTACTGTCTATGTTTTGAACCAATCCTGTGACACTAGTTGTAGATTCCGATGCCTCACTTCAGGTTTACTGTATCCCTTGGACATTCATATTGACGATGAAACACAGATATTGCATCGGAATTAAGCACAAAAGGCACAATGCCGACTTAAGTACAAAAACACTGGCTCTTCCTACTGTCTATGTTTTGAACCATTCCTGTGACACTAGTTATGGATTCCGATGCTTCACTTCAGGTTTACTGTATCCCTTCTACTTTCTTATTGACGATGAAACACAGAAATTGCATCGGAATTAAATACAAAAGGCACAAAGCCGACTTAAGTACATGAAGACCGACTCTTGTTATTGACAATGATTTTAACCATTCCTGTGACACTAGTTATAGATTCCGATGCTTCACTTCCGGTTTACTGTATCCCTCTGACCATCTTATTGACGATGTCACACAGAAATTGCACCGGGATTGAATACAAAAGGCACAATGCTGACTTAAGTACATGAAGACCGACTCTTCTTACTGACTATGATTTGAACCATTCCTGTGACACTAGTTATGGATTCCGATGCCTCACTTTAGGTTTACTGTATCCCTTGGACCTTCTTATTGACGATGAAACACAGAAATTGCATCGGAATTAGATACAAAAAGCACAATGCCGACTTAAGTATAAGAAGACTGACTCTTCCTACTGTCTATGTTTTGATCCATTTCTGTGACACTAGTTATAGAGTCCGATGCTTCACTTCAGGTTTAATGTATCCCTTGGACCTTCTTATTGACGATGAAACACAGAATTTGCATCGGAATTAAATACAAAAGGCACAATGCCGACTTATGTACAAGAGAATTGACTCTTCTTACTGTGTATGTTTTGAACCATTACTGTGACTCTAGTTACATATTCCGATGCTTCACTCCAGGTTTACTGTATCCCTTGGACCTTCTTATGGGCGATGAAACACAGAAATTGCATCGGAATTAAATACAAAAGGCACAATGGCGACTTTAGTACAAGAAGACTGACTCTTCCTACTGTCTATGTATTGAACCATTTCTGTGACACTAGTTTTAGATTCCGATGCTTCACTTCGGGTTGACTGTATCCCTCTGACCTTCTTATTGATGATGAAACACAGACATTGCATCGGAATTAAATACGACAGGCACAATGCCCAATTAAGTTCAAGATGACTTACTCTTCTTACTGACTATGCTTTGAATCATTTCTGTGACACTAGTTATAGATTCCGATACTTCACTTCAGGTTTACTGTATTCCTCTGACCTTCTTATTGACGATGAAACACACAAATTGCATCGGAATTAAATATAAAAGGCACAATGCCGACTTAAGGATAAGAAGACTGACTCTTCTTACTGACTTTGTTTTGAACCATTAGTGAGACACTAGTTATAGATTGCGATGCTTCACTTCCGGTTTACTGTATCGCTTGGACCTTCTTGTTGACGATGAAACACAGAAATTGCATCGGAATTAAATACAAAATGCACAATGCCGACTTTAGTACAAGAAGACTGACTCTTCTTACTGTCTATATTTTGAACCATTACTGTGACTCTAGTTATAGATTCCGATGCTTCACTCCAGGTTTACTGTATCACTTGGACCTTCTTATTGACGATCAAACACAGAAATTGCATCGGAATTAAATACAAAATGCACAATGCCGACTTAAGGACAAGGAGACTGACTCTTCTTACTGTTTATGTTTGAACCATTCCTGTGACACTAGTTATAGATTCCGATGCTTCACTTCAGGTTTAATGTATCCCTCTGACCTTCTTATTGACGGTGAAGCACAGAAATTGCATCGGAATTAAATACGAAAACCACAATGCCCAATTAAGTACAAGAAGACTGACTCTTCTTTCTGACTATGTTTTGAACCATTCCTGTGACACTAGTAATAGATTGCGATGCTTCACTTCAGGTTAACTGTATCCCTCTGACCTTCTTATTGACGATGAAACACAGAAATTGCATCGGTATTAAATAGAAAAGGCACAATGCCGACTTAAGTACAAGAAGACTGACTCTTCCTACTGTCTATGTATTGAACCATTTCTGTGACACTAGTTTTAGATTCCGATGCTTCACTTCGGGTTGACTGTATCCCTCTGACCTTCTTATTGACGATGAAACACAGAAATTGCATCGGAATTAAATACGACAGGCACAATGCCCAATTAAGTTCAAGATGACTTACTCTTCTTACTGACTATGCTTTGAATCATTTCTGTGACACTAGTTATAGATTCCGATACTTCACTTCAGGTTTACTGTATGCCTCTGACCTTCTTATTGACGATGAAACACACAAATTGCATCGGAATTAAATATAAAAGGCACAATGCCGACTTAAGGATAAGAAGACTGACTCTTCTTACTGACTTTGTTTTGACCCATTAGTGTGACACTAGTTATAGATTCCGATGCTTCACTTCCGGTTTACTGTATCGCTTGGACCTTCTTATTGACGATGAAACACAGAAATTGCATCGGAATTAAATACAAAAGGCACAATGCCGACTTAAGTACATGAAGACCGACTCTTCTTATTGACAATGGTTTGAACCATTCCTGTGACACTAGTTCTAGATTCCGATGCTTCACTTCAGGTATACTGTATCCCTTGGACATTCTTATTGACGATGAAACACAGAGATTGCATCGGAATTAAATATCAAAGGCACAATGCCGACTTAAGGATAAGAAGACTAACTCTTCTTACTGACTTTGTTTTGAACCATTAGTGTGACACTAGTTATAGATTCCGATGCTTCACTTCCGGTTTACTGTATCGCTTGGACCTTCTTGTTGACGATGAAACACAGAAATTGCATCGGAATTAAATACAAAAGGCACAATGCCGATTTAAGTACATGAAGGCCGACTCTTCTTATTGACAATGATTTGAACAATTCCTGTGACACTAGTTATAGATTCCGATGCTTCACTTCAGGTTTACTGTATCCCTTGGACAATCTTATTGACGATGAAACACAAAATTGCATCGGAATTAAATACAAAAGGCACAATGCCGACTTATGGAAAAGAAGTCTGACTCTTCTTACTGATTATGATTTGAACCATTCCTGTGACACTAGTTATAGATTCCGATGCTTCACTTCCGGTTTACTGTACCCCTCTGACCATCTTATTGACGATGTCACACAGAAATTGCATCTGGATTAAATACAAAAGGCACAATGCCGACTTAAGTACATGAAGACCGACTCTTCTCACTGTCTATGTTTAAACCATTCCTGTGACACTAGTTATAGATTCCGATGCTTAACTTCAGGTTTACAGTATCCCTCTGACATTGTTATTGGCGGTGAATCACAGAAATTGCATCGGAATTCAATACAAAAGGCACAATGCCGAATTAAGTACAAGAAGATTGACTCTTCTTCCTGACTATGTTTTGAACCATTCCTGTGACACTAGTTATAGATTCCGATGCTTCACTTCAGGTTTACTGTATCCCTCTGACCTTCTTATTGACGACGAAACAGAGAAATTGCATCGGTATTAAATAGAAAAGGCATAATAACGACTTAAGTTCAAGAAGACTGCCTCTTCTTACTGTCTATGTTTTGAACCTATCCTGTGACACTAGTTGTAGATTCCGATGCTTCACTTCAGGTTTACTGTATCCCTTGGACCTTCTTATTGACGATGAAACACAGAAATTGCGTCGGAATTAAATGCAAAAGGCACAATGCCGACTTAAGTACATGAAGACCGACTCTTCTTATTGACAATGATTTGAACCATTCCTGTGACACTAGTTATAGATTCCGATGCTTCAGTTCAGGTTTACAGCATATCGTGGACATTCTTATTGACGATGAAACACAGAAATTGCATCGGAATCAAATACAAAAGCACAATGCCGACTTAAGGACAAGAAGACTGACTCTTCTTACTGAATTTGATTTGAACCATTATTGTGACACTATTTATAGATTCCGATGCTTCACTTCCGGTTTACTGTATCGCTTGCACCTTCTAATTGACGATGAAACACAGAAATTGCATCGGAATTAAATACAAAAGGCACAATGCTGACCTAAGTACAAGAAAACTGACTCTTCCTGCTGTCTATGATTTGAACCATTCCTGTGACACTAGTTATAGATTCCGATGCTTCACTTAAGGTTTACTGTATCCCTTGGACCTTCAAATTGACGATGAAATACAGAAATTGCATCGCAATTAAATACAAAAAGCACAATTCCGACTCAAGAACATGAAGACCGACTCTTCCTACTGACTATGATTTGAACCATTCCTGTGACACTAGTTATAGATTCCGATGCTTCACTTTAGGTTTACTGTATCCTTTGGACCTTCTTATTGACGATGAAACACAGAAATTACATCGGAATTAAATACAAAAGGCACAATGCCGACTTAAGTATAAGAAGACTGACTCTTCCTACTGTCTATGTTTTGATCCATTTCTGTGACACTAGTTATAGATTCCGATGCTTCACTTCAGGTTTACTGTATCCCTTGGACCTTCTTATTGACGATGAATCACAGAAATTGCATCGGAATTAAATACAAAATGCACAATGCCGACTTAGTACAAGAAGACTGACTCTTCTTACTGTCTATATTTTGAATCATTACTGTGACTCTAGTTATAGATTCCGATGCTTCACTCCAGGTTTACTGTATCACTTGAAATTTCTTATTGACGATCAAACACAGAAATTGCATCGGAATTAAATACAAAATGCACAATGCCGACTTAAGGACAAGGAGACGGACTCTTCTTACTGTCTATGTTTGAACCATTCCTGTGACACTAGTTATAGATTCCGATGCTTCACTTCAGGTTTAATGTATCCCTCTGACCTTCTTATTGACGGTGAAGCACAGAAATTGCATCGGAATTAAATACGAAAACCACAATGCCCAATTGAGTACAAGAAGACTGACTCTTCTTTCTGACTATGTTTTGAACCATTCCTGTGACACTAGTTATAGATTGCGATGCTTCACTTCAGGTTTACTGTATCCCTCTGACCTTCTTATTGACGATGAAACACAGAAATTGCATCGGTATTAAATAGAAAAGGCACAATGCCGACTTAAGTACAAGAAGACTGACTCTTCTTACTGTCTATATTTAGAACCAATCCTGTGACACTAGTTGTAGATTCAGATGCTTCCCTTCAGTTTTACTGTATCCCTTGGACTTTCTTATTGACGATGAAACACAGAAATTGCATCGGAATTAAATACAAAAGGGACAATGCCGACTTAAGTACAAGAACACTGACTCTTCCTACTGTCTATGTTTTGAACCATTCCTGTGACACTAGTTTTAGATTCCGATGCTTCACTTCAGGTTTACTGTATCCCTTGTACTTTCGTATTGACGATGAAACACAGAAATTGCATCGGAATTAAATACAAAAGGCACAATGCCGACTTAAGTACATGAGGACAGACTCTTCTTATTGACAATGATTTGAACCATTACTGTGACACTAGTTATAGATTCCGATGCTTCACTACAGGTTCACTGTATTCCTTTTACATTCTTATTGACGATGAAACACAAAATTGCATCGGAATTAAATGCAACAGGCTCAATGCCGACTTAAGGACAAGAAGACTGACTCTTCTTGCTGACTATGATTTGAACCATTTCTGTGACTCTAGTTATAGATTCCGATGCATCACTTCCGGTTTACTGTATCCCTCTGACCTTCTTATTGACGATGAAACACAGAAATTGCATCGTTTTTAAATAGAATAGGCACAATGCCGACTTAAGTACAAGAAGACTGACTCTTCTTACTGTCTATGTTTTGAACCAATCCTGTGACACTAGTTGTAGATTCCGATGCCTCACTTCAGGTTTACTGTATCCCTTGGACATTCATATTGACGATGAAACACAGATATTGCATCGGAATTAAGCACAAAAGGCACAATGCCGACTTAAGTACAAAAACACTGGCTCTTCCTACTGTCTATGTTTTGAACCATTCCTGTGACACTAGTTATGGATTCCGATGCTTCACTTCAGGTTTACTGTATCCCTTCTACTTGCTTATTGACGATGAAACACAGAAATTGCATCGGAATTAAATACAAAAGGCACAAAGCCGACTTAAGTACATGAAGACCGACTCTTGTTATTGACAATGATTTTAACCATTCCTGTGACACTAGTTATAGATTCCGATGCTTCACTTCCGGTTTACTGTATCCCTCTGACCATCTTATTGACGATGTCACACAGAAATTGCACCGGGATTGAATACAAAAGGCACAATGCTGACTTAAGTACATGAAGATCGACTCTTCTTACTGACTATGATTTGAACCCTTCCTGTGGCACTAGTTATAGATTCCGATGCCTCACTTTAGGTTTACTGTATCCCTTGGACCTTCTTATTGACGATGAAACACAGAAATTGCATCGGAATTAGATACAAAAAGCACAATGCCGACTTAAGTATAAGAAGACTGACTCTTCCTACTGTCTATGTTTTGATCCATTTCTGTGACACTAGTTATAGAGTCCGATGCTTCACTTCAGGTTTAATGTATCCCTTGGACCTTCTTATTGACGATGAAACACAGAAATTGCATCGGAATTAAATACAAAAGGCACAATGCCGACTTATGTACAAGAGAATTGACTCTTCTTACTGTGTATGTTTTGAACCATTACTGTGACTCTAGTTACATATTCCGATGCTTCACTCCAGGTTTACTGTATCCCTTGGACCTTCTTATGGGCGATGAAACACAGAAATTGCATCGGAATTAAATACAAAAGGCACAATGGCGACTTAAGTACAAGAAGACTGACTCTTCCTACTGTCTATGTTTTGAACCATTCCTGTGACACTAGTTTTAAATTCCGATGCTTCACTTCAGGTTTACTGTATCCCTCTGCCCTTCTTATTGACGATGAAACAAAGAAATTGCATCGGAATTAAATACGACAGGCACAATGGCCAATTAAGTTCAAGATGACTTACTCTTCTTACTGACTATGCTTTGAATCATTTCTGTGACACTAGTTATAGATTCCGATACTTCACTTCAGGTTTACTGTATCCCTCTGACCTTCTTATTGACGATGAAACACACAAATTGCATCGGAATTAAATATAAAAGGCACAATGCCGACTTAAGGATAAGAAGACTGACTCTTCTTACTGACTTTGTTTTGAACCATTAGTGTGACACTAGTTATAGATTCCGATGCTTCACTTCCGGTTTACTGTATCGCTTGGACCTTCTTGTTGACGATGAAACACAGAAATTGCATCGGAATTAAATACAAAAGGCACAATGCCGATTTAAGTACATGAAGACCGACTCTTCTTATTGATAATGATTTGAACCATTCCTGTGACACTAGTTATAGATTCCGATGCTTCACTTCAGGTTTACCGTTTCCCTTGGACATTCTTATTGACGATGAAACACAAAATTGCATAGGAATTAAATTCAAAAGGCACAATGCCGACTTATGGATAAGAAGACTGACTCTTCTTACTGATTATGTTTTGAACCATTCCTGTGACACTAGTTATAGATTCCGATGCTTCACTTCAGGTTTACTGTATCCCTCTGACCTTCTTATTGACGACGAAACACAGAAATTGCATCGGTATTAAATAAAAAAGGCATAATAACGACTTAAGTTCAAGAAGACTGACTCTTCTTACTGTCTATGTTTTGAACCTATCCTGTGACACTAGTTGTAGATTCCGATGCTTCACTTCAGGTTTACTGTATCCCTTGGACCTTCGTATTGACGATGAAACAGAGAAATTGCGTCGGAATTAAATACAAAAGGGACAATGCCGACTTAAGTACATGAAGACCGACTCTTCTTATTGACAATGATTTGAACCATTCCTGTGACACTAGTTATAGATTCCGATGCTTCACTTCAGGTTTACAGTATCTCTTGGACCTTCTTATTGACGATGAAACACACAAATTGCATCGGAATTAAAAATAAAAGGCACAATGCCGACTTAAGGATAAGAAGACTGACTCTTCTTACTGACTTTGTTTTGAACCATTAGTGTGACACTAGTTATAGATTCCGATGCTTCACTTCCGGTGTACTGTATCGCTTGCACCTTCTAATTGACGATGAAACGCAGAAATTTCATCGGAATTAAATACAAAAGGCACAATGACGACTTAAGTACAAGAAGACTGACTCTTCTTACTGACTATGTTTGAACCATTCCTGTGACACTAGTTATAGATTCCGATGCTTCACTTCTGGTTTACTGTATACCTTGGACTATCTTATTGACGCTGAAACACAGAAATTGCATCTTAATTAAATACAAAAGGCACAATGACGACTTAAGGACAAGAAGACTGACTCTTCTTACTGACTATGCTTTGAACCTATCCTGTGACACTAGTTGTAGATTCCGATGCTTCACTTCAGGTTTACTGTATCCCTTGGACCTTCTTATTGACGATGAAACAGAGAAATTGCGTCGGAATTAAATAAAAAAGGGACAATGCCGACTTAAGTACATGAAGACCGACTCTTCTTTTTGACAATGATTTGAACCATTCCTGTGACTCTAGTTATAGATTCCGATGCTTCACTTAAGGTTTACTGTATCCCTTGGACCTTCTAATTGACGATGAAACACAGAAATTACATCGCAATTAAATACAAAAGGCACAATGCCGACTCATGTACATGAAGACCGACTCTTCCTGCTGACTATGATTTGAACCATTCCTGTGACACTAGTTATAGATTCCGATGCTTCACTTTAGGTTTACTGTATCCCTTGGACCTTCTTATTGACGATGAAACACAGAAATTGCATCGGAAAATAAATACAAAAGGCACAATGCCGACTTAAGTATAAGAAGACTGACTCTTCCTACTGTCTATGTTTTGATCCGTTTCTGTGACACTAGTTATAGAGTCCGATGCTTCACTTCAGGTTTACTGTATCCCTTGGACCTTCTTATTGACGATGAATCACAGAAATTGCATCGGAATTAAATACAAAATGCACAATGCCGACTTAAGTACAAGAAGACTGACTCTTCTTACTGTCTATATTTTGAACCATTACTGTGACTCTAGTTATAGATTCCGATGCTTCACTCCAGGTTTACTGTATCCATTGGACCTTCTTAATGACGATCAATCACAGAAATTGCATCGGAATTAAATACAAAATGCACAATGCCGACTTAAGGACAAGAAGACTGACTCTTCTACTGTCTATGTTTGGACCATTCCTGTGACACTAGTTATAGATTCCGATGCTTCACTTCAGGTTTACTGTATCCCTCTGAAAATCTTATTGACGGTGAAGCACAGAAATTGCATCGGAATTAAATACGAAAACCACAATGCCCAATTAAGTACAAGAAGACTGACTCTTCTTTCTGACTATGTTTTGAACCATTCCTGTGACAATAGTTATAGATTCCGATGCTTCACTTCAGGTTTACTGTATCCCTCTGACCTTCTTATTGACGATGAAACACAGAAATTGCATCGGAATTAAATACAAAAGGCACAATGCCGACTTAAGTAGAAGAACAGTGACTCTTCCAACTGTCTATGTTTTGAACCATTCCTGTGACACTAGTTACAGATTCTGATGCTTCACTTCAGGTTTACTCTATCGCTTGGACCTTCTTATTGACGATGAAACACAGAAATTGCATCGGAATTAAATACAAAAAGCACAATGCCGACTTATGTACAAGGGAATTGATTCTCCTTACTGTGTAAGTTTTGAACCATTACTGTGACTCTAGTTATATATTCCGATGCTTCACTCCAGGTTTACTGTATCCCTTGGACCTTCTTATTGACGATGAAACATAGAAATTGCATCGGAATTAAATACAAAAGGCACAATGCCAACTTAAGGACAAGAAGACTGTCTCTTCTTACTCTCTATGTTTGAACCATTCCTGTGACACTAGTTATAGATTCCAATGCTTCACTTCAGGTTTACTGTATCCCTCCGACCTTCTTATTGACGGTGAAGCACAGAAATTGCATCGGAATTAAATACGAAAGGCACAATGCCCAATTAAGTACAAGAAGACTGACTCTTCTTTCTGACTATGTTTTGAACCATTCCTGTGACACAAGTTATAGATTCCGATGCTTCACTTCAGGTTTACTGTATCCCTCTGACCTTCTTATTGACGATGAAACACAGATATTGCATCTGTATTAAATAGAAAAGGCACAATGCCGACTGAAGTACAAGAAGACTGACTCTTCTTACTGTCTATGCTTTGAACCAATCCTGTGATACTAGTTGTAGATTCAGATGCTTCACTTCAGGTTTACTGTATCCCTTGGACTTTCTTATTGACGATGAAACACAGAAACTGGATCGGAATTAAATACAAAAGGCACAATGCCGACTTAAGTACAAGAGGACTGACTCTTCTTACTGTCTATGTTTTGAACCATTCCTGTGACACTAGTTATAGATTCCGAAGCTTCACTTCAGGTTTACTGTTTCCCTTGTACTTTCTTATTGACGATGAAACACAGAAATTGCATCGGAATTAAACACAAAAGGCACAATGCCGACTTAAGTACAAGAAGACTGTCTCTTCTTACTGACTATGCTTTGAACCATTCCTGTCACACTACTTATGGATTTCTATGCTTCACATCATGTTTACTGTATCCCTGTGACCTTCTTATTGACGAAGAAACACAGAAATTGCATCGGAATTAAATACAAAAGGCACAATGGCGACTTAAGTACAAGAAGACTGACTCTTCCTACTGTCTATGTTTTGAACCATTCCTGTGACACTAGTTTTAGATTCCGATGCTTCACTTCAGGTTTACTGTATCCCTCTGACCTTCTTATTGACGATGAAACACAGAAATTGCATCGGAATTAAATACGACAGGCACAATGCCCAATTAAGTTCAAGATGACTTACTCTTCTTCCTGACTATGCTTTGAATCATTTCTGTGACACTAGTTATAGATTCCGATACTTCACTTCAGGTTTACTGTATCCCTCTGACCTTAGTATTGACGATGAAACACACAAATTGCATCGGAATTAAATATAAGAGGCACAATGCCGACTTAAGGTTAAGAAGACTGACTCTTCTTACTGACTTTGTTTAGACCCATTAGTGTGACACTAGTTATAGATTCCGATGCTTCACTTCCAGTTTACTGTATCGCTTGGACCTTCTCATTGACGATGAAACACAGAAATTGCATCGGAATTAAATACAAAAGGCACAATGCCGACTTAAGTACATGAAGACCGACTCTTCTTATTGAAAATGATTTGAACCATTCCTGTGACTCTAGTTATAGATTCCGATGCTTCACTTCTGGTATACTGTATCCCTTGGACATTCTTATTGACGATGAAACACAGAAACTGCATCGGAATTAAATATAAAAGGCACAATGCCGACTTAAGGATAAGAAGACTAACTCTTCTTACTGACTTTGTTTTGAACCATTAGTGTGACTTTAGTTACAGATTCCGATGCTTCACTTCCGGTTTACTGTATCGCCTGGACCTTCTTGTTGACGATGAAACACAGAAATTGCATCGGAATTAAATACAAAAGGCACAATGCCGAATTAAGTACATGAAGACCGACTCTTCTTATTGACAATGATTTGAACCATTCCTGTGACACTAGTTATAGATTCCGATGCTTCACTTCAGGTTTACTGTATCCCTTGGACATTCTTATTGACGATGAAACACAAAATTGCATCGGAATTAAATACAAATGGCACAATGCCGACTTATGGATAAGAAGACTGACTCTTCTTACTGATTATGTTTTGAACCATTCCTGTGACACTAGTTATAGATTCCGATGTTGCACTTCAGGTTTACTGTATCCCTCTGACATTGTTATTGGCGGTGAATCACAGAAATTGCATCGGAATTCAATACGAAAGGCACAATGCCGAATTAAGTACAAGAAGATTGACTCTTCTTCCTGAGTATGTTTTGAACCATTCCTGTGACACTAGTTATAGATTCCGATGCTTCTCTTCAGGTTTACTGTATCCCTCTGACCTTCTTATTGACGACGAAACACAGAAATTGCAACGGTATTAAATAGAAAAGGCATAATAACGACTTAAGTTGAAGAAGACTGACTCTTCTTACTGTCTATGTTTTAAACCTATCCTGTGACACTTGTTGTAGATTCCGATGCTTCACTTCAGGTTTACTGTATCCCTTGGACCTTCTTATTGACGATGAAACATAGAAATTGCGTCGGAATTAAATACAATAGGCACAATGCCGACGTAAGTACATGAAGACCGACTCTTCTTATTGACAATGTTTTGAACCATTCCTGTGACACTAGTTATAGATTCCGATGCCTCACTTCAGGTTTACTATATCCCTTGTACTTTCGTATTGACGATGAAACACAGAAATTGCATCGGAATTAAATACAAAAGGCACAATGAGGACTTAAGTACATGAGGACCAACTCTTCTTATTGACAATGATTTGAACCATTCCTGTGACACTAGTTATAGATTCCGATGCTTCACTACAGGTTTACTGTATCCCTTGGACATTCTTATTGACGATGAAACACAAAATTGCATCGGAATTAAGTGCAAAAGGCACAATGCCGACTTAAGGACAAGAAGACTGACTCTTCCTACTGACGATGTCTTGAACCATTCCTGTGACACTAGTTATAGATTCCGATGCTTCACTTCCGGTTTACTGTATCCCTCTGACCTTCTTATTGACGATGAAACACAGAAATTGCATCGGTTTTAAATAGGAAAGGAACATTGCCGACTTAAGTACAAGAAGACTGACTCTTCTTACTGTCTATGTTTTGAACCAATCCTGTGACACTAGTTATAGATTCCGATGCTTCACTACAGGTTTACTGTATCCCTTGGACATTCTTATTGACGATGAAACATAGAAATTGCATCGGAATTAAATACAAAAGGCGCAATGCCGACTTAAGGACAAGAAGACTGACTCTTCTTACTGAATTTGATTTGAACCATTAGTGTGACACTATTTATAGATTCCGATGCTTAACTTCCGGTTTACTGTATCCCTCTGACCTTCTCATTGACGGTGAAGCACAGAAATTGCATCGGAATTAAATACGAAAACCACAATGCCCAATTAAGTACAAGGAGACTGACTCTTCTTTCTGACAATGTTTTGAACCATTCCTGTGACACTAGTTATAGATTCCGATGCTTCTCTTCAGGTTTACTGTATCCCTCTGACCTTCTTATTGACGACGAAACACAGAAATTGCAATGGTATTAAATAGAAAAGGCATAATAACAACTTAAGTTGAAGAAGACTGACTCTTCTTACTGTCTATGTTTTAAACCTATCCTGTGACACTTGTTGTAGATTCCGATGCTTCACTTCCGGTTTACTGTATCGCCTGGACCTTCTTGTTGACGATGAAACACAGAAATTGCATCGGAATTAAATACAAATGGCACAATGCCGACTTAAGGACAAGAAGAATAACTCTTCTTACTGTCTATGTTTGAACCATTCCTGTGACACTAGTTATAGATTCCGATGCTTCACTTCAGGTTTACTGTATCCCTCTGACCTTCTTATTGACGGTGAAGCACAGAAATTGCATCGGAATTAAATACGAAAACCACAATGCCCAATTAAGTACAAGAAGACTGACTCTTCTTTCTGACAATGTTTTGAACCATTCCTGTGACACTAGTTATAGATTCCGATGCTTCACTTCAGGTTTACTGTATCCCTCTGACCTTCTTTTTGACGATGAAACACAGAAATTGCATCGGTATTAAATAGAAAAGGCACAATGCCGACTTAAGTACAAGAAGACTGACTCTTCTTACTGTCTATATTTTGAACCATTACTGTGACTCTAGTTATAGATTCCGATGCTTCACTTAAGGTTTACTGTATCCCTTGGACCTTCTAATTGACGATGAAACACAGAAATTGCATCGCAATTAAATTCAAAACGCACAATGCCGACTCAAGTAATTGAAGACCGACTCTTCCTACTGACTATGATTTGAACCATTCCTGTGACACTAGTTATAGATTCCGATGCTTCACTTTAGGTTTACTGTATCATTTGGACCTTCTTATTGACGATGAAACACAGAAATTGCATCGGAATTAAATACAAAAGGCACAATGCCGACTTAAGTATAAGAAGACTAACTCTTCCTACTGTATATGTTTTGATCAATTTCTGTGACACTAGTTATAGAGTCCGATGCTTCACTTCAGGTTTACTGTATCCCTTGGACCTTCTTATTGACGATGAATCACAGAAATTGCATCGGAATTAAATAGAAAATGCACAATGCCGACTTAAGTACAAGAAGACTGACTCTTCTTACTGTCTATATTTTGAACCATTACTGTGACTCTAGTTATAGGTTCCGATGCTTCACTCCAGGTTTACTGTATCCCTTGGACCTTCTTATTGACGATCAAACACAGAAATTGCATCGGAATTAAATACAAAATGCACAATGCCGACTTAAGGACAAGAAGAATGACTCTTCTTACTGTCTATGTTTGAACCATTCCTGTGACACTAGTTATAGATTCCGATGCTTCACTTGAGGTTTACTGTATCCCTCTGACCTTCTTATTGACGGTGAAGCACAGAAATTGCATCGGAATTAAATACGAAAACCACAATGCCCAATTAAGTACAAGAAGACTGACTCTTCTTTCTGACAATGTTTTGAACCATTCCTGTGACACTAGTTATAGATTCCGATGCTTCACTTCAGGTTTACTGTATTCCTCTGACCTTCTTATTGACGATGAAACACAGAAATTGCATCGGTATTAAATAGAAAAGGCACAATGCCGACTTAAGTAAAAGAAGACTGACTGTTCTTACTGTCTATGTTTTGAACCAATCCTGTGACACTAGTTGTAGATTCAGATGCTTCACTTTAGTTTTACTGTATCCCTTGGACCTTCTTATGACGATGAAACACAGAAATTGCATCGGAATTAAATACAAAAGGCACAATGTTTTGAACCATTCCTGTGACACTAGTTATAGATTCCGATGCTTCACTTCAGGTTTACTATATCCCTTGTACTTTCGTATTGACGATGAAACACAGAAATTGCATCGGAATTAAATACAAAAGGCACAATGAGGACTTAAGTACATGAGGACCAACTCTTCTTATTGACAATGATTTGAACCATTCCTGTGACACTAGTTATAGATTCCGATGCTTCACTTCCGGTTTACTGTATCCTCTGACCATCTTATTGACGATGTCACACAGAAATTGCTTCGGGATTAAATACAAAAGGCACAATGCCGACTTAAGTACATGAAGACTGACTCTTCTTACTGTCTATGTTTGAACCAATCCTGTGACACTAGTTAGAGATTCCGATGATTCACTTCAGGTTTACTGTATCTCCCTGACATTCTTATTGACGGTGAAACACAGAAATTGAATCGGAATTCAATACGAAAGGCACAATGCCGAATTAAGTACAAGAAGACTGACTCTTATTCCTGACTATGTTTTGAACAATTTCTGTGACACTAGTTATAGATTCTGATGCTTCACTTCAGGTTTACTGTATCGCTTGGACCTTCTTATTGACGATGAAACACAGAAACTGCATCGGAATTAAATACAAAAGGCACAATGCCGACTTAAGTACAAGAAGACTGACTCTTCTTACTGTCTATGTTTTGAACCATTCCTGTGACACTAGTTATAGATTCCGAAGCTTCACTTCAGGTTTACTGTTTCCCTTGTACTTTCTTATTGACGATGAAACACAGAAATTGCATCGGAATTAAATACAAAAGGCACAATGCCGACTTAAGTACATGAAGACCGACTCTTCTTATTGACAAGATCTGAACCATTCCTGTGACACTAGTTGTAGATTCCGATGCTTCACTTCAGGTATACTGTACACCTTGGACATTCTTATTGACGATGAAACACAGAAATTGCATCGGAATTAAATATAAAAGGCACAATGCCGACTTAAGGATAAGAAGATTAACTCTTCTTACTGACTTTGTTTTGAACCATTAGTGTGACACTAGTTATAGATTCCGATGCTTCACTTCAGGTTTACAGTATCTCTTGGACCTTCTTATTGACGATGAAAACACACAAATTGCATCGGAATTAAAAATAAAAGGCACAATGCCGACTTAAGGATAAGAAGACTGACTCTTCTTAGTGACTTTGTTTTGAACCATTAGTGTGACACTAGTTATAGATTCCGATGCTTCACTTCCGGTGTACTGTATCGCTTGCACCTTCTACTTGACGATGAAACGCAGAAATTTCATCGGAATTAAATACAAAAGGCACAATGACGACTTAAGTACAAGAAGACTGACTCTTCTTACTGACTATGTTTGAACCATTCCTGTGACACTAGTTATAGATTCCGATGCTTCACTTCAGGTTTACTGTATACCTTGGACTATCTTATTGACGCTGAAACACAGAAATTGCATCGGAATTAAATACAAAAGGCACAATGCCGAATTAAGTTCAAGAAGACTGACTCTTCTTACTGTCTATTTTTGAACCAGTCCTGTGACACTAGTTATAGATTCCGATGCTTCGCTTCAGGTTTACTGTATCCCTCTGACCTTCTTATTGACGACGAAACATAGAAATTGCATCGGTATTAAATAAAAAAGGCATAATAAAGACTTAAGTTCAAGAAGACTGACTCTTCTTACTGTCTATGTTTTGAACCTATCCTGTGACACTAGTTGTAGATTCCGATGCTTCACTTCAGGTTTACTGTATCCCTTGGACCTTCTTATTGACGATGAAACAGAGAAATTGCGTCGGAATTAAATAAAAAAGGGACAATGCCGACTTAAGTACATGAAGACCGACTCTTCTTATTGACAATGATTTGAACCATTCCTGTGACACTAGTTATAGATTCCGATGCTTCACTTAAGGTTTACTGTATCCCTTGGACCTTCTAATTGACGAAGAAACACAGAAATTACATCGCAATTAAATACAAAAGGCACAATGCCGACTCATGTACATGAAGACCGACTCTTCCTACTGACTATGATTTGAACCATTCCTGTGACACTAGTTATAGATTCCGATGCTTCACTTTAGGTTTACTGTATCGATTGGACCTTCTTATTGACGATGAAACACAGAAATTGCATCGGAAAATAAATACAAAAGGCACAATGCCGACTTAAGTATAAGAAAACTGACTCTTCCTACTGTCTATGTTTTGATCCGTTTCTGTGACACTAGTTATAGAGTCCGATGCTTCACTTCAGGTTTACTGTATCCCTTGGACCTTCTTATTGACGATGAATCACAGATATTGCATCGGAATTAAATACAAAATGCACAATGCCGACTTAAGTACAAGAAGACTGACTCTTCTTACTGTCTATATTTTGAACCATTACTGTGACTCTAGTTATAGATTCCGATGCTTCACTCCAGGTTTACTGTATCCATTGGACCTTCTTATTGACGATCAATCACAGAAATTGCATCGGAATTAAATACAAAATGCACAATTCCGACTTAAGGACAAGAAGACTGACTCTTCTACTGTCTATGTTTGAACCATTCCTGTGACACTAGTTATAGATTCCGATGCTTCACTTCTGGTTTACTGTATCCCTCTGAAAATCTTATTGACGGTGAAGCACAGAAATTGCATCGGAATTAAATACGAAAACCACAATGCCCAATTAAGTACAAGAAGACTGACTCTTCTTTCTGACTATGTTTTGAACCATTCCTGTGACACTAGTTATAGATTCCGATGCTTCACTTCAGGTTTACTGTATCCCTCTGACCTTCTTATTGACGATGAAACACAGAAATTGCATCGGAATTAAATTCAAAAGGCACAATGCCGACTTAAGTAGAAGAACAGTGACTCTTCCAACTGTCTATGTTTTGAACCATTCCTGTGACACTAGTTACAGATTCTGATGCTTCACTTCAGGTTTACTCTATCGCTTGGACCTTCTTATTGACGATGAAACACAGAAATTGCATCGGAATTAAATACAAAAAGCACAATGCCGACTTATGTACAAGGGAATTGACTCTCCTTACTGTGTAAGTTTTGAACCATTACTGTGACTCTAGTTATATACTCCGATGCTTCACTCCAGGTTTACTGTATCCCTTGGACCTTCTTATTGACGATGAAACATAGAAATTGCATCGGAATTAAATACAAAAGGCACAATGCCAACTTAAGGACAAGAAGACTGTCTCTTCTTACTGTCTATGTTTGAACCATTCCTGTGACACTAGTTATAGATTCCAATGCTTCACTTCAGGTTTACTGTATCCCTCCGACCTTCTTATTGACGGTGAAGCACAGAAATTGCATCGGAATTAAATACGAAAGGCACAATGCCCAATTAAGTACAAGAAGACTGACTCTTCTTTCTGACTATGTTTTGAACCTTTCCTGTGACACTAGTTATAGATTCCGATGCTTCACTTCAGGTTTACTGTATCCCTCTGACCTTCTTATTGACGATGAAACACAGATATTGCATCTGTATTAAATAGAAAAGGCACAATGCCGACTGAAGTACAAGAAGACTGACTCTTCTTACTGTCTATGCTTTGAACCAATCCTGTGATACTAGTTGTAGATTCAGATGCTTCACTTCAGGTTTACTGTATCCCTTGGACTTTCTTATTGACGATGAAACACAGAAACTGGATCGGAATTAAATACAAAAGGCACAATGCCGACTTAAGTACAAGAGGACTGACTCTTCTTACTGTCTATGTTTTGAACCATTCCTGTGACACTAGTTATAGATTCCGAAGCTTCACTTCAGGTTTACTGTTTCCCTTGTACTTTGTTATTGACGATGAAACACAGAAATTGCATCGGAATTAAACACAAAAGGCACAATGCCGACTTAAGTACAAGAAGACTGTCTCTTCTTACTGACTATGCTTTGAACCATTCCTGTCACACTACTTATGGATTTCTATGCTTCACATCATGTTTACTGTATCCCTGTGACCTTCTTATTGACGAAGAAACACAGAAATTGCATCGGAATTAAATACAAAAGGCACAATGGCGACTTAAGTACAAGAAGACTGACTCTTCCTACTGTCTATGTTTTGAACCATTCCTGTGACACTAGTTTTAGATTCCGATGCTTCACTTCAGGTTTACTGTATCCCTCTGACCTTCTTATTGACGATGAAACACAGAAATTGCATCGGAATTAAATACGACAGGCACAATGCCCAATTAAGTTCAAGATGACTTACTCTTCTTCCTGACTATGCTTTGAATCATTTCTGTGACACTAGTTATAGATTCCGATACTTCACTTCAGGTTTACTGTATCCCTCTGACCTTCGTATTGACGATGAAACACACAAATTGCATCGGAATTAAATATAAGAGGCACAATGCCGACTTAAGGTTAAGAAGACTGACTCTTCTTACTGACTTTGTTTTGACCCATTAGTGTGACACTAGTTATAGATTCCGATGCTTCACTTCCAGTTTACTGTATCGCTTGGACCTTCTCATTGACGATGAAACACAGAAATTGCATCCGAATTAAATACAAAAGGCACAATGCCGACTTAAGTACATGAAGACCGACTCTTCTTATTGAAAATGATTTGAACCATTCCTGTGACTCTAGTTATAGATTCCGATGCTTCACTTCAGGTATACTGTATCCCTTGGACATTCTTATTGACGATGAAACACAGAAACTGCATCGGAATTAAATATAAAAGGCACAATGCCGACTTAAGGATAAGAAGACTAACTCTTCTTACTGACTTTGTTTTGAACCATTAGTGTGACACTAGTTACAGATTCCGATGCTTCACTTCCGGTTTACTGTATCGCCTGGACCTTCTTGTTGACGATGAAACACAGAAATTGCATCGGAATTAAATACAAAAGGCACAATGCCGAATTAAGTACATGAAGACCGACTCTTCTTATTGACAATGATTTGAACCATTCCTGTGACACTAGTTATAGATTCCGATGCTTCACTTCAGGTTTACTGTATCCCTTGGACATTCTTATTGACGATGAA
This sequence comes from Schistocerca piceifrons, assembly GCF_021461385.2. Taxonomy (NCBI): domain Eukaryota; kingdom Metazoa; phylum Arthropoda; class Insecta; order Orthoptera; family Acrididae; genus Schistocerca; species Schistocerca piceifrons. The sequence goes on along the minus strand of NW_025727574.1, from coordinate 223,458 downwards.
ACACAAAATTGCATCGGAATTAAATACAAATGGCACAATGCCGACTTATGGATAAGAAGACTGACTCTTCTTACTGATTATGTTTTGAACCATTCCTGTGACACTAGTTATAGATTCCGATGTTGCACTTCAGGTTTACTGTATCCCTCTGACATTGTTATTGGCGGTGAATCACAGAAATTGCATCGGAATTCAATACGAAAGGCACAATGCCGAATTAAGTACAAGAAGATTGACTCTTCTTCCTGAGTATGTTTTGAACCATTCCTGTGACACTAGTTATAGATTCCGATGCTTCTCTTCAGGTTTACTGTATCCCTCTAACCTTCTTATTGACGACGAAACACAGAAATTGCAACGGTATTAAATAGAAAAGGCATAATAACGACTTAAGTTGAAGAAGACTGACTCTTCTTACTGTCTATGTTTTAAACCTATCCTGTGACACTTGTTGTAGATTCCGATGCTTCACTTCAGGTTTACTGTATCCCTTGGACCTTCTTATTGACGATGAAACATAGAAATTGCGTCGGAATTAAATACAAAAAGCACAATGCCGACGTAAGTACATGAAGACCGACTCTTCTTATTGACAATGTTTTGAACCATTCCTGTGACACTAGTTATAGATTCCGATGCCTCACTTCAGGTTTACTATATCCCTTGTACTTTCGTATTGACGATGAAACACAGAAATTGCATCGGAATTAAATACAAAAGGCACAATGAGGACTTAAGTACATGAGGACCAACTCTTCTTATTGACAATGATTTGAACCATTCCTGTGACACTAGTTATAGATTCCGATGCTTCACTACAGGTTTACTGTACCCCTTGGACATTCTTATTGACGATGAAACACAAAATTGCATCGGAATTAAGTGCAAAAGGCACAATGCCGACTTAAGGACAAGAAGACTGACTCTTCCTACTGACGATGTCTTGAACCATTCCTGTGACACTAGTTATAGATTCCGATGCTTCACTTCCGGTATACTGTATCCCTCTGACCTTCTTATTGACGATGAAACACAGAAATTGCATCGGTTTTAAATAGGAAAGGAACATTGCCGACTTAAGTACAAGAAGACTGACTCTTCTTACTGTCTATGTTTTGAACCAATCCTGTGACACTAGTTATAGATTCCGATGCTTCACTACAGGTTTACTGTATCCCTTGGACATTCTTATTGACGATGAAACACAGAAATTGCATCGGAATTAAATACAAAAGGCGCAATGCCGACTTAAGGACAAGAAGACTGACTCTTCTTACTGAATTTGATTTCAACCATTAGTGAGACACTATTTATAGATTCCGATGCTTAACTTCCGGTTTACTGTATCCCTCTGACCTTCTTATTGACGGTGAAGCACAGAAATTGCATCGGAATTAAATACGAAAACCACAATGCCCAATTAAGTACAAGGAGACTGACTCTTCTTTCTGACAATGTTTTGAACCATTCCTGTGACACTAGTTATAGATTCCGATGCTTCTCTTCAGGTTTACTGTATCCCTCTGACCTTCTTATTGACGACGAAACACAGAAATTGCAACGGTATTAAATAGAAAAGGCATAATAACAACTTAAGTTGAAGAAGACTGACTCTTCTTACTGTCTATGTTTTAAACCTATCCTGTGACACTTGTTGTAGATTCCGATGCTTCACTTCCGGTTTACTGTATCGCCTGGACCTTCTTGTTGACGATGAAACACAGAAATTGCATCGGAATTAAATACAAATGGCACAATGCCAACTTAAGGACAAGAAGAATAACTCTTCTTACTGTCTATGTTTGAACCATTCCTGTGACACTAGTTATAGATTCCGATGCTTCACTTCAGGTTTACTGTATCCCTCTGACCTTCTTATTGACGGTGAAGCACAGAAATTGCATCGGAATTAAATACGAAAACCACAATGCCCAATTAAGTACAAGAAGACTGACTCTTCTTTCTGACAATGTTTTGAACCATTCCTGTGACACTAGTTATAGATTCCGATGCTTCTCTTCAGGTTTACTGTATCCCTCTGACCTTCTTATTGACGACGAAACACAGAAATTGCAACGGTATTAAATAGAAAAGGCATAATAACAACTTAAGTTGAAGAAGACTGACTCTTCTTACTGTCTATGTTTTAAACCTATCCTGTGACACTTGTTGTAGATTCCGATGCTTCACTTCCGGTTTACTGTATCGCCTGGACCTTCTTGTTGACGATGAAACACAGAAATTGCATCGGAATTAAATACAAATGGCACAATGCCAACTTAAGGACAAGAAGAATAACTCTTCTTACTGTCTATGTTTGAACCATTCCTGTGACACTAGTTATAGATTCCGATGCTTCACTTCAGGTTTACTGTATCCCTCTGACCTTCTTATTGACGGTGAAGCACAGAAATTGCATCGGAATTAAATACGAAAACCACAATGCCCAATTAAGTACAAGAAGACTGACTATTCTTTCTGACAATGTTTTGAACCATTCCTGTGACACTAGTTACAGATTCCGATGCTTCACTTCAGGTTTACAGTATCCCTCTGACCTTCCTTTTGACGATGAAACACAGAAATTGCATCGGTATTAAATAGAAAAGGCACAATGCCGACTTAAGTACAAGAAGACTGACTCTTCTTACTGTCTATATTTTGAACCATTACTGTGGCTCTAGTTATAGATTCCGATGCTTCACTTAAGGTTTACTGTATCCCTTGGACCTTCTAATTGACGATGAAACACAGAAATTGCATCGCAATTAAATTCAAAACGCACAATGCCGACTCAAGTAATTGAAGACCGACTCTTCCTACTGACTATGATTTGAACCATTCCTGTGACACTAGTTATAGATTCCGATGCTTCACTTTAGGTTTACTGTATCATTTGGACCTTCTTATTGACGATGAAACACAGAAATTGCATCGGAATTAAATACAAAAGGCACAATGCCGACTTAAGTATAAGAAGACTAACTCTTCCTACTGTCTATGTTTTGATCAATTTCTGTGACACTAGTTATAGAGTCCGATGCTTCACTACAGGTTTACTGTATCCCTTGGACCTTCTTTTTGACGATGAATCACAGAAATTGCATCGGAATTAAATAGAAAATGCACAATGCCGACTTAAGTACAAGAAGACTGACTCTTCTTACTGTCTATATTTTGAACCATTACTGTGACTCTAGTTATAGGTTCCGATGCTTCACTCCAGGTTTACTGTATCCCTTGGACCTTCTTATTGACGATCAAACACAGAAATTGCATCGGAATTAAATACAAAATGCACAATGCCGACTTAAGGACAAGAAGAATGACTCTTCTTACTGTCTATGTTTGAACCATTCCTGTGACACTAGTTACAGATTCCGATGCTTCACTTCAGGTTTACTGTATCCCTCTGACCTTCTTATTGACGGTGAAGCACAGAAATTGCATCGGAATTAAATACGAAAACCACAATGCCCAATTAAGTACAAGAAGACTGACTCTTCTTTCTGACAATGTTTTGAACCATTCCTGTGACACTAGTTATAGATTCCGATGCTTCACTTCAGGTTTACTGTATTCCTCTGACCTTCTTATTGACGATGAAACACAGAAATTGCATCGGTATTAAATAGAAAAGGCACAATGCCGACTTAAGTACAAGAAGACTGACTGTTCTTACTGTCTATGTTTTGAACCAATCCTGTGACACTAGTTGTAGATTCAGATGCTTCACTTTAGTTTTACTGTATCCCTTGGACCTTCTTATTGACGATGAAACACAGAAATTGCATCGGAATTAAATACAAAAGGCACAATGTTTTGAACCATTCCTGTGACACTAGTTATAGATTCCGATGCTTCACTTCAGGTTTACTATATCCCTTGTACTTTCGTATTGACGATGAAACACAGAAATTGCATCGGAATTAAATACAAAAGGCACAATGAGGACTTAAGTACATGAGGACCAACTCTTCTTATTGACAATGATTTGAACCATTCCTGTGACACTAGTTATAGATTCCGATGCTTCACTTCCGGTTTACTGTATCCCTCTGACCATCTTATTGACGATGTCACACAGAAATTGCTTCGGGATTAAATACAAAAGGCACAATGCCGACTTAAGTACATGAAGACTGACTCTTCTTACTGTCTATGTTTGAACCAATCCTGTGACACTAGTTAGAGATTCCGATGATTCACTTCAGGTTTACTGTATCCCCCTGACATTCTTATTGACGGTGAAACACAGAAATTGAATCGGAATTCAATACGAAAGGCACAATGCCGAATTAAGTACAAGAAGACTGACTCTTATTCCTGACTATGTTTTGAACAATTTCTGTGACACTAGTTATAGATTCTGATGCTTCACTTCAGGTTTACTGTATCGCTTGGACCTTCTTATTGACGATGAAACACAGAAACTGCATCGGAATTAAATACAAAAGGCACAATGCCGACTTAAGTACAAGAAGACTGACTCTTCTTACTGTCTATGTTTTTAACCATTCCTGTGACACTAGTTATAGATTCCGAAGCTTCACTTCAGGTTTACTGTTTCCCTTGTACTTTCTTATTGACGATGAAACACAGAAATTGCATCGGAATTAAACACAAAAGGCACAATGCCGACTTAAGTACAAGAAGACTGTCTCTTCTTACTGACTATGCTTTGAACCATTCCTGTCACACTACTTATGGATTTCTATGCTTCACATCATGTTTACTGTATCCCTGTGACCTTCTTATTGACGAAGAAACACAGAAATTGCATCGGAATTAAATACAAAAGGCACAATGGCGACTTAAGTACAAGAAGACTGACTCTTCCTACTGTCTATGTTTTGAACCATTCCTGTGACACTAGTTTTAGATTCCGATGCTTCACTTCAGGTTTACTGTATCCCTCTGACCTTCTTATTGACGATGAAACACAGAAATTGCATCGGAATTAAATACGACAGGCACAATGCCCAATTAAGTTCAAGATGACTTACTCTCCTTCCTGACTATGCTTTGAATCATTTCTGTGACACTAGTTATAGATTCCGATACTTCACTTCAGGTTTACTGTATCCCTCTGACCTTCGTATTGACGATGAAACACACAAATTGCATCGGAATTAAATATAAGAGGCACAATGCCGACTTAAGGTTAAGAAGACTGACTCTTCTTACTGACTTTGTTTTGACACTAGTTATAGATTCCGATGCTTCACTTCCAGTTTACTGTATCGCTTGGACCTTCTCATTGACGATGAAACACAGAAATTGCATCGGAATTAAATACAAAAGGCACAATGCCGACTTAAGTACATGAAGACCGACTCTTCTTATTGAAAATGATTTGAACCATTCCTGTGACTCTAGTTATAGATTCCGATGCTTCACTTCAGGTATACTGTATCCCTTGGACATTCTTATTGACGATGAAACACAGAAACTGCATCGGAATTAAATATAAAAGGCACAATGCCGACTTAAGGATAAGAAGACTAACTCTTCTTACTGACTTTGTTTTGAACCATTAGTGTGACACTAGTTACAGATTCCGATGCTTCACTTCCGGTTTACTGTATCGCCTGGACCTTCTTGTTGACGATGAAACACAGAAATTGCATCGGAATTAAATACAAAAGGCACAATGCCGAATTAAGTACATGAAGACCGACTCTTCTTATTGACAATGATTTGAACCATTCCTGTGACACTAGTTATAGATTCCGATGCTTCACTTCAGGTTTACTGTATCCCTTGGACATTCTTATTGACGATGAAACACAAAATTGCATCGGAATTAAATACAAATGGCACAATGCCGACTTATGGATAAGAAGACTGACTCTTCTTACTGATTATGTTTTGAACCATTCCTGTGACACTAGTTATAGATTCCGATGTTACACTTCAGGTTTACTGTATCCCTCTGACATTGTTATTGGCGGTGAATCACAGAAATTGCATCGGAATTCAATACGAAAGGCACAATGCCGAATTAAGTACAAGAAGATTGACTCTTCTTCCTGAGTATGTTTTGAACCATTCCTGTGACACTAGTTATAGATTCCGATGCTTCTCTTCAGGTTTACTGTATCCCTCTGACCTTCTTATTGACGACGAAACACAGAAATTGCAACGGTATTAATTAGAAAAGGCATAATAACGACTTAAGTTGAAGAAGACTGACTCTTCTTACTGTCTATGTTTTAAACCTATCCTGTGACACTTGTTGTAGATTCCGATGCTTCACTTCAGGTTTACTGTATCCCTTGGACCTTCTTATTGACGATGAAACATAGAAATTGCGTCGGAATTAAATACAAAAGGCACAATGCCGACGTAAGTACATGAAGACCGACTCTTCTTATTGACAATGTTTTGAACCATTCCTGTGACACTAGTTATAGATTCCGATGCCTCACTTCAGGTTTACTATATCCCTTGTACTTTCGTATTGACGATGAAACACAGAAATTGCATCGGAATTAAATACAAAAGGCACAATGAGGACTTAAGTACATGAGGACCAACTCTTCTTATTGACAATGATTTGAACCATTCCTGTGACACTAGTTATAGATTCCGATGCTTCACTACAGGTTTACTGTATCCCTTGGACATTCTTATTGACGATGAAACACAAAATTGCATCGGAATTAAGTGCAAAAGGCACAATGCCGACTTAAGGACAAGAAGACTGACTCTTCCTACTGACGATGTCTTGAACCATTCCTGTGACACTAGTTATAGATTCCGATGCTTCACTTCCGGTTTACTGTATCCCTCTGACCTTCTTATTGACGATGAAACACAGAAATTGCATCGGTTTTAAATAGGAAAGGAACATTGCCGACTTAAGTACAAGAATACTGACTCCTCTTACTGTCTATGTTTTGAACCAATCCTGTGACACTAGTTATAGATTCCGATGCTTCACTACAGGTTTACTGTATCCCTTGGACATTCTTATTGACGATGAAACACAGAAATTGCATCGGAATTAAATACAAAAGGCGCAATGCCGACTTAAGGACAAGAAGACTGACTCTTCTTACTGAATTTGATTTGAACCATTAGTGTGACACTATTTATAGATTCCGATGCTTAACTTCCGGTTTACTGTATCCCTCTGACCTTCTTATTGACGGTGAAGCACAGAAATTGCATCGGAATTAAATACGAAAACCACAATGCCCAATTAAGTACAAGGAGACTGACTCTTCTTTCTGACAATGTTTTGAACCATTCCTGTGACACTAGTTATAGATTCCGATGCTTCTCTTCAGGTTTACTGTATCCCTCTGACCTTCTTATTGACGACGAAACACAGAAATTGCAACGGTATTAAATAGAAAAGGCATAATAACAACTTAAGTTGAAGAAGACTGACTCTTCTTACTGTCTATGTTTTAAACCTATCCTGTGACACTTGTTGTAGATTCCGATGCTTCACTTTAGGTTTACTGTATCATTTGGACCTTCTTATTGACGATGAAACACAGAAATTGCATCGGAATTAAATACAAAAGGCACAATGCCGACTTAAGTATAAGAAGACTAACTCTTCCTACTGTCTATGTTTTGATCAATTTCTGTGACACTAGTTATAGAGTCCGATGCTTCACTTCAGGTTTACTGTATCCCTTGGACCTTCTTATTGACGATGAATCACAGAAATTCCATCGGAATTAAATAGAAAATGCACAATGCCGACTTAAGTACAAGAAGACTGACTCATCTTACTGTCTATATTTTGAACCATTACTGTGACTCTAGTTATAGGTTCCGATGCTTCACTCCAGGTTTACTGTATCCCTTGGACCTTTTTATTGACGATCAAACACAGAAATTGCATCGGAATTAAATACAAAATGCACAATGCCGACTTAAGGGCAAGAAGAATGACTCTTCTTACTGTCTATGTTTGAACCATTCCTGTGACACTAGTTATACATTCCGATGCTTCACTTCAGGTTTACTGTATCCCTCTGACCTTCTTATTGACGGTGAAGCACAGAAATTGCATCGGAATTAAATACGAAAACCACAATGCCCAATTAAGTACAAGAAGACTGACTCTTCTTTCTGACAATGTTTTGAACCATTCCTGTGACACTAGTTATAGATTCCGATGCTTCACTTCAGGTTTACTGTATTCCTCTGACCTTCTTATTGACGATGAAACACAGAAATTGCATCGGTATTAAATAGAAAAGGCACAATGCCGACTTAAGTACAAGAAGACTGACTGTTCTTACTGTCTATGTTTTTAACCAATCCTGTGACACTAGTTGTTGATTCAGATGCTTCACTTTAGTTTTACTGTATCCCTTGGACCTTCTTATTGACGATGAAACACAGAAATTGCATCGGAATTAAATACAAAAGGCACAATGTTTTGAACCATTCCTATGACACTAGTTATAGATTCCGATGCTTCACTTCAGGTTTACTATATCCCTTGTACTTTCGTATTGACGATGAAACACAGAAATTGCATTGGAATTAAATACAAAAGGCACAATGAGGACTTAAGTACATGAGGACCAACTCTTCTTATTGACAATGATTTGAACCATTCCTGTGACACTAGTTATAGATTCCGATGCTTCACTTCCGGTTTACTGTATCCCTCTGACCATCTTATTGACGATGTCACACAGAAATTGCTTCGGGAGTAAATACAAAAGGCACAATGCCGACTTAAGTACATGAAGACTGACTCTTCTTACTGTCTATGTTTGAACCAATCCTGTGACACTAGTTAGAGATTCCGATGATTCACTTCAGGTTTACTGTATCCCCCTGACATTCTTATTGACGGTGAAACACAGAAATTGAATCGGAATTCAATACGAAAGGCACAATGCCGAATTAAGTACAAGAAGACTGACTCTTATTCCTGACTATGTTTTGAACAATTTCTGTGACACTAGTTATAGATTCTGATGCTTCACTTCAGGTTTACTGTATCGCTGGGACCTTCTTATTGACGATGAAACACAGAAACTGCATCGGAATTAAATACAAAAGGCACAATGCCGACTTAAGTACAAGAAGACTGACTCTTCTTACTGTCTATGTTTTGAACCATTCCTGTGACACTAGTTATAGATTCCGAAGCTTCACTTCAGGTTTACTGTTTCCCTTGTACTTTCTTATTGACGATGAAACACAGAAATTGCATCGGAATTAAATACAAAAGGCACAATGCCGACTTAAGTACATGAAGACCGACTCTTCTTATTGACAAGATTTGAACCATTCCTGTGACACTAGTTGTAGATTCCGATGCTTCACTTCAGGTATACTGTACACCTTGGACATTCTTATTGACGATGAAACACAGAAATTGCATCGGAATTAAATATAAAAGGCACAATGCCGACTTAAGGATAAGAAGATTAACTCTTCTTACTGACTTTGTTTTGAACCATTAGTGTGACACTAGTTATACATTCCGATGCTTCACTTCCGCTTTACTGTATCGCTTGGACCTTCTTGTTTACGATGAAACACAGAATTTGCATCGGAATTAAATACAAAAGGCACAATGCCGATTTAAGTACATGAAGACCGACTCTTCTTATTGACAATGATTTGAACCATTCCTGTGACACTAGTTATAGATTCCGACGCTTCACTTCATGTTTACTGAATCCCTTGGACATTCTTATTGACGATGAAACACAAAATTGCATCGGAATTAAATACAAAAGGCACAATGCCGACTTATGGATAAGAAGACTGACTCTTCTTAGTGATTATGTTTTGAACCATTCCTGTGACACTAGTTATAGATTCCGATGCTTCACGTCCGGTTTACTGTATCCCTCTGACCATCTTATTGACGATGTCACACAGAAATTGCATCGGGATTAAATACAAAAGGCACAATGCCGACTTAAGTACATGAAGACCGACTCTTCCCACTGTCTATGTTTAAACCATTCCTGTGACACTAGTTATAGATTCCGATGCTTCACTTCAGGTTTACTGTATCCCTCTGACATTGTTATTGGCGGTGAATCACAGAAATTGCATCGGAATTCAATACGAAAGGCACAATGCCGAATTAAGTACAAGAAGATTGACTCTTCTTCCTGACTATGTTTTGAACCATTCCTGTGACACTAGTTATAGATTCCGATGCTTCACTTCAGGTTTACTGTATCCCTCTGACCTACTTATTGACGACGAAACACAGAAATTGCATCGGTATTAAATAGAAAAGGCATAATAACGACTTAAGATCAAGCAGACTGACTCTTCTTACTGTCTATGTTTTGAACCTAACCTGTGACACTAGTTGTAGATTCCGATGCTTCACTTCAGGTTTACTATATCCCTTGGACCTTCTTATTGACGATGAAACACAGAAATTGCGTCGGAATTAAATACAAAAGGCACAATGCCGACTTAAGTACATGAAGACCGACTCTTCTTATTGACAATGATTTGAACCATTCCTGTGACACAAGTTACAGATTCCGATGCTTCACTTCAGGTTTACAGTATCTCTTGGACATTCTTATTGACGATGAAACACAGAAATTGCATCGGAATTAAATACAAAAGGCACAATGCCGACTTAAGGACAAGAAGACTGACTCTTCTTACTGAATTTGATTTGAACCATTAGTGTGACTCTATTTATAGATTCCGATGCTTCACTTCCGGTTTACTGTATCGCCTGCACCTTCTAATTGACGATGAAACACAGAAATTTCATCGGAATTAAATACAAAACTCACAATGACGACTTAAGTACATGAGGACCATCCCTTCTTATTGACAATGATTTGAAAAATTCCTGTGACACTAGTTATAGATTCCGATGCTTCACTACAGGTTAACTGTATCCCTTGGACACTCCTATTGACGATGAAACACAAAATTGCATCGGAATTAAATGCAAAAGGCACAATGCCGACTTAAGGACAAGAAGACTGACTCTCCTTACTGACTATGTTTTGACCCATTCCTGTGACACTAGTTATAGATTCCGATGCTTCACTTCCGGTTTACTGTATCCCTCTGACCTTCTTATTGACGATGAAACACAGAAATTGCATCGGTTTTAAATAGGAAAGGAACAATGCCGACTTAAGTTCAAGAAGACTGACTCTTCTTACTGTCTATGATTTGAACCTATCCTGTGACACTAGTTGTAGATTCCGATGCTTCACTTCAGGTTTACTGTATCCCTTGGACCTTCTTATTGACGATGAAACACAGAAATTGCATCGGAATTAAATACAAAAGGCACAATGCCGACTTAAGTACATGATGACCGACTCTTCTTATTGACAATGATTTAAACCATTCCTGTGACACTAGTTATAGATTCCGATGCTTCACTTCAGGTTTACAGTATCTCTTGGACATTCTTATTGACGATGAAACACAGAAATTGCATCGGAATTAAATATAAAAGGCACAATGCCGACTTAAGGATAAGAAGACTAACTCGTCTTACTGACTTTGTTTTGAACGATTAGTGTGACACTAGTTATAAATTCCGATGCTTCACTTCCGCTTTACTGTATCGCTTGGACCTTCTTGTTTACGATGAAACACAGAAATTGCATCGGAATTAAATGTAAAAGGCACAATGCCGACTTAAGGACAAGAAGACTGATTCTCCTTACTGACTATGTTTTGACCCATTCCTGTGACACTAGTTATAGATTCCGATGCTTCACTTCCGGTTTACTGTATCCCTCTGACCTTCTTATTGACGATGAAACACAGAAATTGCGTCGGAATTAAATACAAAAGGCACAATGCCGACTTAAGTACATGAAGACCGACTCTTCTTATTGACAATGATTTGAACCATTCCTGTGACACAAGTTACAGATTCCGATGCTTCACTTCAGGTTTACAGTATCTCTTGGACATTCTTATTGACGATGAAACACAGAAATTGCATCGGAATTAAATACAAAAAGCACAATGCTGACTTAAGGACAAGAAGACTGACTCTTCTTACTGAATTTGATTTGAACCATTAGTGTGACACTATTTATAGATTCCGATGCTTCACTTCCGGTTTACTGTATCGCTTGCACCTTCTAATTGACGATGAAACACAGAAATTTCATCGGAATTAAATACAAAAGGCACAATGACGACTTAAGTACATGAGGACCAACTCTTCTTATTGACAATGATTTGAACCATTCCTGTGACACTAGTTATAGATTCCGATGCTTCACTACAGGTTTACTGTATCCCTTGGACATTCTTCTTGACGACGAAACACAAAATTGCATCGGAATTAAATGCAAAAGGCACAATGCCGACTTAAGGACAAGAAGACTGACTCTCCTTACTGACTATGTTTTGACCCATTCCTGTGACACTGGTTATAGATTCCGATGCTTCACTTCCGGTTTACTGTATCCCTCTGACCTTCTTATTGACGATGAAACACAGAAATTGCATCGGTTTTAAATAGGAAAGGAACAATGCCGACTTAAGTTCAAGAAGACTGACTCTTCTTACTGTCTATGATTTGAATCTATCCTGTGACACTAGTTGTAGATTCCGATGCTTCACGTCAGGTTTACTGTATCCCTCTGACATTGTTATTGACGACGAAACACAGAAATTGCATCGGAATTAAATGTAAAAGGCACAATGCCGACTTAAGGACAAGAAGACTGACTCTCCTTACTGACTATGTTTTGACCCATTCCTGTGACACTAGTTATAGATTCCGATGCTTCACTTCCGGTTTACTGTATCCCTCTGACCTTCTTATTGACGATGAAACACAGAAATTGCATCGGTTTTAAATAGGAAAGGAACAATGCCGACTTAAGTTCAAGAAGACTGACTCTTCTTACTGTCTATGATTTGAACCTATCCTGTGACACTAGTTGTAGATTCCGATGCTTCACTTCAGGTTTACTGTATCCCTTGGACCTTCTTATTGACGATGAAACACAGAAATTGCGTCGGAATTAAATACAAAAGGCACAATGCCGACTTAAGTACATGAAGACCGACTCTTCTTATTGACAATGATTTGAACCATTCCTGTGACACAAGTTACAGATTCCGATGCTTCACTTCAGGTTTACAGTATCTCTTGGACATTCTTATTGACGATGAAACACAGAAATTGCATCGGAATTAAATACAAAAAGCACAATGCCGACTTAAGGACAAGAAGACTGACTCTTCTTACTGAATTTGATTTGAACCATTAGTGTGACACTATTTATAGATTCCGATGCTTCACTTCCGGTTTACTGTATCGCTTGCACCTTCTAATTGACGATGAAACACAGAAATTTCATCGGAATTAAATACAAAAGGCACAATGACGACTTAAGTACATGAGGACCAACTCTTCTTATTGACAATGATTTGAACCATTCCTGTGACACTAGTTATAGATTCCGATGCTTCACTACAGGTTTACTGTATCCCTTGGACATTCTTATTGACGATGAAACACAAAATTGCATCGGAATTAAATGCAAAAGGCACAATGCCGACTTAAGGACAAGAAGACTGACTCTCCTTACTGACTATGTTTTGACCCATTCCTGTGACACTAGTTATAGATTCCGATGCTTCACTTCCGGTTTACTGTATCCCTCTGACCTTCTTATTGACGATGAAACACAGAAATTGCATCGGTTTTAAATAGGAAAGGAACAATGCCGACTTAAGTTCAAGAAGACTGACTCTTCTTACTGTCTATGATTTGAATCTATTCTGTGACACTAGTTGTAGATTCCGATGCTTCACTTCAGGTTTACTGTATCCCTTGGACCTTCTTATTGACGATGAAACACAGAAATTGCATCGGAATTAAATACAAAAGGCACAATGCCGACTTAAGTACATGATGACCGACTCTTCTTATTGACAATGATTTGAACCATTCCTGTGACACTAGTTATAGATTCCGATGCTTCACTTCAGGTTTGCAGTATCTCTTGGACATTCTTATTGACGATGAAACACAGAAATTGCATCGGAATTAAATATAAAAGGCACAATGCCGACTTAAGGATAAGAAGACTAACTCTTCTTACTGACTTTGTTTTGAACCATTAGTGTGACACTAGTTATAGATTCCGATGCTTCACTTCCGCTTTACTGTATCGCTTGGACCTTCTTGTTTACGATGAAACACAGAAATTGCATCGGAATTAAATACAAAAGGCACAATGCCGATTTAAGTACATGAAGACCGACTCTACTTATTGACAATGATTTGAACCATTCCTGTGACACTAGTTATAGATTCCGACGCTTCACTTCATGTTTACTGAATCCCTTGGACATTCTTATTGACGATGAAACACAAAATTGCATCGGAATTAAATACAAAAGGCACAATGCCGACTTATGGATAAGAAGACTGACTCTTATTACTGATTATGTTTTGAACCATTCCTGTGACACTAGTTATAGATTCCGATGCATCACTACCGGTTTACTGTATCCCTCTGACCATCTTATTGACGATGTCACACAGAAATTGCATCGGGATTAAATACAAAAGGCACAATGCCGACTTAAGTACATGAAGACCGACTCTTCCCACTGTCTATGTTTAAACCATTCCTGTGACACTAGTTATAGATTCCGATGCTTCACGTCAGGTTTACTGTATCCCTCTGACATTGTTATTGGCGGTGAATCACAGAAATTGCATCGGAATTCAATACGAAAGGCACAATGCCGAATTAAGTACAAGAAGATTGACTCTTCTTCCTGACTATGTTTTGAACCATTCCTGTGACACTAGTTATAGATTCCGATGCTTCACTTCAGGTTTACTGTATCCCTCTGACCTTCTTATTGACGACGAAACACAGAAATTGCATCGGTATTAAATAGAAAAGGCATAATAACGACTTAAGTTCAAGAAGACTGACTCTTCTTACTGTCTATGTTTTGAACCTATCCTGTGACACTAGTTGTAGATTCCGATGCTTCACTTCAGGTTTACTATATCCCTTGGACCTTCTTATTGACGATGAAACACAGAAATTGCGTCGGAATTAAATACAAAAGGCACAATGCCGACTTAAGTACATGAAGACCGACTCTTCTTATTGACAATGATTTGAACCATTCCTGTGACACAAGTTACAGATTCCGATGCTTCACTTCAGGTTTACAGTATCTCTTGGACATTCTTATTGACGATGAAACACAGAAATTGCATCGGAATTAAATACAAAAGGCACAATGCCGACTTAAGGACAAGAAGACTGACTCTTCTTACTGAATTTGATTTGAACCATTAGTGTGACACTATTTATAGATTCCGATGCTTCACTTCCGGTTTACTGTATCGCTTGCACCTTCTAATTGACGATGAAACACAGAAATTTCATCGGAATTAAATACAAAAGGCACAATGACGACTTAACTACATGAGGACCAACTCTTCTTATTGACAATGATTTGAACCATTCCTGTGACACTAGTTAT
Source organism: Schistocerca piceifrons (assembly GCF_021461385.2). Lineage (NCBI taxonomy): Eukaryota > Metazoa > Arthropoda > Insecta > Orthoptera > Acrididae > Schistocerca > Schistocerca piceifrons. The sequence goes on along the minus strand of NW_025727574.1, from coordinate 207,981 downwards.
AGATTCCGATGCTTCACTACAGGTTTACTGTATCCCTTGGACATTCTTATTGACGATGAAACACAAAATTGCATCGGAATTAAATGCAAAAGGCACAATGCCGACTTAAGGACAAGAAGACTGACTCTCCTTACTGACTATGTTTTGACCCATTCCTGTGACACTAGTTATAGCTTCCGATGCTTCACTTCCGGTTTACTGTATCCCTCTGACCTTCTTATTGACGATGAAACACAGAAATTGCATCGGTTTTAAATAGGAAAGGAACAATGCCGACTTAAGTTCAAGAAGACTGACTCTTCTTACTGTCTATGATTTGAATCTATCCTGTGACACTAGTTGTAGATTCCGATTCTTCACTTCAGGTTTACTGTATCCCTTGGACCTTCTTATTGACGATGAAACACAGAAATTGCATCGGAATTAAATACAAAAGGCACAATGCCGACTTAAGTACATGATGACCGACTCTTCTTATTGACAATGATTTGAACCATTCCTGTGACACTAGTTATAGATTCCGATGCTTCACTTCAGGTTTACAGTATCTCTTGGACATTCTTATTGACGATGAAACACAGAAATTGCATCGGAATTAAATATAAAAGGCACAATGCCGACTTAAGGATAAGAAGACTAACTCTTCTTACTGACTTTGTTTTGAACCATTAGTGTGACACTAGTTATAGATTCCGATGCTTCACTTCCGCTTTACTGTATCGCTTGGACCTTCTTGTTTACGATGAAACACAGAAATTGCATCGGAATTAAATACAAAAGGCACAATGCCGATTTAAGTACATGAAGACCGACTCTACTTATTGACAATGATTTGAACCATTCCTGTGACACTAGTTATAGATTCCGACGCTTCACTTCATGTTTACTGAATCCCTTGGACATTCTTATTGACGATGAAACACAAAATTGCATCGGAATTAAATACAAAAGGCACAATGCCTACTTAAGTACAAGAAGACTTACTCTTCTTACTGACTATGATTTAAACCATTCCTGTGACACTAGTTATAGATTGCGATGCTTCACTTCAGGTTTACAGTATCCCTCTGACCTTCTTATTGACGATGAAACACAGAAATTGCATCGGAAATAAATACAATATCCACAATGCCGACTTATGTACATGAAGACAGACTCTTCGTACTGTCTATGCTTTGAACCATTCCTGTGACACTAGTTATAGATTCCGATGCTTCACTTCTGGTTTATTGTATCCCTCTGACATTCTTCTTGACGAAGAAACACAGAAATTGCATTGGAATTAAATACAAAAGGCATAATGTCGACTTAAGTACATGAAGTTTGACTCTTCTTACCGTCTATGTTTTAAACCATTCCTGTGACACTAGTTATAGATTCCGATGCTTCACTCCAGGTTTACTGTATCCCTTGGACCTTCTTATCGACGATGAAACACAGAAATTGCATCGGAAATAAATACAAAAGGCACAAAGCCGACATACGTACAAGATGACTGGTTCTTCCTACTGTCTATGTTTTGAACCATTCCTGTGACACTAGTTTTGGATTCCGATGCTTCACTTCAGGTTTACTGTATCCATCTGACCTTCTTATTGACGATGAAACACAGAAATTGCATCGGAATGAAATACAAAAGGCACAATGCCGACTTAAGTACAAGAAGACTGACTCTTCCTACTGTCTATGTTTTGAACCATTGCTGTGACACTAGTTATAGATTCCTATGCTTCACTTCAGGTTTACTGTGTCCCTCTGACCTTATTGCCGATGAATCACAGAAATTGCATCGGAATTAAATACAAAAGCACAATGCCGACTTAAGGACAAGAAGACTGACTCCTCTTACTGACTATGATTTGAACCATTCCTGTGACACTAGTTATAGATTCCGATGCTTCACTTCAGGTTTACTGTACCCCTCTGACCTTCTTATTGACGATGAAACACAGAAATTGCATCGGAATTAAATACAAAAGGCACAATGCCGACTTAAGTATAAGAAGACATACTCTTCCTACTGTCTATGTTTTGATCCATTTCTGTGACACTAGTTATAGAGTCCGATGCTTCACTTCAGTTTTACTGTATCCCTTGGACCTTCTTATTGACGATGAATCACAGAAATTGCATCGGAATTAAATACAAAAGGCACACTGCCGACTTAAGTACAAGAAGACTGACTCTTCTTACTGTCTATATTTTGAACCATTCCAGTGACACTAGTTATAGATTCCGATGCATCGCTTCAGGTTTACTGTTTCCCTGTGACCTTCTTATTGACGGTGAAGCGCAGAAATTGCATCGGAATTAAATACGAAAGGCACAATGCCCAATTAAGTACAAGTAGACTGAGTCTTCTTTCTGACTATGTTTTGAACCATTCCTGTGACACTAGTTATAGATTCCGATGCTTCACTTCAGGTTTACTGTATCCCTCTGACCTTCTTATTGACGATGAAACACAGAAATTGCATCAGTATTAAATAGAAAAGGCACAATGCCGACTGAAGTACAAGAAGACTGACTCTTCTTATTGTCTATGCCTTGAACCAATCCTGTGACACTAGTTGTAGATTCAGATGCTTCACTTCAGGTTTACTGTATCCCTTGGACCTTCTTATTGACGATGAAACACTGAAACTGCATCGGAATTAAATACAAAAGGCACAATGCCGACTTAAGTACAAGAAGACTGACTCTTCTTACTGTCTATGTTTTGAACCATTCCTGTGACACTAGTTATAGTTTCCGATGCTCACTTCAGGTTTACTGTTTCCCTTGTACTTTCTTATTGACGATGAAACACAGAAATTGCATCGGAATTAAATACAAAAGGCACAATGCCGACTTAAGTACATGAAGACCGACTATTTTTATTGACAATGATTTGAACCATTCCTGTGACACTAGTTATAGCTTCCGATGTTTCACTGGAGGATTACAGTATCCCTTGGACCTCCTTATTGACGATGAAACACAGAAATTTCATCGAAAATAAATACAAAAAGCACAATGCCGACTTAAGTACAAGAACACTGACTCATCTTATTGTCTATGTTTTGAACCGTCCCTGTGACACTAGTTATGGATTCCGATGCTTCACTCCAGGTTTACTGTATCCCTTGGACCATCTTATTGACGATGAAACACAGAAATTGAATCGGAATCAAATACAAAAGGCACAATGCCGACTTAAGTACAAGTAGACTGTCTCTTCTTACTGACTATGCTTTGAACCATTCCTGTGACACTAGTTATGGATTTCGAAGCTTCACATCAGGTTTACTGTATCCCTGTGACCCTCTTATTGACGAAGAAACACAGAAATTGCATCGGAATTAAATACAAAAGGCGCAATGGCGACTTAAGTACAAGAAGGCTGACTCTTCCTACTGTCTATGTTTTGAACCATTCCTGTGACACTAGTTTTAGATTCCGATGCTTCACTTCAGGTTTACTGTATCCCTCTGACCTTCGTATTGACGATGAAACACAGAAATTGCATCGGAATTAAATACGACAGGCACAATGCCCAATTAAGTTCAAGATGACTTACTCTTCTTACTGACTATGCTTTGAATCATTTCTGTGACACAAGTTAAAGATTCCGATACTTCACTTCGGGTTTACTGTATCCCTCTAACCTTCTTATTGACGATGAAACACACAAATTGCATCGGAATTAAATATAAAAGGCACAATGCCGATTTAAGGATAAGAAGACTGACTCTTCTTACTGACTTTGTTTTGACCCATTAGTGTGACACTAGTTATAGATTCGGATGCTTCACTTCCGGTTTACTGTATCGCTTGGACCTTCTTATTGACGATGAAACACAGAAATTGCATCGGAATTAAATACAAAAGGCACAATGCCGACTTAAGTACATGAAGACCGACTCTTCTTATTGACAACGATTTGAACCATTCCTGTGACACTAGTTATAGATTCCGATGCTTTACTCCAGGTTTACTGTATCCCTTGGACCTTCTTATTGACGATGAAACACAGAAATTGCATCGGAATTTAATACAAAAGGCACAATGCCGATATAAGTACATGAAGACCGACTCTTCCTGCTGACTATGATTTGAACCATTCCTGTGACACTAGTTATAGATTCCGATGCTTCACTTCAGGTTTACTGTATCCCTCTGACATTGTTATTGGCGGTGAATCACAGAAATTGCATCGGAATTCAATACGAAAGGCACAATGCCGAATTAAGTACAAGAAGATTGACTCTTCTTCCTGACTATGTTTTGAACCATTCCTGTGACACTAGTTATAGATTCCGATGCTTCACTTCAGGGTCACTGTATCCCTCTGACCTTCTTATTGACGACGAATCACAGAAATTGCATCGGTATTAAATAGAAAAGGCATAATAACAACTTAAGTTCAAGAAGACTGACTCTTCTTACTGTCTATGTTTTGAACCTATCCTGTGACACTAGTTGTAGATTCCGATGCTTCACTTCAGGTTTACTGTATCCCTTGGACCTTCTTATTGACGATGAAACACAGAAATTGCGTCGGAATTAAATACAAAAGGCACAATGCCGACTTAAGTACATGAAGACCGACTCTTCTTATTGACAATGATTTGAACCATTCCTGTGACACTAGTTATAGATTTCGATGCTTCACTTAAGGTTTACAGTATCCCTTGGACATTCTTATTGACGATGAAACACAGAAATTGAATCGGAATTAAATACAAAAGGCACAATGCCGACTTAAGGACAAGAAGACTGACTCTTCTTACTGAATTTGATTTGAACCATTAGTGTGAAACTATTTGTTGATTCCGATGCTTCACTTCCGGTTTACTGTATCGCTTGCACCTTCTAATTGACGATGAAACACAGAAATTGCATCGGAATTAAATACAAAAGGCACAATGACGACTTAAGTACAAGAAGACTGACTCTTCTTACTGACTATGTTTTGAACCATTCCTGTGACACTAGTTACAGATTCCGATGCTTCACTTCAGGTTTACTGTATACCTTGGACTATCTTATTGACGATGAAACACAGAAATTGCATCGGAATTAAATACAAAAGGCTCAATGCTGACTTAATTACAAGAAAATTGACTCTTCCTGCTGTCTATGATTTGAACCATTCCTGTGACACTAGTTATAGATTCCGATGCTTCACTTAAGGTTTACTGTATCCCTTGGACCTTCTAATTGACGATGAAACACAGAAATTGCATTGCAATTAAATACAAAAGGCACAATGCCGACTCAAGTACATGAAGACCGACTCTTCCTACTGACTATGATTTGAACCATTCCTGTGACACTAGTAATAGATTCCGATGCTTCACTTTAGGTTTACTGTATCCCTTGGACGTTCTTATTGACGATGAAACACAGAAATTGCATCGGAATTAAATACAAAAGGCACAATGCCGACTTAAGTATAAGAAGACTGACTCTTCCTACTGTCTATGTTTTGATCCATTTCTGTGACACTAGTTATAGGGTCCGATGCTTCACTTCAGGTTTACTGTATCCCTTGGACCTTCTTATTGACGATGAATCACAGAAATTGCATCGGAATTAAATACAAAATGCACAATGCCGACTTAAGTACAAGAAGACTGACTCTTCTTACTGTCTATATTTTGAACCATTACTGTGACTCTAGTTATAGATTCCGATGCTTCACTCCAGGTTTACTGTATCCCCCGGACCTTCTTATTGACGATGAAACACAGAAATTGCATGAGTATTAAATAGAAAAGGCACAATGCCGACTGAAGTACAAGAAGACTGACTCTTCTTATTGTCTATGCCTTGAACCAATCCTGTGACACTAGTTGTAGATTCAGATGCTTCACTTCAGGTTTACTGTATCCCTTGGACCTTCTTATTGACGATGAAACACAGAAATTGCATCGGAATTAAATACAAAAGGCACAATGCCGACTTAAGTATAAGAAGACTGACTCTTCCTACTGTCTATGTTTTGATCCATTTCTGTGACACTAGTTATAGAGTCCGATGCTTCACTTCAGGTTTACTGTATCCCTTGGACCTTCTTATTGACGATGAAACACAGAAATTGCATCGGAATTAAATACAAAAGGCACAATGCCGACTTAAGGACAAGAAGACTGACTCTTCTTACTGTCTATGTTTGAACCATTCCTGTGACACTAGTTATAGATTCCAATGCTTCACTTCAGGTTTACTGTATCCCTCTGACCTTCTTATTGACGATGAAACACAGAAATTGCATCAGTATTAAATAGAAAAGGCACAATGCCGACTGAAGTACAAGAAGACTGACTCTTCTTATTGTCTATGCCTTGAACCAATCCTGTGACACTAGTTGTAGATTCAGATGCTTCACTTCAGGTTTACTGTATCCCTTGGACCTTCTTATTGACGATGAAACACCGAAACTGCATCGGAATTAAATACAAAAGGCACAATGCCGACTTAAGTACAAGAAGACTGACTCTTCTTACTGTCTATGTTTTGAACCATTCCTGTGACACTAGTTATAGATTCCGATGCTCACTTCAGGTTTACTGTTTCCCTTGTACTTTCTTATTGACGATGAAACACAGAAATTGCATCGGAATTAAATACAAAAGGCACAATGCCGACTTAAGTACATGAAGACCGACTATTTTTATTGACAATGATTTGAACCATTCCTGTGACACTAGTTATAGATTCCGATGTTTCACTGGAGGTTTACAGTATCCCTTGGACCTTCTTATTGACGATGAAACACAGAAATTGCATCGGAAATAAATACAAAAAGCACAATGCCGACTTAAGTACAAGAATACTGACTCATCTTACTGTCTATGTTTTGAACCGTCCCTGTGACACTAGTTATAAATTCCGATGCTTCACTCCAGGTTTACTGTATCCCTTGGACCATCTTATTGACGATGAAACACAGAAATTGCATCGGAATCAAATACAAAAGGCACAATGCCGACTTAAGTACAAGAAGACTCTCTCTTCTTACTGACTATGCTTTGAACCATTCCTGTGACACTAGTTATGGATTTCGAAGCTTCACATCAGGTTTACTGTATCCCTGTGACCTTCTTATTGACGAAGAAACACAGAAATTGCATCGGAATTAAATTCAAAAGGCGCAATGGCGACTTAAGTACAAGAAGGCTGACTCTTCCTACTATCTATGATTTGAACCATTCCTGTGACACTAGTTTTAGATTCCGATGCTTCACTTCAGGTTTACTGTATCTATCTGACCTTCTTATTGACGATGAAACACAGAAATTGCATCGGAATTAAATACGACAGGCCCAATGCCCAATTAAGTTCAAGATGACTTACTCTTCTTACTGACTATGCTTTGAATCATTTCTGTGACACTAGTTATAGATTCTGATACTTCACTTCGGGTTTACTGTATCCCTCTAACCTTCTTATTGACGATGAAACACACAAATTGCATCGGAAATAATTATAAAAGGCACAATGGCGATTTAAGGATAAGAAGACTGACTCTTCTTACTGACTTTGCTTTGACCCATTAGTGTGACACTAGTTATAGATTCCGATGCTTCACTTCCGGTTTACTGTATCGCTTGGACCTTCTTATTGACGATGAAACACAGAAATTGCATCGGAATTAAATACAAAAGGCACAATGCCGACTTAAGTACATGAAGACCGACTCTTCTTATTGACAACGATTTGAACCATTCCTGTGACACTAGTTATAGATTCCGATGCTTCACTTCAGGTATACTGTATCCCTTGGACCTTCTTATTGACGATGAAACACAGAAATTGCATCGGAATTTAATACAAAAGGCACAATGCCGATTTAAGTACATGAAGACCGACTCTTCCTACTGACTATGATTTGAACCATTCCTGTGACACTAGTTATAGATTCCGATGCTTCACTTCAGGTTTACTGTATCCCTCTGACATTGGTATTGGCGGTGAATCACAGAAATTGCATCGGAATTCAATACGAGAGGCACAATGCCGAATTAAGTACAAGAAGATTGACTCTTCTTCCTGACTATGTTTTGGACCATTCCTGTGACACTAGTTATAGATTCCGATGCTTCACTTCAGGTTCACTGTATCCCTCTGACCATCTTATTGACGACGAATCACAGAAATTGCATCGGTATTAAATAGAAAAGGCATAATAACAACTTAAGTTCAAGAAGACTGACTCTTCTTACTGTCTATGTTTTGAACCTATCCTGTGACACTAGTTGTAGATTCCGATGCTTCTCTTCAGGTTTACTGTATCCCTTGGACCTTCTTATTGACGATGAAACACAGAAATTGCGTCGGAATTAAATACAAAAGCACAATGCCGACATAAGTACATGAAGGCCGACTCTTCTTATTGACAATGATTTGAACCATTCCTGTGACACTAGTTATAGATTCCGGTGCTTCACTTAAGGTTTACAGTATCCCTTGGACATTCTTATTGACGAAGAAACACAGAAATTGAATCTGAATTAAATACAAAAGGCACAATGCCGACTTAAGGACAAGAAGACTGACTCTTCTTACTGAATTTGATTTGAACCATTAGTGTGAAACTATTTGTTGATTCCGATGCTTCACTTCCGGTTTACTGTTTCGCTTGCACCTTCTAATTGACGATGAAACACAGAAATTGCATCGGAATTAAATACAAAAGGCACAATAACGACTTAAGTACAAGAAGACTGACTCTTCTTACTGACTATGTTTTGAACCATTCCTGTGACACTAGTTATAGATTCCGATGCTTCACTTCAGGTTTACTGTATACCTTGGACTATCTTATTGACGATGAAACACAGAAATTGCATCGGAATTAAATACAAAAGGCACAATGCTGACTTAAGTACAAGAAAATTGACTCTTCCTGCTGTCTATGATTTGAACCATTCCTGTGACACTAGTTATAGATTCCGATGCTTCACTTAAGGTTTACTGTATCCCTTGGACCTTCTAATTGACGATGAAACACAGAAATTGCATCGCAATTAAATACAAAAGGCACAATGCCGACTCAAGTACATGAAGACCGACTCTTCCTACTGACTATGATTTGAACCATTCCTGTGACACTAGTTATAGATTCCGATGCTTCACTTTAGGTTTACTGTATCCCTTGGACCTTCTTATTGACGATGAAACACAGAAATTCCATCAGAATTAAATACAAAAGGCACAATGCCGACTTAAGTATAAGAAGACTGACTCTTCCTACTGTCTATGTTTTGATCCATTTCTTTGACACTAGTTATAGAGTCCGATGCTTCACTTCAGGTTTACTGTATCCCTTGGACCTTCTTATTGACGATGAATCACAGAAATTGCATCGGAATTAAATACAAAATGCACAATGCCGACTTAAGTACAAGAAGACTGACTCTTCTTACTGTCTATATTTTGAACCATTACTGTGACTCTAGTTATAGATTCCGATGCTTCACTCCAGGTTTACTGTATCCCCTGGACCTTCTTATTGACGATGAAACACAGAAATTGCATCGGAATTAAATACAAAAGGCACAATGCCGACTTAAGGACAAGAAGACTGACTCTTCTTACTGTCTATGTTTGAACCATTCCTGTGACACTAGTTATAGATTCCAATGCTTCACTTCAGGTTTACTGGATCCCTGTGACCTTCTTATTGACGGTGAAGCGCAGAAATTGTATCGGAATTAAATACGAAAGGCACAATGCCCAATTAAGTACAAGAAGACTGACTCTTCTTTCTGACTATGTTTTGAACCATTCCTGTGACACTAGTTATAGATTCCGATGCTTCACTTCAGGTTTACTGTATCCCTCTGACCTTCTTATTGACGATGAAAGACAGAAATTGCATCAGTATTAAATAGAAAAGGCACAATGCCGACTGAAGTACAAGAAGACTGACTCTTCTTATTGTCTATGCCTTGAACCAATCCTGTGACACTAGTTGTAGATTCAGATGCTTCACTTCAGGTTTACTGTATCCCTTGGACCTTCTTATTGACGATGAAACACCGAAACTGCATCGGAATTAAATACAAAAGGCACAATGCCGACTTAAGTACAAGAAGACTGACTCTTCTTACTGTCTATGTTTTGAACCATTCCTGTGACACTAGTTATAGATTCCGATGCTCACTTCAGGTTTACTGTTTCCCTTGTACTTTCTTATTGACGATGAAACACAGAAATTGCATCGGAATTAAATACAAAAGGCACAATGCCGACTTAAGTACATGAAGACCGACTATTTTTATTGACAATGATTTGAACCATTCCTGTGACACTAGTTATAGATTCCGATGTTTCACTGGAGGTTTACAGTATCCCTTGGACCTTCTTATTGACGATGAAACACAGAAATTGCATCGGAAATAAATACAAAAAGCACAATGCCGACTTAAGTACAAGAATACTGACTCATCTTACTGTCTATGTTTTGAACCGTCCCTGTGACACTAGTTATAAATTCCGATGCTTCACTCCAGGTTTACTGTATCCCTTGGACCATCTTATTGACGATGAAACACAGAAATTGCATCGGAATCAAATACAAAAGGCACAATGCCGACTTAAGTACAAGAAGACTCCCTCTTCTTACTGACTATGCTTTGAACCATTCCTGTGACACTAGTGAAAGGTGGCTACACTGTGCCACTGCGCCAGAGATTGCGCCAAAGAGTACTATTAAGCCGCCTCCACAGTGCGTGTTACGAGATCGTAGAAGTCTGTGGTTGTTGAGAGTTCGTAGAGGACAGTGTGTGTTAAGAGCTGGTGGTTGTCGTGAAGTTGGAGTAAGATGTTGTAGTAAAGAGTGTTGCTCCTTGTTTTATGCAGTTATTTGATGGGAGAGATAGCAGATGTTATTGTAATGAGTGCATTTTGTCAATATATATGAAGGTAAAATTTATAATGTTTTTTTTTTTTTTTTTTTTTTTTTTTTTTTTTTTTTTTTTTTTTTTCCACGAACTCTAAACACGCACTGTGGAGGCGGCTTAATAGTACTCCTTGGCGCACTCTCTGGCGCAGTGGCACAGTGTAGCCACCTTTCACTAGTTATGGATTTCGAAGCTTCACATCAGGTTTAATGTATCCCTGTGACCTTCTTATTGACGAAGAAACACAGAAATTGCATCGGAATTAAATACAAAAGGCGCAATGGCGACTTAAGTACAAGAAGGCTGACTCTTCCTACTATCTATGTTTTGAACCATTCCTGTGACACTAGTTTTAGATTCCGATGCTTCACTTCAGGTTTACTGTATCTATCTGACCTTCTTATTGACGATGAAACACAGAAATTGCATCGGAATTAAATACGACAGGCCCAATGCCCAATTAAGTTCAAGATGACTTACTCTTCTTACTGACTATGCTTTGAATCATTTCTGTGACACTAGTTATAGATTCTGATACTTCACTTCGGGTTTACTGTATCCCTCTAACCTTCTTATTGACGATGAAACACACAAATTGCATCGGAAATAATTATAAAAGGCACAATGCCGATTTAAGGATAAGAAGACTGACTCTTCTTACTGACTTTGCTTTGACCCATTAGTGTGACACTAGTTATAGATTCCGATGCTTCACTTCCGGTTTACTGTATCGCTTGGACCTTCTTATTGACGATGAAACACAGAAATTGCATCGGAATTAAATACAAAAGGCACAATGCCGACTTAAGTACATGAAGACCGACTCTTCTTATTGACAACGATTTGAACCATTCCTGTGACACTAGTTATAGATTCCGATGCTTCACTTCAGGTATACTGTATCCCTTGGACCTTCTTATTGACGATGAAACACAGAAATTGCATCGGAATTTAATACAAAAGGCACAATGCCGACATAAGTACATGAAGACCGACTCTTCTTATTGACAATGATTTGAACCATTCCTGTGACACTAGTTATAGATTCCGATGCTTCACTTAAGGTTTACAGTATCCCTTGGACATTCTTATTGACGATGAAACACAGAAATTGAATCGGAATTAAATACAAAAGGCACAATGCCGACTTAAGGACAAGAAGACTGACTCTTCTTACTGAAATTGATTTGAACCATTAGTGTGAAACTATTTGTTGATTCCGATGCTGCACTTCCGGTTTACTGTATCGCTTGCACCTTCTAATTGACGATGAAACACAGAAATTGCATCGGAATTAAATACAAAAGGCACAATGACGACTTAAGTACAAGAAGACTGACTCTTCTTACTGACTATGTTTTGAACCATTCCTGTGACACTAGTTATAGATTCCGATGCTTCACTTCAGGTTTACTGTATACCTTGGACTATCTTATTGACGATGAAACATAGAAATTGCATCGGAATTAAATACAAAAGGCACAATGCTGACTTAAGTACAAGAAAATTGACTCTTCCTGCTGTCTATGATTTGAACCATTCCTGTGACACTAGTTATAGATTCCGATGCTTCACTTAAGGTTTACTGTATCCCTTGGACCTTCTAATTGACGATGAAACACAGAAATTGCATCGCAATTAAATACAAAAGGCACAATGCCGACTCAAGTACATGAAGACCGACTCTTATTACTGACTATGATTTGAACCATTCCTGTGACACTAGTTATAGATTCCGATGCTTCACTTTAGGTTTACTGTATCCCTTGGACCTTCTTATTGACGATGAAACACAGAAATTGCATCGGAATTAAATACAAAAGGCACAATGCCGACTTAAGTATAAGAAGACTGACTCTTCCTACTGTCTATGTTTTGATCCATTTCTTTGACACTAGTTATAGAGTCCGATGCTTCACTTCAGGTTTACTGTATCCCTTGGACCTTCTTATTGACGATGAATCACAGAAATTGCATCGGAATTAAATACAAAATGCACAATGCCGACTTAAGTACAAGAAGACTGACTCTTCTTACTGTCTATATTTTGAACCATTACTGTGACTCTAGTTATAGATTCCGATGCTTCACTCCAGGTTTACTGTATCCCCTGGACCTTCTTATTGACGATGAAACACAGAAATAGCATCGGAATGAAATACAAAAGGCACAATGCCGACTTAAGGACAAGAAGACTGACTCTTCTTACTGTCTATGTTTGAACCATTCCTGTGACACTTGTTGTAGATTCCAATGCTTCACTTCAGGTTTACTGTATCCCTGTGACCTTCTTATTGACGGTGAAGCGCAGAAATTGCATCGGAATTAAATACGAAAGGCACAATGCCCAATTAAGTACAAGAAGACTGACTCTTCTTTCTCACTATGTTTTGGACCATTCCTGTGACACTAGTTATAGATTCCGATGCTTCACTTCAGGTTTACTGTATCCCTCTGACCTTCTTATTGACGATGAAACACAGAAATTGCATCAGTATTAAATAGAAAAGGCACAATGCCGACTGAAGTACAAGAAGACTGACTCTTCTTATTGTCTATGCCTTGAACCAATCCTGTGACACTAGTTGCAGATTCAGATGCTTCACTTCAGGTTTACTGTATCCCTTGGACCTTCTTATTGACGATGAAACACCGAAACTGCATCGGAATTAAATACAAAAGGCACAATGCCGACTTAAGTACAAGAAGACTGACTCTTCTTACTGTCTATGTTTTGAACCATTCCTGTGACACTAGTTATAGATTCCGATGCTCACTTCAGGTTTACTGTTTCCCTTGTACTTTCTTATTGACGATGAAACACAGAAATTGCATCGGAATTAAATACAAAAGGCACAATGCCGACTTAAGTACATGAAGACCGACTATTTTTATTGACAATGATTTGAACCATTCCTGTGACACTAGTTATAGATTACGATGTTTCACTGGAGGTTTACAGTATCCCTTGGACCTTCTTATTGGCGATGAAACACAGAAATTGCATCGGAAATAAATACAAAAAGCACAATGCCGACTTAAGTACAAGAATACTGACTCATCTTACTGTCTATGTTTTGAACCGTCCCTGTGACACTAGTTATAAATTCCGATGCTTCACTCCAGGTTTACTGTATCCCTTGGACCATCTTATTGACGATGAAACACAGAAATTGCATCGGAATCAAATACAAAAGGCACAATGCCGACTTAAGTACAAGAAGACTGTCTCTTCTTACTGACTATGCTTTGAACCATTCCTGTGACACTAGTTATGGATTTCGAAGCTTCACATCAGGTTTACTGTATCCCTGTGACCTTCTTATTGACGAAGAAACACAGAAATTGCATCGGAATTAAATACAAAAGGCACAATGCTGACTTAAGCACAAGAAAATTGACTCTTCCTGCTGTCTATGATTTGAACCATTCCTGTGACACTAGTTATAGATTCCGATGCTTCACTTCAGGTTTACTGTCTCCCTCTGACCTTCTTATTGACGATGAAACACAGAAATTGCATCGGAATTAAATACGACAGGCACAATGCCCAATTAAGTTCAGGATGACTTACTCTTCTTACTGACTATGCTTTGAATCATTTCTGTAACACTAGTTATAGATTCCGATACTTCACTTCGGGTTTACTGTATCCCTCTAACCTTCTTATTGACGATGAAACACACAAATTGCATCGGAATTAAATATAAAAGGCACAATGCCGATTTAAGGATAAGAAGACTGACTCTTCTCACTGACTATGTTTTGACCCATTAGTGTGACACTAGTTATAGATTCCGATGCTTCACTTAAGGTTTACAGTATCCCTTGGACATTCTTATTGACGATGAAACACAGAAATTGCATCGGAATTAAAAGCAAAAGGCACAATGCCGACTTAAGGACAAGAAGACCGACTCTTCTTACTGAATTTGATTTGAACCATTAGTGTGAAACTATTTGTTGATTCCGATGCTTCACTTCCGGTTTACTGTATCGCTTGCACCTTCTAATTGACGATGAAACACAGAAATCGCATCGGAATTAAATACAAAAGGCACAATGACGACTTAAGTACAAGAAGACTGACTCTTCTTACTGACTATGTTTTGAACCATTCCTGTGACACTAGTTACAGATTCCGATGCTTCACTTCAGGTTTACTGTATACCTTGGACTATCTTATTGACGATGAAACACAGAAATTGCATCGCAATTAAATACAAAACGCACAATGCCGACTCAAGTACATGAAGACCGACTCTTCCTACTGACTATGATTTGAACCATTCCTGTGACACTAGTTATAGATTCCGATGCTTCACTTTAGGTTTACTGTATCCCTTGGACCTTATTATTGACGATGAAACACAGAAATTGCATCGGAATTAAATACAAAAGGCACAATGCCGACTTAAGTATAAGAAGACTGACTCTTCCTACTGTCTATGTTTTGATCCATTTCTGTGACACTAGTTATAGAGTCCGATGCTTCACTTCAGGTTTACTGTATCCCTTGGACCTTCTTATTGACGATGAATCACAGAAATTGCATCGGAATTAAATACAAAATGCACAATGCCGACTTAAGTACAAGAAGACTGACTCTTCTTACTGTCTATATTTTGAACCATTACTGTGACTCTAGTTATAGATTCCGATGTTTCACTCCAGGTTTACTGTATCCCCTGGACCTTCTTATAGACGATCAAACACAGAAATTGCATCGGAATTAAATTCAAAATACACAATGCCGACTTAAGGACAAGAAGACTGACTTTTCTTACTGTCTATGGTTGAACCATTCCTGTGACACTAGTTATAGATTCCGATGCTTCACTTCAGGTTTACTGTATCCCTCTGACCTTCTTATTGACGGTGAAGCACAGAAATTGCATCGGAATTAAATACGAAAACCACAATGCCCAATTAAGTACAAGAAGACTGACTCTTCTTACTGACTATGCTTTGAATCATTTCTGTGACACTAGTTATAGATTCCGATACTTCACTTCGGGTTTACTGTATCCCTCTAACCTTCTTATTGACGATGAAACACACAAATTGCATCGGAATTAAATATAAAAGGCACAATGCCGACTTAAGGATAAGAAGACTGACTCTTCTTACTGACTTTGTTTTGACCCATTAGTGTGACACTAGTTATAGATTCCGATGCTTCACTTCCGGTTTACTGTATCGCTTGGACCTTCTTATTGACGATGAAACACAGATATTGCATCGGAATTAAATACAAAAGGCACAATGCCGACTTAAGTACATGAAGACCGACTCTTCTTATTGACAATGATTTGAACCATACCTGTGACACTAGTTATAGATTCCGATGCTTCACTTCAGGTATACTGTATCCCTTGGACATTCTTATTGACGATGAAACACAGAAATTGCATCGGAATTAAATATAAAAGGCACAATGCCGACTTAAGGATAAGAAGACTAACTCTTCTTACTGACTTTGTTTTGAACCATTAGTGTGACACTAGTTATAGATTCCGATGCTTTACTTCCGGTTTACTGTATCGCTTGGACCTTCTTATTGACGATGAAACACAGAAATTGCATCGGAATTAATTACAAATGGCACAATGCCGATTTAAGTACATGAAGACCGACTCTTCTTACTGACTATGATTTGAACCATTCCTGTGACACTAGTTATAGATTCCGATGCTTCACTTCAGGTTTACTGTATCCCTCTGACATTGTTATTGGCGATGAATCACAGAAATTGCATCGGAATTAATTACAAATGGCACAATGCCGATTTAAGTACATGAAGACCGACTCTTCTTACTGACTATGATTTGAACCATTCCTGTGACACTAGTTATAGATTCCGATGCTTCACTTCAGGTTTACTGTATCCCTTGGACCTTCTTATTGACGATGAAACACAGAAATTGCGTCGGAATTAAATACAAAAGGCACAATGCCGACATAAGTACATGAAGACCGACTCTTCTTATTGACAATGATTTGAACCATTCCTGTGACACTAGTTATAGATTCCGATGCTTCACTTAAGGTTTACATTATCTCTTGGACATTCTTATAGACGATGAAACACAGAAATTGCATCGGAATTAAATACAAAAGGCACAATGCCGACTTAAGGACAAGAAGACTGACTCTTCTTACTGAATTTGATTTGAACCATTAGTGTGAAACTATTTGTTGATTCCGATGCTTCACTTCCGGTTTACTGTATCGCTTGCACCGTCTAATTGACGATGAAACACAGACATTGCATCGGAATTAAATACAAAAGGCACAATGACGACTTAAGTACAAGAAGACTGACTCTTCTTACTGACTATGTTTTGAACCATTCCTTTGACACTAGTTATATATTCCGATGCTTCACTTCAGGTTTACTGTATACCTTGGACTATCTTATTGACGATGAAACACAGAAATTGCATCGGAATTAAATACAAAAGGCACAATGCTGACTTAAGTACAAGAAAATTGACTCTTCCTGCTGTCTATGATTCGAACCATTCCTGTGACACTAGTTATAGATTCCGATGCTTCACTTAAGGTTTACTGTATCCCTTGGACCTTCTAATTGACGATGAAACACAGAAATTGCATCGCAATTAAATTCAAAACGCACAATGCCGACTCAAGTAATTGAAGACCGACTCTTCCTACTGACTATGATTTGAACCATTCCTGTGACACTAGTTATAGATTCCGATGCTTCACTTTAGGTTTACTGTATCATTTGGACCTTCTTATTGACGATGAAACACAGAAATTGCATCGGAATTAAATACAAAAGGCACAATGCCGACTTAAGTATAAGAAGACTAACTCTTCCTACTGTATATGTTTTGATCAATTTCTGTGACACTAGTTATAGAGTCCGATGCTTCACTTCAGGTTTACTGTATCCCTTGGACCTTCTTATTGACGATGAATCACAGAAATTGCATCGGAATTAAATAGAAAATGCACAATGCCGACTTAAGTACAAGAAGACTGACTCTTCTTACTGTCTATATTTTGAACCATTACTGTGACTCTAGTTATAGGTTCCGATGCTTCACTCCAGGTTTACTGTATCCCTTGGACCTTCTTATTGACGATCAAACACAGAAATTGCATCGGAATTAAATACAAAATGCACAATGCCGACTTAAGGACAAGAAGACAGACTTTTTTTACTGTCTATGTTTGAACCATTCCTGTGACACTAGTTATAGATTCCGATGCATCGCTTCAGGTTTACTGTATCCCTTGGACCTTCTTATTGACGATGCAACACAGAAAATGCATCGGAATTAAATTCAAAAGGCACAATGCCGACTTAAGTGCAAGAAGACTGACTCTTCTTACTGACTATGTTTTAAACCATTCCTGTGACACTAGTTATAGATTCCGATGCTTCACGTCCGGTTTACTGTATCCCTTGGATCTTCTTATTGACGATGAAACACAGAAATTGCATCGGAATTAAATACAATAGGCACAATGCCGGCTTAAGGACAAGAAGACTGACTCTTCTTACTGTCTATCTTTGAACCATTCCTGTGACACTAGTTATAGATTCCAATGCTTCACTTCAGGTTTACTGTATCCCTGTGACCTTCTTATTGACGGTGAAGCGCAGAAATTGCATCGGAATTAAATACGAAAGGCACAATGCCCAATTAAGTACAAGAAGACTGACTCTTCTTTCTGACTATGTTTTGAACCATTCCTGTGACACTAGTTATAGATTCCGATGCTTCACTTCAGGTTTACTGTATCCCTCTGACCTTCTTATTGACGATGAAACACAGAAATTGCATCAGTATTAAATAGAAAAGGCACAATGCCGACTGAAGTACAAGAAGACTGACTCTTCTTATTGTCTATGCCTTGAACCAATCCAGTGACACTAGTTGTAGATTCAGATGCTTCACTTCAGGTTTACTGTATCCCTTGGACCTTCTTATTGACGATGAAACACTGAAACTGCATCGGAATTAAATACAAAAGGCACAATGCCGACTTAAGTACAAGAAGACTGACTCTTCTTACTGTCTATGTTTTGAACCATACCTGTGACACTAGTTATAGATTCCGATGCTCACTTCAGGTTTACTGTTTCCCTTGTACTTTCTTATTGACGATGAAACACAGAAATTGCATCGGAATTAAATACAAAAGGCACAATGCCGACTTAAGTACATGAAGACCGACTGTTTTATTGACAACGATTTGAACCATTCCTGTGACACTAGTTATAGATTCCGATGTTTCACTGGAGGTTTACAGTATCCCTTGGACCTTCTTATTGACGATGAAACACAGAAATTGCATCGGAAGTAAATACAAAAAGCACAATGCCGACTTAAATACAAGAATACTGACTCATCTTACTGTCTATGTTTTGAACCGTCCCTGTGACACTAGTTATAGATTCCGATGCTTCACTCCAGGTTTACTGTATCCCTTGGACCATCTTATTGACGATGAAACACAGAAATTGCATCGGAATCAAATACAAAAAGCACAATGCCGACTTAAGTACAAGAAGACTGTCTCTTCTTACTGACTATGCTTTGAACCATTCCTGTGACACTAGTTATGGATTTCGAAGCTTCACATCAGGTTTACTGTATCCCTGTGACCTTCTTATTGACGAAGTAACACAGAAATTGCATCGGAATTAAATACAAAAGGCCAAATGCCAACTGAAGTACACGAAGACTGACTCTTCTTACTGTCTATGATTTGAACCATTCCTGCGACACTAGTTACAGATTCCGATGTTTCCCTCCAGGTTTACTGTATCCCTGTGACCTTCTTATTGACGAAGTAACACAGATATTGCATCGGAATTAAATACAAAAGGCACAATGCCGACTTAAGTACATGAAGACCGACTCTTCTTATTGACAATGATTTGAACCATTCCTGTGACACTAGTTATAGATTACGATGCTTCACTTCAGGTATACTGTATCCCTTGGACATTCTTATTGACGATGAAACACAGAAATTGCATCGGAATTAAATATAAAAGGCACAATGCCGACTTAAGGATAAGAAGACTAACTCTTCTTACTGACTTTGTTTTGAACTATTAGTGTGACACTAGTTATAGATTCCGATGCTTTACTTCCGGTTTACTGTATCGCTTGGACCTTCTTATTGACGATGAAACACAGAAATTGCATCGGAATTAATTACAAAAGGCACAATGCCGATTTAAGTACATGAAGACCGACTCTTCTTACTGACTATGATTTGAACCATTCCTGTGACACTAGTTATAGATTCCGATGCTTCACTTCAGGTTTACTGTATCCCTCTGACATTGTTATTGGCGATGAATCACAGAAATTGCATCGGAATTCAATACGAAAGGCACAATGCCGAATTAAGTACAAGAAGATTGACTCTTCTTCCTGACTATGTTTTGAACCATTCCTGTGACACTAGTTATAGATTCCGATGCTTCCCTTCAGGTTAACTGTATCCCTCTGACCTTCTAATTGACGACGAATCACAGAAATTGCATCGGTATTAAATAGAAAAGGCATAATAACAACTTAAGTTCAAGAAGACTGACTCTTCTTAATGTCTATGTTTTGAACCTATCCTGTGACACTAGTTGTAGATTCCGATGCTTCACTTCAGGTTTAGTGTATCCCTTGGACCTTCTTATTGACGATGAAACACAGAAATTGCGTCGGAATTAAATACAAAAGGCACAATGCCGACATAAGTACATGAAGACCGACTCTTCTTATTGACAATGATTTGAACCATTCCTGTGACACTAGTTATAGATTCCGATGCTTCACTTAAGGTTTACATTATCTCTTGGACATTCTTATTGACGATGAAACACAGAAATTGCATCGGAATTAAATACAAAAGGCACAATGCCGACTTAAGGACAAGAAGACTGACTCTTCTTACCGAATTTGATTTGAACCATTAGTGTGAAACTATTTGTTGATTCCGATGCTTCACTTCCGGTTTACTGTATCGCTTGCACCTTCTAATTGACGATGAAACACAGAAATTGCATCGGAATTAAATACAAAAGGCACAATGACGACTTAAGTACAAGAAGACTGACTCTTCTTACTGACTATGTTTTGAACCATTCCTGTGACACTAGTTATATATTCCGATGCTTCATTTCAGGTTTACTGTATACCTTGGACTATCTTATTGACGATGAAACACAGAAATTGCATCGGAATTAAATACAAAAGGCACAATGCTGACTTAAGTACAAGAAAATTGACTCTTCCTGCTGTCTATGATTCGAACCATTCCTGTGACACTAGTTATAGATTCCGATGCTTCACTTAAGGTTTACTGTATCCCTTGGACCTTCTAATTGACGATGAAACACAGAAATTGCATCGCAATTAAATACAAAAGGCACAATGCCGACTTAAGGACAAGAAGACTGACTCTTCTTACTGAATTTGATTTGAACCATTAGTGTGAAACTATTTGTTGATTCCGATGCTTCACTTCCGGTTTACTGTATCGCTTGCACCTTCTAATTGACGATGAAACACAGAAATTGCATCGGAATTAATTACAAAATGCACAATGCCGACTTAAGTACAAGAAGACTGACTCTTCTTACTGTCTATACTTTGAACCATTACTGTGACTCTAGTTATAGATTCCGATGCTTCACTCCAGGTTTACTGTATCCCCTGCACCTTCTTATAGACGATCAAACACAGAAATTGCATCGGAATTAAATACAAAATGCACAATGCCGACTTAAGGACAAGAAGACAGACTTTTCTTACTGTCTATGTTTGAACCATTCCTGTGACACTAGTTATAGATTCCGATGCATCGCTTCAGGTTTACTGTATCCCTTGGACCTTCTTATTGACGATGCAACACAGAAAATGCATCGGAATTAAATTCAAAAGGCACAATGCCGAATTAAGTGCAAGAAGACTGACTCTTCTTACTGACTATGTTTTAAACCATTCCTGTGACACTAGTTATAGATTCCGATGCTTCACGTCCGGTTTACTGTATCCCTTGGACCTTCTTATTGACGATGAAACACAGAAATTGCATCGGAATTAAATACAATAGGCACAATGCCGACTTAAGGACAAGAAGACTGACTCTTCTTACTGTCTATGTTTGAACCATTCCTGTGACACTAGTTATAGATTCCAATGCTTCACTTCAGGTTTACTGTATCCCTGTGACCTTCTTATTGACGGTGAAGCGCAGAAATTGCATCGGAATTAAATACGAAAGGCACAATGCCCAATTAAGTACAAGAAGACTGACTCTTCTTTCTGACTATGTTTTGTACCATTCCTGTGACACTAGTTATAGATTCCGATGCTTCACTTCAGGTTTACTGTATCCCTCTGACCTTCTTATTGACGATGAAACACAGAAATTGCATCAGTATTAAATAGAAAAGGCACAATGCCGACTGAAGTACAAGAAGACTGACTCTTCTTATTGTCTATGCCTTGAACCAATCCAGTGACACTAGTTGTAGATTCAGATGCTTCACTTCAGGTTAACTGTATCCCTTGGACCTTCTTATTGACGATGAAACACTGAAACTGCATCGGAATTAAATACAAAAGGCACAATGCCGACTTGAGTACAAGAAGACTGACTCTTCTTACTGTCTATGTTTTGAACCATTCCTGTGACACTAGTTATAGATTCCGATGCTCACTTCAGGTTTACTGTTTCCCTTGTACTTTCTTATTGACGATGAAACACAGAAATTGCATCGGAATTAAATACAAAAGGCACAATGCCGACTTAAGTACATGAAGACCGACTGTTTTATTGACAATGATTTGAACCATTCCTGTGACACTAGTTATAGATTCCGATGTTTCACTGGAGGTTTACAGTATCCCTTGGACCTTCTTATTGACGATGAAACACAGAAATTGCATCGGAAATAAATACAAACAGCACAATGCCGACTTAAATACAAGAATACTGACTCATCTTACTGTCTATGTTTTGAACCGTCCCTGTGACACTAGTTATAGATTCCGATGCTTCACTCCAGGTTTACTGTATACCTTGGACCATCTTATTGACGATGAAACACAGAAATTGCATCGGAGTCAAATACAAAAAGCACAATGCCGACTTAAGTACAAGAAGACTGTCTCTTCTTACTGACTATGCTTTGAACCATTCCTGTGACACTAGTTATGGATTTCGAAGCTTCACATCAGGTTTACTGTATCCCTGTGACCTTCTTATTGACGAAGGAACACAGAAATTGCATCGGAATTAAATACAAAAGGCGCAATGGCGACTTAAGTACAAGAAGGCTGACTCTTCCTACTGTCTATGTTTTGAACCATTCCTGTGACTCTAGTTTTAGATTCCGATGCTTCACTTCAGGTTTACTGAATCCCTCTGACCTTCTTATTGACGATGAAACACAGAAATTGCATCGGAATTAAATACGACAGGCACAATTCCCAATTAAGTTCAAGATGACTTACTCTTCTTACTGACTATGCTTTGAATCATTTCTGTGACACTAGGTATAGATTCCGATACTTTACTTCGGGTTTACTGTATCCCTCTAACCTTCTTATTGACGATGAAACACACAAATTGCATCGGAATTAAATATAAAAGGCACAATGCCGATTTAAGGATAAGAAGACTGACTCTTCTTACTGACTTTGTTTTGACCCATTAGTGTGACACTAGTTATAGATTCCGATGCTTCACTTCCGGTTTACTGTATCGCTTGGACCTTCTTATTGACGATGAAACACAGAAATTGCATCGGAATTAAATACAAAAGGCACAATGCCGACTTAAGTACATGAAGACCGACTCTTCTTATTGACAATGATTTGAACCATTCCTGTGACACTAGTTATAGATTCCGATGCTTCACTTCCGGTTTAATGTATCGCTTGCACCTTCTAATTGACGATGAAACACAGAAATCGCATCGGAATTAAATACAAAAGGCCCAATGACGACTTAAGTACAAGAAGACAGACTCTTCTTACTGACTATGTTCTGAACCATTCCTGTGACACTAGTTACAGATTCCGATGCTTCACTTCAGGTTTACTGTATACCTTGGACTATCTTATTGACGATGAAACACAGAAATTGCATGGGAATTAAATACAAAAGGCACAATGCTGACTTAAGTACAAGAAAATTGACTCTTCCTGCAGTCTATGATTTGAACCATTCCTGTGACACTAGTTATGGATTCCGATGCTTCACTTAAGGTTTACTGTCTCCCTTGGACCTTCTAATTGACGATGAAACACAGAAATTGCATCGCAATTAAATACAAAAGGCACAATGCCGACTTAAGTACATGAAGACCGACTCTTCTTATTGACAATGATTTGAACCATTCCTGTGACACTAGTTATAGATTCCGATGCTTCACTTCAGGTTTACTGTATCCCTCTGACCTTCTTATTGACGGTGAAGCACTGAAATTGCATCGGAATTAAATACAAAAACCACAATGCCCAATTAAGTACAAGAAGACTGACTCTTCTTACTGACTATGCTTTGAATCATTTCTGTGACACTAGTTATAGATTCCGATACTTCACTTCGGGTTTACTGTATCCCTCTAACCTTCTTATTGACGATGAAACACACAAATTGCATCGGAATTAAATATAAAAGGCACAATGCCGATTTAAGGATAAGAAGACTGACTCTTCTTACTGACTTTGTTTTGACCCATTAGTGTGTCACTAGTTATAGATTCCAATGCTTCACTTCCGGTTTACTGTATCGCTTGGACCTTCTTATTGGCGATGAAACACAGATATTGCATCGGAATTAAATACAAAAGGCACAATGCCGACTTAAGTACATGAAGACCGACTCTTCTTATTGACAATGATTTGAACCATTCCTGTGACACTAGTTATAGATTCCGATGCTTCACTTCAGGTATACTGTATCCCTTGGACATTCTTATTGACGATGAAACACAGAATTTGCATCGGAATTAAATATAAAAGGCACAATGCCGACTTAAGGATAAGAAGACTAACTCTTCTTACTGACTTTGTTTTGAACCATTAGTGTGACACTAGTTATAGATTCCGATGCTTTACTTCCGGTTTACTGTATCGCTTGGACCTTCTTATTGACGATGAAACACAGAAATTGCATCGGAATTAATTACAAAAGGCACAATGCCGATTTAAGTACATGAAGACCGACTCTTCTTACTGACTATGATTTGAACCGTTCCTGTGACACTAGTTATAGATTCCGATGCTTCACTTCAGGTTTACTGTATCCCTCTGACATTGTTATTGGCGATGAATCACAGAAATTGCATCGGAATTCAATACGAAAGGCACAATGCCGAATTAAGTACAAGAAGATTGACTCTTCTTCCCGACTATGTTTTGAACCATTCCTGTGACACTAGTTATGGATTCCGATGCTTCACTTCAGGTTCACTGTATCCCTCTGACCTTCTTATTGACGACGAATCACAGAAATTGCATCGGTATTAAATAGAAAAGGCATAATAACAACTTAAGTTCAAGAAGACTGACTCTTCTTAATGTCTATGTTTTGAACCTATCCTGTGACACTAGTTGTAGATTCCGATGCTTCACTTCAGGTTTACTGTATCCCTTGGACCTTCTTATTGACGATGAAACACAGAAATTGCGTCGGAATTAAATACAAAAGGCACAATGCCGACATAAGTACATGAAGACCGACTCTTCTTATTGACCATGATTTGAACCATTCCTGTGACACTACTTATAGATTCCGATGCTTCACTTAAGGTTTACATTATCTCTTGGACATTCTTATAGACGATGAAACACAGAAATTGCATCGGAATTAAATACAAAAGGCACAATGCCGACTTAAGGACAAGAAGACTGACTCTTCTTACTGAATTTGATTTGAACCATTAGTGTGAAACTATTTGTTGATTCCGATACTTCACTTCCGGTTTACTGTATCGCTTGCACCTTCTAATTGACGATGAAACACAGAAATTGCATCGGAATTAAATACAAAAGGCACAATGACGACTTAAGTACAAGAAGACTGACTCTTCTTACTGACTATGATTTGAACCATTCCTGTGACACTAGTTATATATTCCGATGCTTCACTTCAGGTTTACTGTATACCTTGGACTATCTTATTGACGATGAAACACAGAAATTGCATCGGAATTAAATACAAAACGCACAATGCTGACTTAAGTACAAGAAAATTGACTCTTCCTGCTGTCTATGATTCGAACCATTCCTGTGACACTAGTTATAGATTCCGATGCTTCACTTAAGGTTTACTGTATCCCTTGGACCTTCTAATTGACGATGAAACACAGAAATTGCATCGCAATTAAATACAAAAGGCACAATCCCGACTCAAGTACATGAAGACCGACTCTTCCTACTGACTATGATTTGAACCATTCCTGTGACACTAGTTATAGATTCCGATGCTTCACTTTAGGTTTACTGTATCCCTTGGACCTTCTTATTGACGATGAAACACAGAAATTGCATCGGAATTAAATACAAAAGGCACAATGCCGACTTAAGTATAAGAAGACTGACTCTTCCTACTCTCTATGTTTTGATCCATTTCTGTGACACTAGTTATAGAGTCCGATGCTTCACATCGGGTTTACTGTATCCCTTGGACCTTCTTATTGACTTTGAATCACAGAAATTGCATCGGAATTAAATACAAAATGCACAATGCCGACTTAAGTACAAGAAGACTGACTCTTCTTACTGTCTATATTTTGAACCATTTCTGTGACTCTAGTTATAGATTCCGATGCTTCACTCCAGGTTTACTGTATCCCTTGGACCTTCTTATTGACGATGCAACACAGAAAATGCATCGGAATTAAATTCAAAAGGCACAATGCCGACTCAAGTGCAAGAAGACTGACTCTTCTTACTGACTATGTTTTAAACCATTCCTGTGACACTAGTTATAGATTCCGATGCTTCACGTCCGGTTTACTGTATCCCTTGGACCTTCTTATTGACGATGAAACACAGAAATTGCATCGGAATTAAATACAATAGGCACATTGCCGACTTAAGGACAAGAAGACTGACTCTTCTTACTGTCTATGTTTGAACCATTCCTGTGACACTAGTTATAGATTCCAATGCTTCACTTCAGGTTTACTGTATCCCTGTGACCTTCTTATTGACGGTGAAGCGCAGAAATTGCATCGGAATTAAATACGAAAGGCACAATGCCCAATTAAGTACAAGAAGACTGACTCTTCTTTCTGACTATGTTTTGAGCCATTCCTGTGACACTAATTATAGATTCCGATGCTTCACTTCAGGTTTACTGTATCCCTCTGACCTTCTTATTGACGATGAAACACAGAAATTGCATCAGTATTAAATAGAAAAGGCACAATGCCGACTGAAGTACAAGAAGACTGACTCTTCTTATTGTCTATGCCTTGAACCAATCCAGTGACACTAGTTGTAGATTCAGATGCTTCACTTCAGGTTTACTGTATCCCTCTGACCTTCTTATTGACGATGAAACACAGAAATTGCATCAGTATTAAATAGAAAAGGCACAATGCCGACTGAGGTACAAGAAGACTGACTCTTCTTATTGTCTATGCCTTGAACCAATCCAGTGACACTAGTTGTAGATTCAGATGCTTCACTTCAGGTTTACTGTATCCCTTGGACCTTCTAATTGACGATGAAACACAGAAATTGCATCGCAATTAAATACAAAAGGCACAATGCCGACTCAAGTACATGAAGACAGACTCTTCCTACTGACTATGATTTGAACCATTCCTGTGACACTAGTTATAGATTCCGATGCTTCACTTTAGGTTTACTGTATCCCTTGGACCTTCTTATTGACGATGAAACACAGAAATTGCATCGGAATTAAATACAAAAGGCACAATGCCGACTTAAGTATAAGAAGACTGACTCTTCCTACTGTCTATGTTTTGATCCATTTCTGTGACACTAGTTATAGGGTCCGATGCTTCACTTCGGGTTTACTGTATCCCTTGGACCTTCTTATTGACTTTGAATCACAGAATTTGCATCGGAATTAAATACAAGATGCACAATGCCGACTTAAGTACAAGAAGACTGACTCTTCTTACTGTCTATATTTTGAACCATTACTGTGACTCTAGTTATAGATTCCGATGCTTCACTCCAGGTTTACTGTATCATCTGGACCTTCTTATTAACGATGCAACAGAGAAAATGCATCGGAATTAAAATCAAAAGGCACAATGCCGACTTAAGTGCAAGAAGACTGACTCTTCTTACTGACTATGTTTTGAACCATTCCTGTGACACTAGTTATAGATTCCGATGCTTCACTTCAGGTTTTCTGTATCCCTCTGACCTTCTTATAGACGATGAAACACAGAAATTGCATCAGTATTAAATAGAAAAGGCACAATGCCGACTGAAGTACAAGAAGACTGACTCTTCTTATTGTCTATGCCTTGAACCAATCCAGTGGCACTAGTTGTAGATTCAGATGCTTCACTTCAGGTTTACTGTATCCCTTGGACCTTCTTATTGACGATGAAACACTGAAACTGCATCGGAATTAAATACAAAATGCACAATGCCGACTTAAGTACAAGAAGACTGACTCTTCTTACTGTCTATGTTTTGAACCATTCCTGTGACACTAGTTATAGATTCCGATGCTCACTTCAGGTTTACTGTTTCCCTTGTACTTTCTTATTGACGATGAAACACAGAAATTGCATCGGAATTAAATACAAAAGGCACAATGCCGACTTAAGTACATGAAGACCGACTATTTTTATTGACAATGATTTGAACCATTCCTGTGACACTAGTTATAGATTCCGATGTTTCACTGGAGGTTTACAGTATCCCTTGGACCTTCTTATTGACGATGAAACACAGAAATTGCATCGGAAATAAATACAAAAAGCACAATGCCGACTTAAGTACAAGAATACTGACTCATCTTACTGTCTATGTTTTGAACCGTCCCTGTGACACTAGTTATAGATTCCAAAGCTTCACTCCAGGTTTACTGTATCCCTTGGACCATCTTATTGACGATGAAACACAGAAATTGCATCGGAATCAAATACAAAAGGCACAATGCCGACTTAAGTACAAGAAGTATGTCTCTTCTTACTGACTATGCTATGAACCATTCCTGTGACACTAGTTATGGATTTCGAAGCTTCACATCAGGTTTACTGTATCCTTGTGACCTTCTTATTGACGAAGTAACACAGAAATTGCATCGGAATTAAATACAAAAGGCGCAATGCCGATTTAAGTACATGAAGACCGACTCTTCCTACTGACTATGATTTGAACCATTCCTGTGACACTAGTTATAGATTCCGATGCTTCACTTCAGGTTTACTGTATCCCTCTGACCTTCTTATTGACGATGAAACACAGAAATTGCATCGGAATTAAATACGACAAGCACAATTCCCAATTAAGTTCAAGATGACTTACTCTTCTTACTGACTATGCTTTGAATCATTTCTGTGACACTAGTTATAGATTCCGATACTTCACTTCGGGTTTACTGTATCCCTCTAACCTTCTTATTGACGATGAAACACACAAATTGCACCGGAATTAAATATAAAAGGCACAATGCCGATTTAAGGATAAGAAGACTGACTCTTCTTACTGACTTTGTTTTGACCCATTAGTGTGACACTAGTTATAGATTCCGATGCTTCACTTCCGGTTTACTGTATCGCTTGGACCTTCTTATTGACGATGAAACACAGAAATTGCATCGGAATTAAATACAAAAGGCACAATGCCGACTTAAGTACATGAAGACCGACTCTTCTTATTGACAATGATTTGAACCATTCCTGTGACACTAGTTATAGATTCCGATGCTTCACTTCAGGTATACTGTATCCCTTGGACATTCTTATTGACGATGAAACACTGAAATTGCATCGGAATTAAATATAAAAGGCACAATGCCGACTTAAGGATAAGAAGACCCACTCTTCTTACTGACTTTGTTTTGAACCATT
Organism: Schistocerca piceifrons; assembly: GCF_021461385.2. Lineage (NCBI taxonomy): Eukaryota > Metazoa > Arthropoda > Insecta > Orthoptera > Acrididae > Schistocerca > Schistocerca piceifrons. Next base: position 178,017 of record NW_025727574.1, on the reverse strand, counting down.
AGTGTGACACTAGTTATAGATTCCGATGCTTTACTTCCGGTTTACTGTATCGCTTGGACCTTCTTATTGACGATGAAACACAGAAATTGCATCGGAATTAAATACAAAAGACACAATGCCGATTTAAGTACATGAAGACCGACTCTTCCTACTGACTATGATTTGAACCATTCCTGTGGCACTAGTTATAGATTCCGATGCTTCACTTCAGGTTTACTGTATCCCTTGTACTTTCGTATTGACGATGAAACACAAAATTGCATCGGAATTAAATGCAAAAGGCACAATGCCGACTTAAGGACAAGAAGACTGACTCTTCTTACTGACTATGTTTTGAACCATTCCTGTGACACTAGTTATAGATTCCGATGCTTCACTTTCGGTTTACTGTATCCCTCTGACCTTCTTATTGACGATGAAACACAGATATTGCATCGGGATTAAATACAAAAGGCACAATGCCGACTTAAGTACATGAAGACTGACTCTTCTTTCTGTCTATGTTTGAACCATTCCTGTGACACTAGTTATAGATTCCGATGCTTCACTTCAGGTTTACTGTATCCCTCTGACCTTCTTATTGAAGATGAAACACAGAAATTGCATCGGGATTAAATAGAAAAGGCACAATGCCGACCTAAGTACAAGAAGACTGACTCTTCTTACTGTCTATGTTTTGAACCAATCCTGTGACACTAGTTGTAGATTCCGATGCTTAACTTGAGGTTTACTGTATCCCTTGGACCTTCTTATTGACGTTGAAACACTAAAATTGCATCGGAATTAAAAACAAAAGGCACAATGCCGACTTAAGTACAAGAACACTGACTCTTCCTACTGTCTATGTTTTGAACCATTCCTGTGACACTAGTTATATCTTCTGGTAAACCTTGCGGGATGTAAGGTCGTGGTCCATGAAACTCTTCAGCTCCTAACGTTTCGTCCAGTGCTTCGCTTGACATCTTCAGAGGGGTGTTTCTCCTCCGGTGAGTCTTGCCGACTGACGGGTTGGACGTCTGAGAGCGACTTATGTATCGTAGGAAGTGGGCGTGACCAGAGTTACACGTGATATGCAGAGATAACCTTTGTCAGGGATAAAACTTAACTATCGATCGTAATCTTGCCACGGATAAAACTGTCTAGCAATTCTGTAGTGCTACTGTCCAAATATCACTAAGTTTCATGTTCTCTTCTTTCCGATTAAAATTATCCCTATGTTTATTTATTTCAATTGCTTCTCTACAAAGCCGTGGGTAATAGTTCGTCGTCGTAGATAAAATTTTTGTTTCGGAAAACTTCACTTGATGATATCCTGGCTGAAAAGCGTGTTCTGCTACAGCCGATTTATCTGTTTTTCCTAATCGGCAAAGACTTCTGTGTTCTTTTAACCGTGTATTTACGCTTCTTTTTGTTGTTCCAACATAAACTTTTCCACATGTACACGGAATTTTATATACGCCACTGGCTGATAGAGGAGCGCGTTTATCTTTTACAGACCGAAGAACATGACAAATTTTCTTCGTTGGTCTAAAAACAGGTCTAATATCATGTTTACTTAAAATCTTTCCAATCTGATCCGTTACTTTCTTTATAAAAGGGAGAGAGACTGTATTCTTCCATCGTTTTTCGGACTTGTCCTTAAGCTTTTTGTTGTTTGGGTGCAGAAATCTGCTTACTTCTTTCTTTGAGTAGCCATTTTTCTCAAAAGCGTGCTTCAGATGTTTTAATTCGTCGTCTAGATACTCCGGCGTGCAAATCCGTCTGGCTCTGTCAACGAGTCTTGTAATCACACCTCTTTTTGTTTTGGATGGTGGTTAGAGTTTTTATGTAAGTATCTGTCTGTGTGCGTTATTTTTCTAAAAATCTGTTGTTTCAAGCTTCCATCCGTCTGTCTCATAACTAAAACATCCAAAAACGGCATTTTGTTATCATTTTCTCTCTCCATGGTAAACTGGATTCTTGGATTTATATTATTAAGGTACTCAAAAAATTTGCCTAAGGCTTCTCTACCATGTGGCCAGACCACAAATGTATCGTCTACATACCGATACCAGCGAGATGGTTTCTTATCTGCTTTTTCCAAGGCTGACTGTTCGAATTTCTCCATGTAGAAATTAGCTACTGCAGGACCCAATGGGTTACCCATTGCTACGCCATTAAGTTGTTCGTAAAATTCATTATTCCACTGGAAATGACTGGAAGTGAGACAGTGTCTGAAAAGAGCAGTCAGATCTTCCGGAAAAATATCCGTTATAAAATCCATAACTTCATTAACTGGAATCATAGTAAAAAAAGATACTACATCGAAACTTACAAAAATATCTTCAGGAGTCAGAATTAAACCTTCAATTTTCTCTATAAAATGACGTGAGTCCTTTATATGTGAGTCCGTTTTTCCTAAATATGGTTGTAAGCGAGTTGTTAGATATCTTGCTATTTCGTACGTAGGAGAATTGATAGCACTAACAATCGGTCTCAGAGGAAGGTCCTTCTTATGTACCTTGGGTAGGCCATAGAGTCTAGGACACATAGCTTCAGTCTTCAATAAAGCTCTTTTTTCTTCTTTTTGAATAGAAGTGGCCGATTTTATCAAATTATTTGTTTTCCGTAGTATGCTGGCTGTAGGATCTTTCTTAAGTTTTTTGTATTCAAAAAGAAGAAAAAAGAGCTTTATTGAAGACTGAAGCTATGTGTCCTAGACTCTATGGCCTACACAAGGTACATAAGAAGGACCTTCCTCTGAGACCGATTGTTAGTGCTATCAATTCTCCTACGTACGAAATAGCAAGATATCTAACAAATCGCTTACAACCATATTTAGGAAAAACGGACTCATATATAAAGGACTCACATCATTTTATAGAGAAAATTGAAGGTTTAATTCTGACTCCTGAAGATATTTTAGTAAGTTTCGATGTAGTATCTTTATTTACTATGATTCCAGTTAATGAAGTTATGGATTTTATAACGGATATTTTTCCAGAAGATCTGACTGCTCTTTTCAGACACTGTCTCACGTCCAGTCATTTCCAGTGGAATAATGAATTTTACGAACAACTTAATGGCGTAGCAATGGGTAACCCATTGGGTCCTGCAGTAGCTAATTTCTACATGGAGAAATTCGAACAGTCAGCCTTGGAAAAAGCAGATAAGAAACCATGTCGCTGGTATCGGTATGTAGACGATACATTTGTGGTCTGGCCACATGGTAGAGAAGCCTTAGGCGAATTTTTTGAGTACCTTAATAATATAAATCCAAGAATCCAGTTTACCGTGGAGAGAGAAAATGATAACAAAATGCCGTTTTTGGATGTTTTAGTTATGAGACAGACGGATGGAAGCTTGAAACAACAGATTTTTAGAAAAATAGCGCACACAGACAGATACTTACACAAAAACTCTAACCACCATCCAAAACAAAAAAGAGGTGTGATTACAAGTGTCGTTGACAGAGCCAGACGGATTTGCACGCCGGAGTGTCTAGACGACGAATTAAAACATCTGAAGCACGCTTTTGAGAAAAATGGCTACTCAAAGAAAGAAGTAAGCAGAATTCTGCACCCAAACAACAAAAAGCTTAAGGACAAGTCCGAAAAACGATGGAAGAATACAGTCTCTCTCCCTTTTATAAAGAAAGTAACGGATCAGATTGGAAAGATTTTAAGTAAACATGATATTAGACCTGTTTTTAGACCAACGAAGAAAATTTGTCATGTTCTTCGGTCTGTAAAAGATAAACGCGCTCCTCTATCAGCCAGTGGCGTATATAAAATTCCGTGTACATGTGGAAAAGTTTATGTTGGAACAACAAAAAGGAGCGCAAATACACGGTTAAAAGAACACAGAAGTCTTTGCCGATTAGGAAAAACAGATAAATCGGCTGTAGCAGAACACGCTTTTCAGCCAGGAAATCATCAAGTGAAGTTTTCCGAAACAAAAATTTTATCTACGACGACGAACTATTACCCACGGCTTTGTAGAGAAGCAATTGAAATATATAAACATAGTGATAATTTTAATCGGAAAGAAGAGACCATGATACTTAGTGATATTTGGACGGTAGCACTACAGAATTGCTAGACAGTTTTATCCATGACAAGATTACGATCGATAGTTAAGTTTTATCTCTGACAAAGGTTATTTCTGCATATCACGTGTAACTCTGGTCACGCCCACTTTCTACGATACATAAGTGGCTCTCAGACGTCCGACCCGTCAGTCGGCAAGACTCACCGGAGGAGAAACACCCCTCTGAAGATGTCAAGCGAAGCACTGGACGAAACGTTAGGAGCTGAAGAGATTCATGGACCACGACCTTACATCCCGCAAGGTTTACCAGAAGATATGTCATCCGGTCGTAAAAGCCTTCATACTATGAACACTAGTTATATATTCCGATGTTTCACTTCAGGTTTACTGTATCCCTTGTACTTTCTTATTGACGATGAAACACAGAAATTGCATCGGAATGAAATACAAAAGGCACAATGCCGACTTAAGTATATGAAGACCGACTCTTCTTATTGACAATGATTTGAACCATTCCTGTGACACTAGTTATAGATTCCGATGCTTCACTTGAGGTTTACAGTATCCCTTGGACCTTCTTATTGACGATGAAACACAGAAATTGCATCGGAAATAAATACTAAAAGCACAATGCCGACTGAAGTACAAGAATACTGACACATCTTACTGTCTATGTTTTGAACCGCCCTGTGACACTAGTTATAGATTCCGAGGCTTCACTCCAGGTTTACTGTATCCCTTGGACCATCTTACTGACGATGAAACACAGAAATTGCATCGGAATTAAATACAACAGGCACAATGCCGACTTAAGTACAAGAAGACTGTCTCTTCTTACTGACTATGTTTTGACCCATTCCTGTGACACTAGTTACAGATTCTGATGCTTCACTTCAGGTTTACTGTATCCCTGTGACCTTCTTATTGACGATGAAACACAGAAATTGCATCGGAATTAAATACAAAAGGCACAATGGCGACTTAAGTACAAGAAGCCTGGCTCTTCCTACTGTTTAAGTTTTGAACCATTCCTTTGACACTAGTTTTAGATTCCGATGCTTCACTTCAGGTTTACTGTATCCCTCTGACTTTCCTATTGACGATGAAACACAGAAATTGCATCGGAATTAAATACAAAAGGCACAATGCCTACTTAACTACAAGAAGACTGACTCTTCCTACTGTCTATGTTTTGAACCATTCCTTTGACACTAGTTATAGATACCGATGCTTCACTTCAGGTTTACTGTATCCCACTGACCTTATTGCCGATGAAACACAGAAATTGCATCGGAATTAAATACAAAAGGCGCAAGGCCGACTTAAGTACACAAAGACTGACTCCTCTACTGTCTATGTTTTGAACCACTTCTGTGACACTAGTTATAGAGTCCGATGCTTCACTTCAGGTTTACTGTATCCCTTGATCCTTCTTATTGACGATGAATCACAGAAATTGCATCGGAATTAAATACAAAAGGCACAATGCCGACTTAAGTACAAGAAGACTGACTCTTCTTACTGTCTATATTTTGAACCATTCCAGTGACACTAGTTATAGATTCCGATGCTTCAGTTCAGGTTTACTGTATCCGTTGGACATTCTTATTGACGATGAAACACAGCAATTGCATCGGAATTAAATACAAAAGGCAAAATGCCGACTTAAGGACAAGAAGACTGACTCTTCTTACTGACTATGAATTGAACAATTCCTGTGACACTAGTTATATATTCCGATACTTCAGTTCAGGTTTACTGTATTCGTTGGACAATCTTATTGACGATGAAGCACAGCAATTGCATCGGAATTAAATACAAAAGGCAAAATGCCGACTTAAGTACAAGAAGACTGACTCTTCTTACTGACTATGTTTTGAACCATTCCAGTGAAACTAGTTATAGATTCCGATGCTTCACTTCAGATTTACTGTATAACTTGGACCTTCTTACTGACGATGAAACACAGAAATTGCATCGGAATTAAATACAAAAGGCACAATGCCGACTTAAGTACAAGAGGACTGGTTCTTCAAACTGTCTATGTTTTGAACCATTCCTGTGACACAAGTTTTGGATTCCGATGCTGCACTTTAGGTTTACTGTATCCCTCTGACCTTCTTATTGACGATGAAACACAGAATTTGCATCGGAATTAAATACAAAAGGCACAATGCCGACTTAAGTACAAGAAGACTGACTCTTCCTACTGTCTATGTTTTGCACAATTGCTGTGACACTAGTTATAGATTCCGATCCTTCACTTCAGGTTTACTGTATCCCTGTGACCTTCCTATTGACGATGAAACACAGAAATTGCATCGGAATTAAATACAAAAGGCACAATGCCTACTTAAGTACAAGAAGACTTACTCTTCTTACTGACTATGATTTAAACCATTCCTGTGACACTAGTTATAGATTGCGATGCTTCACTTCAGGTTTACAGTATCCCTCTGACCTTCTTATTGACGATGAAACACAGAAATTGCATCGGAAATAAATACAATATCCAAAATGCCGACTTATGTACATGAAGACAGACTCTTCGTACTGTCTATGCTTCGAACCATTCCTCTGACACTAGTTATAGATTCCGATGCTTCAGTCCATGTATACTGTATCCCTTGGAACTTCTTATTGACGATGAAACACAGAAATTGCATCGGAATTAAATACAAAAGGCACAATGCCGACTTAAGGACAAGAAGACTGACTCTTCTTACTGACTTTGCTTTGAACCATTCCTGTGACACTAGTTATAGATTCCGATGCTTCACTTCAGGTTTATTGTATCCCTCTGACCTTCTTATTGACGATGAAACACAGAAATTGCATTGGAATTAAATACAAAAGGCACAATGTTGACTTAAGTACATGAAGTCTGACTCTTCTTACCGTCTATGCTTTAAACCATTCCTGTGACACTAGTAATAGATTCCGATTCTTCACTCCAGGTTTACTGTATCCCTTGAACTTCTTATTGACGATGAAACACAGAAATTGCATCGGAAATAATTACAAAAGGCACAATGCCGAATTACGTACAAGAAGACTGGTTCTTCCTACTGTCTATGTTTTGAACCATTCCTGTGACACTAGTTTTGGATTCCGATGCTTCACTTCAGGTTTACTGTATCCATCTGACCTTCTTATTGACGATGAAACACAGAAATTGCATCGGAATTAAATACAAAAGGCACAGTGCCGACTTAAGTACAAGAAGACTGACTCTTCCTACTGTCTATGTTTTGAACCATTGCTGTGACACTAGTTATAGATTCCGATGCTTCACTTCAGGTTTACTGTATCCCTCTGACCTTATTGCCGATGAATCACAGAAATTGCATCGGAATTAAATACAAAAGGCCCAATGCCGACTTAAGGACTAGAAGACTGACTCCTCTTACTGACTATGTTTTGAACCATTCCTGTGACACTAGTTATAGATTCCGATGCTTCACTTCAGGTTTACTGTACCCCTCTGACCTTCTTATTGCGATGAAGCACAGAAATTGCATCGGAATTAAATACGAAAACCACAATGCCCAATTAAGTACAAGAAGACTGACTCTTCTTACTGACTATGCTTTGAATCATTTCTGTGACACTAGTTATAGATTCCGATACTTCACTTCGGGTTTACTGTATCCCTCTAACCTTCTTATTGACGATGAAACACACAAATTGCATCGGAATTAAATATAAAAGGCACAATGCCGATTTAAGGATAAGAAGACTGACTCTTCTTACTGACTTTGTTTTGACCCATTAGTGTGTCACTAGTTATAGATTCCGATGCTTCACTTCCGGTTTACTGTATCGCTTGGACCATCTTATTGACGATGAAACACAGATATTGCATCGGAATTAAATACAAAAGGCACAATGCCGACTTAAGTACATGAAGACCGACTCTTCTTATTGACAATGATTTGAACCATTCCTGTGACACTAGTTATAGATTCCGATGCTTCACTTCAGGTATACTGTATCCCTTGGACATTCTTATTGACGATGAAACACAGAAATTGCATCGGAATTAAATATAAAAGGCACAATGCCGACTTAAGGATAAGAAGACTAACTCTTCTTACTGACTTTGTTTTGAACCATTAGTGTGACACTAGTTATAGATTCCGATGCTTTACTTCCGGTTTACTGTATCGCTTGGACCTTCTTATTGACGATGAAACACAGAAATTGCATCGGAATTAATTACAAAAGGCACAATGCCGATTTAAGTACATGAAGACCGACTCTTCTTACTGACTATGATTTGAACCATTCCTGTGACACTAGTTATAGATTCCGATGCTTCACTTCAGGTTTACTGTATCCCTCTGACATTGTTATTGGCGATGAATCACAGAAATTGCATCGGAATTCAATACGAAAGGCACAATGCCGAATTAAGTACAAGAAGATTGACTCTTCTTCCTGACTATGTTTTGAACCATTCCTGTGACACTAGTTATAGATTCCGATGCTTCACTTCAGGTTCACTGTATCCCTCTGACCTTCTTATTGACGACAAATCACAGAAATTGCATCGGTATTAAATAGAAAAGGCATAATAACAACTTAAGTTCAAGAAGACTGACTCTTCTTAATGTCTATGTTTTGAACCATTTCTATGACACTAGTTATAGATTCCGATGCTTCACTCCAGGTTTATTGTATCCCTTGGACCTTGTTATTGACGATGAAACACAGAAATTGCATCGGAATTAAATAGAAATGGCAAAATGCCGACTTAAGTACAAGAAGACTGACTCTTCTTACTGACTATGTTTTGAACCATTCCAGTGAAACTAGTTTTAGATTCCGATGCTTCACTTCAGATTTACTGTATAACTTGGACCTTCTTACTGACGATGAAACACAGAAATTGCATCGGAATTAAATACAAAAGGCACAATGCCGACTTAAGTACAAGAGGACAGGTTCTTCAAACTGTCTATGTTTTGAACCATTCCTGTGACACTAGTTTTGGATTCCGATGCTGCACTTTAGGTTTACTGTATCCCTCTGACCTTCTTATTGACGATGAAACACAGAAATTGCATCGGAATTAAATACAAAAGGCACAATGCCGACTTAAGTACAAGAAGACTGACTCTTCCTACTGTCTATGTTTTGCACAATTGCTGTGACACTAGTTATAGATTGCGATCCTTCACTTCAGGTTTACTGTATCCCTGTGACCTTCCTATTGACGATGAAACACAGAAATTGCATCAGAATTAAATACAAAAGGAACAATGCCTACTTAAGTACAAGAAGACTTACTCTTCTTACTGACTATGATTTAAACCATTCCTGTGACACTAGTTATAGATTGCGATGCTTCACTTCAGGTTTACAGTATCCCTCTGACCTTCTTATTGACGATGAAACACAGAAACTGCATCGGAAATAAATACAATATCCACAATGCCGACTTATGTACATGAAGACAGACTCTTCGTACTGTCTATGCTTTGAACCATTCCTCTGACACTAGTTATAGATTCCGATGCTTCAGTCCATGTATACTGTATCCCTTGGAACTTCTTATTGACGATGAAACACAGAAATTGCATCGGAATTAAATTCAAAAGGCACAATGCCGACTTAAGGACAAGAAGACTGACTCTTCTTACTGACTTTGCTTTGAACCATTCCTGTGACACTAGTTATAGATTCCGATGCTTCACTTCAGGTTTATTGTATCCCTCTGACGTTCTTATTGACGATGAAACACAGAAATTGCATTGGAATTAAATACAAAAGGCACAATGTCGACTTAAGTACATGAAGTCTGACTCTTCTTACCGTCTATGTTTTAAACCATTCCTGTGACACTAGTAATAGATTATGATGCTTCACTCCAGGTTTACTGTATCCCTTGAACTTCTCATTGACGATGAAACACAGAAATTGCATCGGAAATAATTACAAAAGGCACAATGCCGAATTACGTACAAGAAGACTGGTTCTTCCTACTGTCTATGTTTTGAACCATTCCTGTGACACTAGTTTTGGATTCCGATGCTTCACTTCAGGTTTTCTGTATCCATCTGACCTTCTTATTGACGATGAAACACAGAAATTGCATCGGAATTAAATACAAAAGGCACAGTGCCGACTTAAGTACAAGAAGACTGACTCTTCCTACTGTCTATGTTTTGAACCATTGCTGTGACACTAGTTATAGATTCCGATGCTTCACTTCAGGTTTACTGTATCCCTCTGACCTTATTGCCGATGAATCACAGAAATTGCATCGGAATTAAATACAAAAGGCACAATGCCGACTTAAGTACAAGAAGACTGACTCCTCTTACTGACTATGTTTTGAACCATTCCTGTGACAGTAGTTATAGATTCCGATGCTTCACTTCAGGTTTACTGTACCCCTCTGACCTTCTTATTGCGATGAAACACAGAAATTGCATCGGAATTAAATACAAAAGCCACATTGCCGACTTATGTACATGAAGACTGACTCTTCGTACTATGTTTTGAACCATTCCTGTGACACTAGTTATAGATTCTGAAGCTTTACTTCAGGTTTACTGCTCCCCTTGGACCTTCTTATTGACGATGAAACACAGAAATTGCATCGGAATTAAATACAAAAGGCACAATGCCGACTTAAGTATAAGAAGACAGACTCTTCCTACTGTCTATGTTTTGATCCATTTCTGTGACACTAGTTATAGAGTCCGATGCTTCACTTCAGGTTTACTGTATCATTTGTACCTTCTTATTGACGATGAATCACAGAAATTGCATCGGAATTAAATACAAAAGGCACAATGCCGACTTAAGTACAAGAAGACTGACTCTTCTTACTGTCTATATTTTGTACCATTCCAGTGACACTAGTTATAGATTCCGATGCTTCACTTCAGGTTTACTGTATCCCTTGGACCTTCTTATTTACGAAGAAACACTGAAAATGCATCGGAATTAAATTCAAAAGGCACAATGCCGACGTAAGGGCAAGAAGACTGACTCTTCTTACTGACTATGTTTTAAACCATTCCTGTGACACTAGTTATAGATTCCGATGCTTTACTTCCGGCTTACTGTATGCGTCTGACCTTCTTATTGACGATGAAACACAGAAATTGCATCGCAATTAAATACAAAGGGCACAATGCCGACTTAAGTACAAGAAGACTGACTCTTCTTACTGTCTATGTTTGAACCATTCCTGTGACACTAGTTATAGATACCGATGCTTCACTTCAGGTATACTGTATCCCTCTGACCTTCTAATTGACGGTGAAGCACAGATATTGCATCGGAATTAAAAACGAAAGGCACAATGCCCAATTAAGTTCAAGAAGACTATCTCTTCTTACTGACTATGTTTTGAACCATTTCAGTGACACTAGTTATTGATTCCTATACTTCACTTCGGGTTTACTGTATCCCTCTGACCTTCTTGTTGACGATGAAACACAGAAATTGCATCGCAATTAAATACAAAAGGCACAATGCCGACTTAAGTACATGAAGACCGACTCTATTTATTGACAATGATTTGAACCATTCCTATGACACTAGTTATTGATTCCGGTGCTTCACTTGAGGTTTACTGTATCCCTTGGACCTTCTTATTGACGATGAAACACAGAAAATGCATCGGAATTAAATTCAAAAGGCACAATGATGACTTAAGGGCAAGAAGACTGACTCTTCTAACTGTCTATGTTTTGAACCATTCCTGTGACACTAGTTATATATTCCGATGCTTTACTCCAGGTTTACTGTATCCCTTGGACATTCTTATTGACGATGAAACACAGAAATTGCATCGGAATTAAATACAAAAAGCACAATGCCGACTTAAGGGCAAGAAGACTGACTCTTCTTACTGACTATGATTTGAACCATTCCTGTGACACTAGCTATAGATTCCGATGCTTCACTTCAGGTTTACTGTATCCCTGTGACTTTCTTATAGACGATGAAACACAGAAATTGCATAGGAGTTAAATACAAACGGCACAATGCCGACTTAAGTACAAGAAGACTGACTCTTCTTACTATGTGTAGAACCATTCCTGTGACACTAGTTATAGATTCAGATGCCTCACTTCAGGTTTACTGTATCCGTTGGACATACTTATTGACGATGAAACACAGCAATTGCATCGGAATTAAATACAAAAGGCAAAGTGCCGACTTAAGTACACGAAGACTGACTCTTTTTACTGTCTATGCTTTGAACCATTCCTGTGACACTAGTTATAGATTCCGATGCTTCACTCCAGGTATCCTGTATCCCTTGGAACTTCTTATTGACGATGAAACACAGACATTGCATCGTAATTAAATCCAAAAGGCACAATGCCGACTTAAGTACAAGAAGACTGACTCTTCTTACCGTCCATGTTTTGAACCATACCATTGACACTAGTTATAGATTCCGATGCTTCACTCGAGGTTTTCTGTATCCCTTGGACCTTCTTATTGACGATGAAACACAGAAATTGCATCGGAATTAAATAGAAAAGGCACAATGCCAACTTAAGTACAAGAAGACTGACTCTTCTTACTGACTATGTTTTGAACCATTCCTGTGAAACTAGTTATGGATTCCTTTGCTTCACTTCAGGTTTACTGTATACCGTGGACCTTCTTATTGACGATGAAACACAGAAATAGCATCGGAATTAAATACAAAAGGCACAATGAAGACTTATGTAAAAGAAGACTGGTTCTTCCTACTGTCTATGTTTTGAACCGTTCCCGTGACACTAGTTTTGGATTCCGATGCTTCACTTCAGGTTTACTGTATCCCTCTGACCTTCTTATTGACGATGAAACACAGAAATTGCATCGGAATTAAATACAAAAGGCACAATGCCGACTTAAGTACAAGAAGACTGACTCTTCCTACTGTCTAAGTTTTGAACCATTGCTGTGACACTAGTTATAGATTCCGATGCTTCACTTCAGGTTTACTGTATCCCTCTGACCATATTGCCGACGAAACACAGAAATTGCATCGGAATTAAATACAAAAGGCACAATGCCGAATTAAGGACAAGAGGTCTAACTCTTCTTACTGACGATGGTTTGAACCATTCACGTGACACTAGTTATAGATTCCGATGTTTCACTCCAGGTATCCTGTATCCCTTGGAACTTCTTATTGACGATGAAACACAGACATTACATCGGAATTAAATACAAAAGGCACAATGCCGACTTAAGGACAAGTAGACTGACTCTTCTTACTGACTTTGTTTAGAAATATTCCTGTGACTCTAGTTACAGATTCGGATGCTTCACTTCAGGTTTATTGTATGCCTCTGACCTTCTGATTGACGATGAAATACAGAAATTGCATCGGAATTAAATACAAAAGGCACAATGCCGATTTAAGGACAAGAAGAATGACTCTTCTTACTGAGTTTGCTTTGAACCATTCCTGTGAAACTAGTTATAGATTCCGATGCTTTACTTCAGGTTTACTGTATACCTTGGACCTTCTTATTGACGATGAAACACAGAAAGTACATCGGAATTAAATACAAAAGTCACAATGCCGACTTAAGGACAAGGGGACTGACTCCTCTTACTGACTATGGTTTGAACCATTCACGTGACACTAGTTATAGATTCCGATGCTTCACTTCAGGTTCACTGTATCCCTCTGACCTTCTTATTGACGATATAACACAGAAATTGCATGGGAATTAAATACAAAAGGCACAATGCCTACTTAAGTACAAGAAGACTTACTCTTCTTACTGACTATGATTTAAACCATTCCTGTGACGCTAGTTATAGATTGCGATGCTTCACTTCAGGTTTACAGTATCCCTCTGACCTTCTTATTGACGATGAAACACAGAAATTGCATCGGAAATAAATACAATATCCACAATGCCGACTTATGTACATGAAGACAGACTCTTCGTACTGTCTATGCTTCGAACCATTCCTCTGACACTAGTTATAGATTCCGATGCTTCAGTCCATGTATACTGTATCCCTTGGAACTTCTTATTGACGATGAAACACAGAAATTGCAACGGAATTAAATACAAAAGGCACAATGCCGACTTAAGGACAAGAAGACTGACTCTTCTTACTGACTTTGCTTTGAACCATTCCTGTGACACTAGTTATAGATTCCGATGCTTCACTTCAGGTTTATTGTATCCCTCTGACCTTCTTATTGACGATGAAACACAGAAATTGCATTGGAATTAAATACAAAAGGCACAATGTCGACTTAAGTACATGAAGTCTGACTCTTCTTACCGTCTATGCTTTAAACCATTCCTGTGACACTAGTAATAGATTCCGATTCTTCACTCCAGGTTTACTGTATCCCTTGAACTTCTTATTGACGATGAAACACAGAAATTGCATCGGAAATAATTACAAAAGGCACAATGCCGAATTACGTACAAGAAGACTGGTTCTTCCTACTGTCTATGTTTTGAACCATTCCTGTGACACTAGTTTTGGATTCCGATGCTTCACTTCAGGTTTACTGTATCCATCTGACCTTCTTATTGACGATGAAACACAGAAATTGCATCGGAATTAAATACAAAAGGCACAGTGCCGACTTAAGTACAAGAAGACTGACTCTTCCTACTGTCTATGTTTTGAACCATTGCTGTGACACTAGTTATAGATTCCGATGCTTCACTTCAGGTTTACTGTATCCCTCTGACCTTATTGCCGATGAATCACAGAAATTGCATCGGAATTAAATACAAAAGGCCCAATGCCGACTTAAGGACTAGAAGACTGACTCCTCTTACTGACTATGTTTTGAACCATTCCTGTGACACTAGTTATAGATTCCGATGCTTCACTTCAGGTTTACTGTACCCCTCTGACCTTCTTATTGCGATGAAGCACAGAAATTGCATCGGAATTAAATACGAAAACCACAATGCCCAATTATGTACAAGAAGACTGACGCTTCTTACTGACTATGCTTTGAATCATTTCTGTGACACTAGTTATAGATTCCGATACTTCACTTCGGGTTTACTGTATCCCTCTAACCTTCTTATTGACGATGAAACACACAATTTGCATCGGAATTAAATATAAAAGGCACAATGCCGATTTAAGGATAAGAAGACTGACTCTTCTTACTGACTTTGTTTTGACCCATTAGTGTGTCACTAGTTATAGATTCCGATGCTTCACTTCCGGTTTACTGTATCGCTTGGACCTTCTTATTGACGATGAAACACAGATATTGCATCGGAATTAAATACAAAAGGCACAATGCCGACTTAAGTACATGAAGACCGACTCTTCTTATTGACAATGATTTGAACCATTCCTGTGACACTAGTTATAGATTCCGATGCTTCACTTCAGGTATACTGTATCCCTTGGACATTCTTATTGACGATGAAACACAGAAATTGCATCGGAATTAAATATAAAAGGCACAATGCCGACTTAAGGATAAGAAGACTAACTCTTCTTACTGACTTTGTTTTGAACCATTAGTGTGACACTAGTTATAGATTCCGATGCTTTACTTCCGGTTTACTGTATCGCTTGGACCTTCTTATTGACGATGAAACACAGAAATTGCATCGGAATTAATTACAAAAGGCACAATGCCGATTTAAGTACATGAAGACCGACTCTTCTTACTGACTATGATTTGAACCATTCCTGTGACACTAGTTATAGATTCCGATGCTTCACTTCAGGTTTACTGTATCCCTCTGACATTGTTATTGGCGATGAATCACAGAAATTGCATCGGAATTCAATACGAAAGGCACAATGCCGAATTAAGTACAAGAAGATTGACTCTTCTTCCTGACTATGTTTTGAACCATTCCTGTGACACTAGTTATAGATTCCGATGCTTCACTTCAGGTTCACTGTATCCCTCTGACCTTCTTATTGACGACGAATCACAGAAATTGCATCGGTATTAAATAGAAAAGGCATAATAACAACTTAAGTTCAAGAAGACTGACTTTTCTTAATGTCTATGTTTTGAACCATTTCTGTGACACTAGTTATAGATTCCGATGCTTCACTCCAGGTTTATTGTATCCCTTGGACCTTGTTATTGACGATGAAACACAGAAATTGCATCGGAATTAAATAGAAAAGGCAAAATGCCGACTTAGGTACAAGGAGACTGACTCTTCTTACTGACTATGTTTTGAACCATTCCAGTGAAACTAGTTTTAGATTCCGATGCTTCACTTCAGATTTACTGTATAACTTGGACCTTCTTACTGACGATGAAACACAGAAATTGCATCGGAATTAAATACAAAAGGCACAATGCCGACTTAAGTACAAGAGGACTGGTTCTTCAAACTGTCTATGTTTTGAACCATTCCTGTGACACTAGTTTTGGATTCCGATGCTGCACTTTAGGTTTACTGTATCCCTCTGACCTTCTTATTGACGATGAAACACAGAAATTGCATCGGAATTAAATACAAAAGGCACAATGCCGACTTAAGTACAAGAAGACTGACTCTTCCTACTGTCTATGTTTTGCACAATTGCTGTGACACTAGTTATAGATTGCGATCCTTCACTTCAGGTTTACTGTATCCCTGTGACCTTCCTATTGACGATGAAACACAGAAATTGCATCAGAATTAAATACAAAAGGAACAATGCCTACTTAAGTACAAGAAGACTTACTCTTCTTACTGACTATGATTTAAACCATTCCTGTGACACTAGTTATAGATTGCGATGCTTCACTTCAGGTTTACAGTATCCCTCTGACCTTCTTAATGACGATGAAACACAGAAACTGCATCGGAAATAAATACAATATCCACAATGCCGACTTATGTACATGAAGACAGACTCTTCGTACTGTCTATGCTTCGAACCATTCCTCTGACACTAGTTATAGATTCCGATGCTTCAGTCCAAGTATACTGTATCCCTTGGAGCTTCTTATTGACGATGAAACACAGAAATTGCATCGGAATTAAATTCAAAAGGCACAATGCCGACTTAAGGACAAGAAGACTGACTCTTCTTACTGCCTTGCTTTGAACCATTCCTGTGACACTAGTTATAGATTCCGATGCTTCACTTCAGGTTTATTGTATCCCTCTGACGTTCTTATTGACGATGAAACACAGAAATTGCATTGGAATTAAATACAAAAGGCACAATGTCGACTTAAGTACATGTAGTCTGACTCTTCTTACCGTCTATGTTTTAAACCATTCCTGTGACACTAGTCATAGATTCCGATGCTTCACTCCAGGTTTACTGTATCCCTTGAACTTCTCATTGACGATGAAACACAGAAATTGCATCGGAAATAATTACAAAAGGCACAATGCCGAATTACGTACAAGAAGACTGGTTCTTCCTACTGTCTATGTTTTGAACCATTCCTGTGACACTAGTTTTGGATTCCGATGCTTCACTTCAGGTTTTCTGTATCCATCTGACCTTCTTATTGACGATGAAACACAGAAATTGCATCGGAATTAAATACAAAAGGCACAGTGCCGACTTAAGTACAAGAAGACTGACTCTTCCTACTGTCTATGTTTTGAACCATTGCTGTGACACTAGTTATAGATTCCGATGCTTCACTTCAGGTTTACTGTATCCCTCTGACCTTATTGCCGATGAATCACAGAAATTGCATCGGAATTAAATACAAAAGGCACAATGCCGACTTAAGGACAAGAAGACTGACTCCTCTTACTGACTATGTTTTGAACCATTCCTGTGACACTAGTTATAGATTCCGATGCTTCACTTCAGGTTTACTGTACCCCTCTGACCTTCTTATTGCGATGAAACACAGAAATTGCATCGGAATTAAATACAAAAGCCACATTGCCGACTTATGTACATGAAGACTGACTCTTCGTACTATGTTTTGAACCATTCCTGTGACACTAGTTATAGATTCTGAAGCTTTACTTCAGGTTTACTGCTCCCCTTGGACCTTCTTATTGACGATGAAACACAGAAATTGCATCGGAATTAAATACAAAAGGCACAATGCCGACTTAAGTATAAGAAGACAGACTCTTCCTACTGTCTATGTTTTGATCCATTTCTGTGACACTAGTTATAGAGTCCGATGCTTCACTTCAGGTTTACTGTATCATTTGTACCTTCTTATTGACGATGAATCACAGAAATTGCATCGGAATTAAATACAAAAGGCACAATGCCGACTTAAGTACAAGAAGACTGACTCTTCTTACTGTCTATATTTTGTACCATTCCAGTGACACTAGTTATAGATTCCGATGCTTCACTTCAGGTTTACTGTATCCCTTGGACATTCTTATTTACGAAGAAACACTGAAAATGCATCGGAATTAAATTCAAAAGGCACAATGCCGACTTAAGGGCAAGAAGACTGACTCTTCTTACTGACTATGTTTTAAACCATTCCTGTGACACTAGTTATAGATTCCGATGCTTCACTTCCGGTTTACTGTATGCGTCTGACCTTCTTATTGACGATGAAACACAGAAATTGCATCGCAATTAAATACAAAGGGCACAATGCCGACTTAAGTACAAGAAGACTGACTCTTCTTACTGTCTATGTTTGAACCATTCCTGTGACACTAGTTATAGATACCGATGCTTCACTTCAGGTATACTGTATCCCTCTGACCTTCTAATTGACGGTGAAGCACAGATATTGCATCGGAATTAAATACGAAAGGCACAATGCAAAAATTAAGTTCAAGAAGACTATCTCTTCTTACTGACTATGTTTTGAACCATTTCAGTGACACCAGTTATTGATTCCTATACTTCACTTCGGGTTTACTGTATCCCTCTGACCTTCTTGTTGACGATGAAACACAGAAATTGCATCGCAATTAAATACAAAAGGCACAATGCCGACTTAAGTACATGAAGACCGACTCTACTTATTGACAATGATTTGAACCATTCCTATGACACTAGTTATTGATTCCGGTGCTTCACTTGAGGTTTACTGTATCCCTTGGACCTTCTTATTGACGATGAAACACAGAAAATGCATCGGAATTAAATTCAAAAGGCACAATGATGACTTAAGGGCAAGAAGACTGACTCTTCTAACTGTCTATGTTTTGAACCATTCCTGTGACACTAGTTATATATTCCGATGCTTTACTCCAGGTTTACTGTATCCCTTGGACATTCTTATTGACGATGAAACACAGAAATTGCATCGGAATTAAATACAAAAAGCACAATGCCGACTTAAGGGCAAGAAGACTGACTCTTCTTACTGACTATGATTTGAACCATTCCTGTGACACTAGCTATAGATTCCGATGCTTCACTTCAGGTTTACTGTATCCCTGTGACTTTCTTATAGACGATGAAACACAGAAATTGCATAGGAGTTAAATACAAACGGCACAATGCCGACTTAAGTACAAGAAGACTGACTCTTCTTACTATGTGTAGAACCATTCCTGTGACACTAGTTATAGATTCAGATGCCTCACTTCAGGTTTACTGTATCCGTTGGACATACTTATTGACGATGAAACACAGCAATTGCATCGGAATTAAATACAAAAGGCAAAGTGCCGACTTAAGTACACGAAGACTGACTCTTTTTACTGTCTATGCTTTGAACCATTCCTGTGACACTAGTTATAGATTCCGATGCTTCACTCCAGGTATCCTGTATCCCTTGGAACTTCTTATTGACGATGAAACACAGACATTGCATCGTAATTAAATCCAAAAGGCACAATGCCGACTTAAGTACAAGAAGACTGACTCTTCTTACCGTCCATGTTTTGAACCATACCATTGACACTAGTTATAGATTCCGATGCTTCACTCGAGGTTTTCTGTATCCCTTGGACCTTCTTATTGACGATGAAACACAGAAATTGCATCGGAATTAAATAGAAAAGGCACAATGCCAACTTAAGTACAAGAAGACTGACTCTTCTTACTGACTATGTTTTGAACCATTCCTGTGAAACTAGTTATGGATTCCTTTGCTTCACTTCAGGTTTACTGTATACCGTGGACCTTCTTATTGACGATGAAACACAGAAATAGCATCGGAATTAAATACAAAAGGCACAATGATGACTTATGTAAAAGAAGACTGGTTCTTCCTACTGTCTATGTTTTGAACCGTTCCCGTGACACTAGTTTTGGATTCCGATGCTTCACTTCAGGTTTACTGTATCCCTCTGACCTTCTTATTGACGATGAAACACAGAAATTGCATCGGAATTAAATACAAAAGGCACAATGCCGACTTAAGTACAAGAAGACTGACTCTTCCTACTGTCTAAGTTTTGAACCATTGCTGTGACACTAGTTATAGATTCCGATGCTTCACTTCAGGTTTACTGTATCCCTCTGACCATATTGCCGACGAAACACAGAAATTGCATCGGAATTAAATACAAAAGGCACAATGCCGAATTAAGGACAAGAGGACTAACTCTTCTTACTGACGATGGTTTGAACCATTCACGTGACACTAGTTATAGATTCCGATGCTTCACTCCACGTATACTGTATCCCTTGGAGCTTCTTATTGACGATGAAACACAGAAATTGCATCGGAATTAAATACAAAAGGCACAATGCCGACTTAAGTACAAGAAGACTGACTCTTCTTACTGACTTTGTTTTGAAATATTCCTGTGACACTAGTTATAGATTCCGATGCTTCACTTCAGGTTTATTGTATCCCACTGACCTTCTTATTGACGATGAATCACAGAAATTGCATCGGAATTAAATACAAAAGGCACAATGCCGACTTAAGTACAAGAAGACTGATTCTTCTTACTGTCTATATTTTGAACCATTCCAGTGACACTACTTAAAGATTCCGATGCTTCACTTCAGGTTTACTGTATCCCTTGGACCTTCTAATTGACGTTGAAACACAGAAATTGCATCGGAATTAAATGCAAAAGTCAAAATGCCGACTTAAGGACAAGAAGACTGACTCTTCTTGCTGACTATGATTTGAACCATTCCTGTGACACTAGTTATAGATTCCGATGCTTCACATCCGGTTTACTGTATCCCTCTGACCTACTTATTGACGATGAAACACAGAAATTACATCGGAATTAAATAGAAAAGGCACAATGCCGACTTAAGTACAAGAATACTGACTCTTCTTACTGACTATGCTTTGGACCATTCCTGTGACACTAGTTATAGATTCCGATGCTTCACTCCACGTATACTGTATCCCTTGGAGCTTCTTATTGACGATGAATCACAGAAATTGCATCGGAATTAAATACAAAAGGCACAATGCCGACTTAAGTAGAAGAAGACTGACTCTTCTTACTGACTTTGTTTTGAAATATTCCTGTGACACTAGTTATAGATTCCGATGGTTCACGTCAGGTTTATTGTATCCCACTGACCTTCTTATTGATGATGAATCACAGAAATTGCATCGGAATTAAATACAAAAGGCACAATGCCGACTTAAGTACAAGAAGACTGACTCTTCTTACTGTCTATATTTTGAACCATTCCAGTGACACTAGTTATAGATTCCGATGCTTCACTTCAGGTTTACTGTATCCCTTGGACCTTCTAATTGACGATGAAACACAGAAATTGCATGGGAATTAAATACAAAAGGCACAATGCCGATTTAAGGACGAGAAGAATGACTCTTCTTACTGAGTATGCTTTGAACCATTCCTGTGACACTAGTTATAGATTCCGATGCTACACTTCAGGTTTACTGTATACCTTGGACCTTCTTATTGACGATGAAACACAGAAATGGCATCGGAATTAAAAACAAAATTCACAATGCCAGCTTACGTACAAGAAGCCTGGTTCTTACTACTGTCTATGTTTTGAACCATTCCTGTGACACTAGTTTTGAATTCCGATGCTTCACTTCAGGTTTACTGTATCCCTCTGACCTTCTTATGGACGATGAAACACAGAAATTGCATCGGAATTAAATACAAAAGGCGAAATGCCGACTTAAGGACAAGAGAACTGACTCTTCTTACTGACTATGGTTTGAACCATTCACGTGACACTAGATATAGATTCCGATGCTTCACTTCAGGTTTACTGCATCCCTCTGACTTTCACATTGACGATGAAACACAGAAATTGCATCTAATTTAAATACAAAAGCCACAATGCCGGCTTATGTACATGAAGACTGACTCTATGCTTTGGACCATTCCTGTGACACTAGTTATAGATTCCGATGCTTCACTCCACGTATACTGTATCCCTAGGAGCTTCTTATTGACGATGAAACACAGAAATTTCATCGGAATTAAATACAAAAGGCACAATGCCGACTTAAGGACAAGAAGACTGACTCTTCTTACTGACTTTGTTTGAAATATTCCTGTGACACTAGTTATAGATTCCGATGCTTGACTTCAGGTTTATTGTATCCCACTGACCTTCTTATTGACGATGAAACACAGAAATTGCATTGGAATTAAATACAAAAGGCACAATGTCGACTTAAGTACAAGAATTCTGACTCTTCCTACTGTCTATGGTTTGATCCATTTCTGTGACACTAGTTATAGAGTCCGATGCTTCACTTCAGGTTTTCTGTATCCTTTGGACCTTCTTATTGACGATGAATCACAGAAATTGCATAGGAATTAAATACAAAAGGCACAATGCCGACTTAAGTACAAGAAGACCGACTCTTCTTACTGTCTATATTTTGAATTATTCCAGTGACACTAGTTAAAGATTCCGATGCTTCACTTCAGGTTTACTGTATCCCTTGGACCTTCTAATTGACGATGAAACACAGAAATTGCATCAGAATTAAATACAAAAGGCACAATGCCAACTTAAGGACAAGAAGACTGACTCTTCTTACTGACTATGATTTGAACCAGTCCTGTGACACTTGTTATAGATTCCGATGCTTCACATCCGGTTTACTGTATCCCTCTGACCTTCTTATTGACGATGAAACACAGAAATTGCATCGGAATTAAATAGAAAAGGCACAATGCCGACTTAAGTACAAGAAGACTGACTCTTCTTACTGTCTATGTTTTGAACCATTCCTTTGACACTAGTTTTGGATTCCGATGCTTCACTTCAGGTTTACTGTATCCCTCTGACCTTCTTATTGACGATGAAACACAGAAATTCCATCGGAATTAAATACAAAAGGCACAATGCCGACTTAAGTACAAGAAGACTGACTCTTCCTACTGTCTATGTTTTGAACCATTGCTGTGACACTAGTTATAGTTTCCGATGCTTCACTTCAGGTTTACTGTATCCCTCTGACCAAATTGCACACGAAACCCACAAATTGCATTGGAATGAAGTACAAACGGCACAATGCCGACTTAAGGACAAGAGGACTGAATCTTCTTACTGTCTATGGTTTGAACCATTCACGTGGCACTAGTTATAGATTCCAATGCTTCACTTCAGGTTTTCTGTATCTATCTAACCATCGTATTGACGATGAAACACAGAAATTGCATAGGAATTAAATACAAAAAGCACAATGTCGACTTAAGTACAATAAGCCTAACTCTTCTTACCGTCTATGTTTTGAACCATCCCTGTGACACTAGTTATAGATTCCGATGCTTCACTCCAGGTTTACTGTATCCCTTGGAACTTCTTATTGACGATGAAACACAGAAATTGCATCGGAATTAAATACAAAAGGCGAAATGCCGACTTAAGGACAAGACGACTGACTCTTCTTACTGACTATGAATTGAACAATTCCTGTGACACTAGTTATATATTCCGATGCTTCAGTTCAGGTTTACTGTATGCGTTGGACATTCTTATTGACGATGAAGCACAGCAATTGCATCGGAATTAAATACAAAAGGCAAAATGCCGACTTAAGGACAAGTAGACTGACTCTTCTTACTGACGTTGTTTTGAACCATTCCTGTGACAGTAGTTATAGATTCCGATGCTTCACTCCAGGTTTATTGTATCCCTTGGACCTTGTTATTGACGATGAAACACAGAAATTGCATCGGAATTAAATAGAAAAGGCAAAATGCCGACTTAAGTACAAGAAGACTGACTCTTCTTACTGACTATGTTTTGAACCATTCCAGTGAAACTAGTTATAGATTCCGATGCTTCACTTCAGATTTACTGTATAACTTGGACCTTCTTACTGACGATGAAACACAGAAATTGCATCGGAATTAAATACAAAAGGCACAATGCCGACTTAAGTACAAGAGGACTGGTTCTTCAAACTGTCTATGTTTTGAACCATTCCTGTGACACTAGTTTTGGATTCCGATGCTGCACTTTAGGTTTACTGTATCCCTCTGACCTTCTTATTGACGATGAAACACAGAAATTGCATCGGAATTAAATACAAAAGGCACAATGCCGACTTAAGTACAAGAAGACTGACTCTTCCTACTGTCTATGTTTTGCACAATTGCTGTGACACTAGTTATAGATTCCGATCCTTCACTTCAGGTTTACTGTATCCCTGCGACCTTCCTATTGACGATGAAACACAGTAATTGCATCGGAATTAAATACAAAAGGCACAATGCCTACTTAAGTACAAGAAGACTTACTCTTCTTACTGACTATGATTTAAACCATTCCCGTGACACTAGTTATAGATTGCGATGCTTCACTTCAGGTTTACAGTATCCCTCTGACCTTCTTATTGACGATGAAACACAGAAATTGCATCGGAAATAAATACAATATCCACAATGCCGACTTATGTACATGAAGACAGACTCTTCGTACTGTCTATGCTTCGAACCATTCCTCTGACACTAGTTATAGATTCCGATGCTTCAGTCCATGTATACTGTATCTCTTGGAACTTCTTATTGACGATGAAACACAGAAATTGCATCGGAATTAAATACAAAAGGCACAATGCCGACTTAAGGACAAGAAGACTGACTCTTCTTACTGACTTTGCTTTTAACCATTCCTGTGACTTTAGTTATAGATTCCGATGCTTCACTTCAGGTTTATTGTATCCCTCTGACCTTCTTATTGACGATGAAACACAGAAATTGCATTGGAATTAAATACAAAAGGCACAATGTCGACTTAAGTACATGAAGTCTGACTCTTCTTACCGTCTATGTTTTAAACCATTCCTGTGACACTAGTAATAGATTCCGATTCTTCACTCCAGGTTTACTGTATCCCTTGAACTTCTTATTGACGATGAAACACAGAAATTGCATCGGAAATAATTACAAAAGGCACAATGCCGAATTACGTACAAGAAGACTGGTTCTTCCTACTGTCTATGTTTTGAACCATTCCTGTGACACTAGTTTTGGATTCCGATGCTTCACTTCAGGTTTACTGTATCCATCTGACCTTCTTATTGACGATGAAACACAGAAATTGCATCGGAATTAAATACAAAAGGCACAGTGCCGACTTAAGTACAAGAAGACTGACTCTTCCTACTGTCTATGTTTTGAACCATTGCTGTGACACTAGTTATAGATTCCGATGCTTCACTTCAGGTTTACTGTATCCCTCTGACCTTATTGCCGATGAATCACAGAAATTGCATCGGAATTAAATACAAAAGGCACAATGCCGACTTAAGGACAAGAAGACTGACTCCTCTTACTGACTATGTTTTGAACCATTCCTGTGACACTAGTTATAGATTCCGATGCTTCACTTCAGGTTTACTGTACCCCTCTGACCTTCTTATTGCGATGAAGCACAGAAATTGCATCGGAATTAAATACGAAAACCACAATGCCCAATTAAGTACAAGAAGACTGACTCTTCTTACTGACTATGCTTTGAATCATTTCTGTGACACTAGTTATAGATTCCGATACTTCACTTCGGGTTTACTGTATCCCTCTAACCTTCTTATTGACGATGAAACACACAAATTGCATCGGAATTAAATATAAAAGGCACAATGCCGATTTAAGGATAAGAAGACTGACTCTTCTTACTGACTTTGTTTTGACCCATTAGTGTGTCACTAGTTATAGATTCCGATGCTTCACTTCCGGTTTACTGTATCGCTTGGACCTTCTTATTGACGATGAAACACAGATATTGCATCGGAATTAAATACAAAAGGCACAATGCCGACTTAAGTACATGAAGACCGACTCTTCTTATTGACAATGATTTGAACCATTCCTGTGACACTAGTTATAGATTCCGATGCTTCACTTCAGGTATACTGTATCCCTTGGACATTCTTATTGACGATGAAACACAGAAATTGCATCGGAATTAAAAATAAAAGGCACAATGCCGACTTAAGGATAAGAAGACTAACTCTTCTTACTGACTTTGTTTTGAACCATTAGTGTGACACTAGTTATAGATTCCGATGCTTTACTTCCGGTTTACTGTATCGCTTGGACCTTCTTATTGACGATGAAACACAGAAATTGCATCGGAATTAATTACAAAAGGCACAATGCCGATTTAAGTACATGAAGACCGACTCTTCTTACTGACTATGATTTGAACCATTCCTGTGACACTAGTTATAGATTCCGATGCTTCACTTCAGGTTTACTGTATCCCTCTGACATTGTTATTGGCGATGAATCACAGAAATTGCATCGGAATTCAATACGAAAGGCACAATGCCGAATTAAGTACAAGAAGATTGACTCTTCTTCCTGACTATGTTTTGAACCATTCCTGTGACACTAGTTATAGATTCCGATGCTTCACTTCAGGTTCACTGTATCCCTGTGACCTTCTTATTGACGACGAATCACAGAAATTGCATCGGTATTAAATAGAAAAGGCATAATAACAACTTAAGTTCAAGAAGACTGACTCTTCTTAACGTCTATGTTTTGAACCATTCCTGTGACACTAGTTACAGATTCCGATGCTTCACTCCAGGTTTATTGTATCCCTTGGACCTTGTTATTGACGATGAAACACAGAAATTGCATCGGAATTAAATAGAAAAGGCAAAATGCCGACTTAAGTACAAGAAGACTGACTCTTCTTACTGACTATGTTTTGAACCATTTCAGTGAAACTAGTTATAGATTTCGATGCTTCACTTCTGATTTACTGTATAACTTGGACCTTCTTACTGACGATGAAACACAGAAATTGCATCGGAATTAAATACAAAAGGCACAATGCCGACTTAAGTACAAGAGGACTGGTTCTTCAAACTGTCTATGTTTTGAACCATTCCTGTGACACTAGTTTTGGATTCCGATGCTGCACTTTAGGTTTACTGTATCCCTCTGACCTTCTTATTGACGATGAAACACAGAAATTGCATCGGAATTAAATACAAAAGGCACAATGCCGACTTAAGTACAAGAAGACTGACTCTTCCTACTGTCTATGTTTTGCACAATTGCTGTGACACTAGTTATAGATTCCGATCCTTCACTTCAGGTTTACTGTATCCCTGTGACCTTCCTATTGACGATGAAACACAGAAATTGCATCGGAATTAAATACAAAAGGCACAATGCCTACTTAAGTACAAGAAGACTTACTCTTCTTACTGACTATGATTTAAACCATTCCCGTGACACTAGTTATAGATTGCGATGCTTCACTTCAGGTTTACAGTATCCCTCTGACCTTCTTATTGACGATGAAACACAGAAATTGCATCGGAAATAAATACAATATCCACAATGCCGACTTATGTACATGAAGACAGACTCTTCGTACTGTCTATGCTTCGAACCATTCCTCTGACACTAGTTATAGATTCCGATGCTTCAGTCCATGTATACTGTATCTCTTGGAACTTCTTATTGACGACGAAACACAGAAATTGCATCGGAATTAAATACAAAAGCACAATGCCGACTTAAGGACAAGAAGACTGACTCTTCTTACTGACTTTGCTTTTAACCATTCCTGTGACATTAGTTATAGATTCCGATGCTTCACTTCAGGTTTATTGTATCCCTCTGACCTTCTTATTGACGATGAAACACAGAAATTGCATTGGAATTAAATACAAAAGGCACAATGTCGACTTAAGTACATGAAGTCTGACTCTT
The DNA here is from genome assembly GCF_021461385.2 of Schistocerca piceifrons. Taxonomy (NCBI): domain Eukaryota; kingdom Metazoa; phylum Arthropoda; class Insecta; order Orthoptera; family Acrididae; genus Schistocerca; species Schistocerca piceifrons. The sequence continues at coordinate 150,004 of NW_025727574.1, read as the reverse complement.
CTTACCGTCTATGTTTTAAACCATTCCTGTGACACTAGTAATAGATTCCGATTCTTCACTCCAGGTTTACTGTATCCCTTGAACGTCTTATTGACGATGAAACACAGAAATTGCATCGGAAATAATTACAAAAGGCACAATGCCGAATTACGTACAAGAAGACTGGTTCTTCCTACTGTCTATGTTTTGAACCATTCCTGTGACACTAGTTTTGGATTCCGATGCTTCACTTCAGGTTTACTGTATCCATCTGACCTTCTTATTGACGATGAAACACAGAAATTGCATCGGAATTAAATACAAAAGGCACAGTGCCGACTTAAGTACAAGAAGACTGACTCTTCCTAGTGTCTATGTTTTGAACCATTGCTGTGACACTAGTTATAGATTCCGATGCTTCACTTCAGGTTCACTGTATCCCTCTGACCTTCTTATTGACGACGAATCACAGAAATTGCATCGGTATTAAATAGAAAAGGCATAATAACAACTTAAGTTTAAGAAGACTGACTCTTCTTAACGTCTATGTTTTGAACCATTCCTGTGACACTAGTTACAGATTCCGATGCTTCACTCCAGGTTTATTGTATCCCTTGGACCTTGTTATTGACGATGAAACACAGAAATTGCATCGGAATTAAATAGAAAAGGCAAAATGCCGACTTAAGTACAAGAGGACTGGTTCTTCAAACTGTCTATGTTTTGAACCATTCCTGTGACACTAGTTTTGGATTCCGATGCTGCACTTTAGGTTTACTGTATCCCTCTGACCTTCTTATTGACGATGAAACACAGAAATTGCATAGGAATTAAATACAAAAGGCACAATGCCGACTTAAGTACAAGAAGACTGACTCTTCCTACTGTCTATGTTTTGCACAATTGCTGTGACACTAGTTATAGATTCCGATCCTTCACTTCAGGTTTACTGTATCCCTGTGACCTTCCTATTGACGATGAAACACAGAAATTGCATCGGAATTAAATACAAAAGGCACAATGCCTACTTAAGTACAAGAAGACTTACTCTTCTTACAGACTATGATTTAAACCATTCCTGTGACACTAGTTATAGATTGCGATGCTTCACTTCAGATTTACAGTATCCCTCTGACCTTCTTATTGACGATGAAACACAGAAATTGCATCGGAAATAAATACAATATCCACAATGCCGACTTATGTACATGAAGACAGACTGTTCGTACTGTCTATGCTTCGAACCATTCCTCTGACACTAGTTATAGATTCCGATGCTTCAGTCCATGTATACTGTATCCCTTGGAACTTCTTATTGACGATGAAACACAGAAATTGCATTAGAATTAAATACAAAAGGCACAATGTCGACTTAAGTACATGAAGTCTGACTCTTCTTACCGTCTATGTTTTAAACCATTCCCGTGACACTAGTAATAGATTCCGATGCTTCACTCCAGGTTTACTGTATCCCTTGAACTTCTTATTGACGATGAAACACAGAAATTGCATCGGAAATAATTACAAAAGGCACAATACCGAATTACGTACAAGAAGACTGGTTCTTCCTACTGTCTATGTTTAGAACCATTCCTGTGACACTAGTTTTGGATTCCGATGCTTCACTTCAGGTTTACTGTATCCATCTGACCTTCTTATTGACGATGAAACACAGAAATTGCATCGGAATTAAATACAAAAGGCACAGTGCCGACTTAAGTACAAGAAGACTGACTCTTCCTACTGTCTATGTTTTGAACCATTGCTGTGACACTAGTTATAGATTCCGATGCTTCACTTCAGGTTTACTGTATCCCTCTGACCTTATTGCCGATGAATCACAGAAATTGCATCGGAATTAAATACAAAAGGCACAATGCCGACTTAAGGACAAGAAGACTGACTCCTCTTACTGACTATGTTTTGAACCATTCCTGTGACACTAGTTATAGATTCCGATGCTTCACTTCAGGTTTACTGTACCCCTCTGACCTTCTTATTGCGATGAAACACAGAAATTGCATCGGAATTAAATACAAAAGCCACAATGCCGACTTATGTACATGAAGACTGACTCTTCGTACTATGTTTTGAACCATTCCTGTGACACTAGTTATAGATTCTGAAGCTTTACTTCAGGTTTACTGCTCCCCTTGGACCTTCTTATTGACGATGAAACACAGAAATTGCATCGGAATTAAATACAAAAGGCACAATGCCGACTTAAGTATAAGAAGACAGACTCTTCCTACTGTCTATGTTTTGATCGATTTCTGTGACACTAGTTATAGAGTCCGATGCTTCACTTCAGGTTTACTGTATCATTTGTACCTTCTTATTGACGATGAATCACAGAAATTGCATCGGAATTAAATACAAAAGGCACAATGCCGACTTAAGTACAAGAAGACTGACTCTTCTTACTGTCTATATTTTGTACCATTCCAGTGACACTAGTTATAGATTCCGATGCTTCACTTCAGGTTTACTGTATCCCTTGGACCTTCTTATTTACGAAGAAACACTGAAAATGCATCAGAATTAAATTCAAAAGGCACAATGCCGACTTAAGGGCAAGAAGACTGACTCTTCTTACTGACTATGTTTTAAACCATTCCTGTGACACTAGTTATAGATTCCGATGCTTCACTTCCGGTTTACTGTATGCGTCTGACCTTCTTATTGACGATGAAACACAGAAATTGCATCGCAATTAAATACAAAGGGCACAATGCCGACTTAAGTACAAGAAGACTGACTCTTCTTACTGTCTATGTTTGAACCATTCCTGTGACACTAGTTATAGATTCCGATGCTTCACTTCAGGTATACTGTATCCCTCTGACCTTCTAATTGACGGTGAAGCACAGAAATTGCATCGGAATTAAATACGAAAGGCACAATGCCCAATTAAGTTCAAGAAGACTATCTCTTCTTACTGACTATGTTTTGAACCATTTCAGTGACACTAGTTATTGATTCCTATACTTCACTTCGGGTTTACTGTATCCCTCTGACCTTCTCGTTGACGATGAAAAACAGAAATTGCATCGCAATTAAATACAAAAGGCACAATGCCGACTTAAGTACAAGAACACACACTTCCTATTGTCTATGTTTTGAACCATTCCTGGGACACCAGTTATAGATTCCGATGCTTCACTTCAGGTTTGCTGTATCCCTTCTACTTTCTTATTGACGATGAAACACAGAAATTGCATCGGAATTAAATACAAAAGGCACAATGCCGACTTAAGTACATGAAGACCGACTCTACTTATTGACAATGATTTGAACCATTCCTATGACACTAGTTATTGATTCCGGTGCTTCACTTGAGGTTTACTGTATCCCTTGGACCTTCTTATTGACGATGAAACACAAAAAATGCATCGGAATTAAATTCAAAAGGCACAATGATGACTTAAGGGCAAGAAGACTGACTCTTCTAACTGTCTATGTTTTGAACCATTCCTGTGACACTAGTTATATATTCCGATGCTTTACTCCAGGTTTACTGTATCCCTTGGACATTCTTATTGACGATGAAAGACAGAAATTGCATCGGAATTAAATACAAAAAGCACAATGCCGACTTAAGGGCAAGAAGACTGACTCTTCTTACTGACTATGATTTGAACCATTCCTGTGACACTAGCTATAGATTCCGATGCTTCACTTCAGGTTTACTGTATCCCTGTGACTTTCTTATAGACGATGAAACACAGAAATTGCATAGGAGTTAAATACAAACGGCACAATGCCGACTTAAGTACAAGAAGACTGACTCTTCTTACTATGTGTAGAACCATTCCTGTGACACTAGTTATAGATTCAGATGCCTCACTTCAGGTTTACTGTATCCGTTGGACATACTTATTGACGATGAAACACAGCAATTGCATCGGAATTAAATACAAAAGGCAAAGTGCCGACTTAAGTACACGAAGACTGACTCTTTTTACTGTCTATGCTTTGAACCATTCCTGTGACACTAGTTATAGATTCCGATGCTTCACTCCAGGTATACTGTATCTCTTGGAGCTTCTTATTGACGATGAAACACGGAAATTGCATGGGAATTAAATACAAAAGGCACAATGCTGATTTAAGGACAAGAAGAATGAATCTTCTTACTGACTTTGTTTTGAACCATTCCTGTGACACTAGTTATTGATTCCGATGCTACACTCCAGGTTTACTGTATCCCTTGGACCTTCTTATTGACGATGAAACACAGAAATTGCATCGGAATTAAATAGAAAAGGCACAATGCCAACTTAAGTACAAGAAGACTGACTCTTCTTACTGACTATGTTTTGAACCATTCCTTTGAAACTAGTTATGGATTCCGATGCTTCACTTCAGGTTTACTGTATACCGTGGACCTTCTTATTCACGATGAAACACAGAAATAGCATCGGAATTAAATACAAAAGGCACAATGATGACTTATGTAAAAGATGACTGGTTCTTCCTACTGTCTATGTTTTGAACCGTTCCCGTGACACTAGTTTTGGATTCCGATGTTTCACTTCAGGTTTACTGTATCCCTGTGACCTTCTTATTGACGATGAAACACAGAAATTGCATCGGAATTAAATACAAAAGGCACAATGCCGACTTAAGTACAAGAAGACTGACTCTTCCTACTGTCAAAGTTTTGAACCATTGCTGTGACACTAGTTATAGATTCCGATGCTTCACTTCAGGTTTACTGTATCCCTCTGAACATATTGCCGACGAAACACAGAAATTGCATCGGAATTAAATACAAAAGGCACAATGCCGACTTAAGGACAAGAGGACTAACTCTTCTTACTGACGATGGTTTGAACCATTCACGTGACACTAGTTATAGATTCCGATGTTTCACTCCAGGTATCCTGTATCCCTTGGAACTTCTTATTGACGATAAAACACAGACATTACATCGGAATTAAATACAAAAGGCACAATGCCGACTTAAGGACAAGTAGACTGACTCTTCTTACTGACTTTGTTTAGAAATATTCCTGTGACACTAGTTACAGATTCGGATGCTTCACTTCAGGTTTATTGTATGCCTCTGACCTTCTGATTGACGATGAAACACAGAAATGCATCGGAATTAAATACAAAAGGCACAATGCCGATTTAAGGACAAGAAGAATAACTCTTCTTACTGAGTTTGCTTTGAACCATTCCTGTGAAACTAGTTATAGATTCCGATGTTTTACTTCAGGTTTACTGTATACCTTGGACCTTCTTATTGACGATGAAACACAGAAATTACATCGGAATTAAATACAAAAGTCACAATGCCGACTTAAGGACAAGGGGACTGACTCTTCTTACTGACTATGGTTTGAACCATTCACGTGACACTAGTTATAGATTCCGATGCTTCACTTCAGGTTTATTGTATCCCACTGACCTTCTTATTGACGATGAATCACAGAAATTGCATCGGAATTAAAAACAAAATTCACAATGCCAGCTTACGTACAAGAAGCCTGGTTCTTACTACTGTCTATGTTTTGAACCATTCCTGTGACACTAGTTTTGAATTCCGATGCTTCACTTCAGGTTTACTGTATCCCTCTGACCTTCTTATGGACGATGAAACACAGAAATTGCATCGGAATTAAATACAAAAGGCAAAATGCCGACTTATGTACATGAAGACTGACTCTTCGTACTGTCTATGCTTTGGACAATTCCTGTGACACTAGTTATAGATTCCGATGCTTCACTCCACGTATACTGCATCCCTTGGAGCTTCTTATTGACGATGAAACACAGAAATTGCATCGGAATTAAATACAAAAGGCAGAATGCCGACTTAAGTACAAGAAGACTGACTCTTCTTACTGACTTTGTTTTGAAATATTCCTGTGACACTAGTTATAGATTCCGATGCTTCACTTCAGGTTTATTGTATCCCACTGACCTTCTTATTGACGATGAATCACAGAAATTGCATCGGAATTAAATACAAAAGGCACAATGCCGACTTAAGTACAAGAAGACTGATTCTTCTTACTGTCTATATTTTGAACCATTCCAGTGACACTACTTAAAGATTCCGATGCTTCACTTCAGGTTTACTGTATCCCTTGGACCCTCTAATTGACGTTGAAACACAGAAATTGCATCGGAATTAAATGCAAAAGTCAAAATGCCGACTTAAGGACAAGAAGACTGACTCTTCTTGCTGACTCTGATTTGAACCATTCCTGTGACACTAGTTATAGATTCCGATGCTTCACATCCGGTTTACTGTATCCCTCTGACCTACTTATTGACGATGAAACACAGAAATTACATCGGAATTAAATAGAAAAGGCACAATGCCGACTTAAGTACAAGAAGACTGACTCTTCTTACTGACTATGTTTTGAACCATTCCTGTGAAACTAGTTATAGATTCCGATGCTTTACTTCAGGTTTACTGTATACCTTGGACCTTCTTATTGACGATGAAACACAGAAATTGCATCGGAATTTAATACAAAAGGCACAATGCCGACTTAAGGACAAGAGGACTGACTCTTCTTACTGACTATGGTTTGAACCATAAACGTGACACTAGTTATAGATTCCGATGCTTCACTTCAGGTTCACTGTATCCCTCTGACCTTCTTATTGACGATATAACACAGAAATTGCATCGGAACTAAATACAAAAGCCACAATGCCGACTTATGTACATGAAGACTGACTCTTCGTACTGTCTATGCTTTGGACCATTCCTGTGACACTAGTTATAGATTCCGATGCTTCACTCCACGTATACTGTATCCCTTGGAGCTTCTTATTGACGATGAATCACAGAAATTGCATCGGAATTAAATACAAAACGCACAATGCCGACTTAAGTACAAGAAGACTGACTCTTCTTACTGACTATGTTTTGAAATATTCCTGTGACACTAGTTATAGATTCCGATGGTTCACGTCAGGTTTATTGTATCCCACTGACCTTCTTATTGATGATGAATCACAGAAATTGCATCGAAATTAAATACAAAAGGCACAATGCCGACTTAAGTACAAGAAGACTGACTCTTCTTACTGTCTATATTTTGAACCATTCCAGTGACACTAGTTATAGATTCCGATGCTTCACTTCAGGTTTACTGTATCCCTTGGACCTTCTAATTGACGATGAAACACAGAAATTGCATGAGAATTAAATACAAAAGGCACAATGCCGATTTAAGGACGAGAAGAATGACTCTTCTTACTGAGTATGCTTTGAACCATTCCTGTGACACTAGTTATGGATTCCGATGCTACACTTCAGGTTTACTGTATACCTTGGACCGTCTTATTGACGATGAAACACAGAAATGGCATCGGAATTAAAAACAAAATTCACAATGCCAGCTTACGTACAAGAAGCCTGGTTCTTACTACTGTCTATGTTTTGAACCATTCCTGTGACACTAGTTTTGAATTCCGATGCTTCACTTCAGGTTTACTGTATCCCTCTGACCTTCTTATGGACGATGAAACACAGAAATTGCATCGGAATTAAATACAAAAGGCAAAATGCCGACTTAAGGACAAGAGAACTGACTCTTCTTACTGACTATGGTTTGAACCATTCACGTGACAATAGATATAGATTCCGATGCTTCACTTCAGGTTTACTGTATCCCTCTGACCTTCTTATTGATTATGAAACACAGAAATTGCATCGCAATTAAATACAAAAGGCACAATGCCGACTTGAGTACAAGAAGACTGACTCTTCTTACAGTCTATGTTTGAACCATTCCTGTGACACTAGTTATAGATTCCGATGCTTCACTTGAGGTTTAATGTATCCCTTGGACCTTCGTATTGACGATGAAACACAGAAATTGCATCGGAATTAAATACAAAAGGCACAATGCCGACTTAAGGACAAGAAGACTGACTCTTCTTACTGACTTTGTTTGAAATATTCCTGTGACACTAGTTATAGATTCCGATGCTTGACTTCAGGTTTATTGTATCCCACTGACCTTCTTATTGACGATGAAACACAGAAATTGTATTGGAATTAAATACAAAAGGCACAATGTCGACTTAAGTACAAGAATTCTGACTCTTCCTACTGTCTATGGTTTGATCCATTTCTGTGACACTAGTTATAGAGTCCGATGCTTCACTTCAGGTTTTCTGTATCCTTTGGACCTTCTTATTGACGATGAATCACAGAAATTGCATAGGAATTAAATACAAAAGGCACAATGCCGACTTAAGTACAAGAAGACCGACTCTTCTTACTGTCTATATTTTGAATTAATCCAGTGACACTAGTTAAAGATTCCGATGCTTCACTTCAGGTTTACTGTATCCCTTGGACCTTCTAATTGACGATGAAACGCAGAAATTGCATCAGAATTAAATACAAAAGGCACAATGCCAACTTAAGGACAAGAAGACTGACTCTTCTTACTGACTATGATTTGAACCAGTCCTGTGACACTTGTTATAGATTCCGATGCTTCACATCCGGTTTACTGTATCCCTCTGACCTTCTTATTGACGATAAAACACAGAAATTGCATCGGAATTAAATAGAAAAGGCACAATGCCGACTTAAGTAGAAGAAGACTGACTCTTCTTACTGTCTATGTTTTGAACCATTCCTTTGACACTAGTTTTGGATTCCGATGCTTCACTTCAGGTTTACTGTATCCCTCTGACCTTCTTATTGACGATGAAACACAGAAATTGCATCGGAATTAAATACAAAAGGCACAATGCCGACATAAGTACAAGAAGACTGACTCTTCCTACTGTCTATGTTTTGAACCATTGCTGTGACACTAGTTATAGTTTCCGATGCTTCACTTCAGGTTTACTGTATCCCTCTGACCAAATTGCACACGAAACCCACAAATTGCATTGGAATGAAGTACAAAAGGCACAATGCCGACTTAAGGACAAGAGGACTGAATCTTCTTACTGACTATGGTTTGAACCATTCACGTGACACTAGTTATAGATTCCAATGCTTCACTTCAGGTTTTCTGTATCTATCTAACCTTCGTATTGACGATGAAACACAGAAATTGCATTGGAATTAAATACAAAAAGCACACTGTCGACTTAAGTACAATAAGCCTAACTCTTCTTACCGTCTATGTTTTGAACCATCCCTGTGACACTAGTTATAGATTCCGATGCTTCACTCCAGGTTTACTGTATCCCTTGGAACTTCTTATTGACGATGAAACACAGAAGTTGCATCGGAATTAAATACAAAAGGCACAATGCCGACTTAAGGACAAGAAGACTGACTCTTCTTACTGACTATGTTTTGAACCATTCCTGTGACACTAGTTATAGATTCCGATGCTTCACATCCGGTTTACTGTATCCCTCTGACCTTCTTATTGACTATGAAACACAGAAATTGCATCGCAATTAAATAGAAAAGGCACAATGCCGACTTGAGTACAAGAAGACTGACTCTTCTTACAGTCTATGTTTGAACCATTCCTGTGCACTAGTTATAGATTCCGATGCTTCACTTGAGGTTTACTGTATCCCTTGGACCTTCGTATTGACGATGAAACACAGAAATTGCATCGGAATCAAATACAAAAGGCACAATGCCGACTTAAGTACATGAAGACTGACTCTTCTTACTGTCTATGCTTTGAACCATTCCTGTGACACTAGTTATAGATTCCGATGCTTCACTTCAGGTTTACTGTATCCCCCTGACCTTCTGATTGACAATGAAATACAGAAATTGCATCAGAATTAAATACAAAAGCCACAATGCCGACTTATGTACATGAATACTGACTCTTCGTACTGTGTATGTTTTGAACCATTCCTGTGACACTAGTTATAGATTCCGATGCTTCACATCCGGTTTACTGTATCCCTCTGACCTTCTTATTGACTATGAAACACAGAAATTGCATCGCAATTAAATACAAAAGGCACAATGCCGACTTGAGTACAAGAAGACTGACTATTCTTACAGTCTATGTTTGAACCATTCCTGTGACACTAGTTATAGATTCCGATGCTTCACTTGAGGTTTAATGTATCCCTTGGACCTTCGTATTGACGATGAAACACAGAAATTGCATCGGAATTAAATACAAAAGGCACAATGCCGGCTTAAGCACAAGAAGACTGACTCTTCTTACTGACTATGTTTTGAACCATTCCTGTGACACTAGTTATAGATTCCGATGCTTCACATCCGGTTTACTGTATCCCTCTGACCTTCTTATTGACTATGAAACACAGAAATTGCATCGCAATTAAATACAAAAGGCACAATGCCGACTTGAGTACAAGAAGACTGACTCTTCTTACAGTCTATGTTTGAACCATTTCTGTGACACTAGTTATAGAGTCCGATGCTTCACTTCAGGTTTTCTGTATCCTTTGGACCTTCTTATTGACGATGAATCACAGAAATTGCATAGGAATTAAATACAAAAGGCACAATGCCAACTTAAGTACAAGAAGACCGACTCTTCTTACTGTCTATATTTTGAATTATTCCAGTGACACTAGTTAAAGATTCCGGTGCTTCACTTCAGGTTTACTGTATCCCTTGGACCTTCTAATTGACGATGAAACACAGAAATTGCATCAGAATTAAATACAAAAGGCACAATGCCAACTTAAGGACAAGAAGACTGACTCTTCTTACTGACTATGATTTGAACCAGTCCTGTGACACTTGTTATAGATTCCGATGCTTCACATCCGGTTTACTGTATCCCTCTGACCTTCTTATTGACGATGAAACACAGAAATTGCATCGGAATTAAATAGAAAAGGCACAATGCCGACTTAAGTACAAGAAGACTGACTCTTCTTACTGTCTATGATTTGAACCATTCCTTTGACACTAGTTTTGGATTCCGATGCTTCACTTCAGGTTTACTGTATCCCTCTGACCTCCTTATTGACGATGAAACACAGAAATTCCATCGGAATTAAATACAAAAGGCACAATGCCGACTTAAGTACAAGAAGACTGACTCTTCCTACTGTCTATGTTTTGAACCATTGCTGTGACACTAGTTACAGATTCCGATGCTTCACTTCAGGTTTACTGTACCCCTCTGACCAAATTGCACACGAAACCCACAAATTGCATTGGAATGAAGTACAAAAGGCACAATGCCGACTTAAGGACAAGAGGACTGAATCTTCTTACTGACTATGGTTTGAACCATTCACGTGACACTAGTTATAGATTCCAATGCTTCACTTCAGGTTTTCTGTATCTATCTAACCTTCGTATTGACGATGAAACACAGAAATTGCATTGGAATTAAATACAAAAAGCACAATGTCGACTTAAGTACAATAAGCCTAACTCTTCTTACCGTCTATGTTTTGAACCATCCCTGTGACACTAGTTATAGATTCCGATGCTTCACTCCAGGTTTACTGTATCCCTTGGAACTTCTTATTGACGATGAAACACAGAAATTGCATCGGAATTAAATACAAAAGGCACAATGCCGACTTAAGGACAAGAAGACTGACTCTTCTTACTGACTATGTTTTGAACCATTCCTGTGACACTAGTTATAGATTCCGATGCTTCACATCCGGTTTACTGTATCCCTCTGACCTTCTTATTGACTATGAAACACAGAAATTGCATCGCAATTAAATACAAAAGGCACAATGCCGACTTGAGTACAAGAAGACTGACTCTTCTTACAGTCTATGTTTGAACCATTCCTGTGACACTAGTTATAGATTCCGATGCTTCACTTGAGGTTTACTGTATCCCTTGGACCTTCGTATTGACGATGAAACACAGAAATTGCATCGGAATCAAATACAAAAGGCACAATGCCGACTTAAGTACATGAAGACTGACTCTTCTTACTGTCTATGTTTTGAACCATTCCTGTGACACTAGTTATAGATTCCGATGCTTCATTACAGGTTTACTGATTCCCTTGGACCTTCTTATTGACGATGAAACATAGAAATTGCATCGGAATTAAATACAAAGGGCACAATGCCGACTTAAGCACAAGAAGACTGACTCTTCTTACTGACTATGTTTTGAACCATTCCTGTGACACTAGTTATAGATTCCGATGCTTCACATCCGGTTTACTGTATCCCTCTGACCTTCTTATTGACTATGAAACACTGAAATTGCATCGGAATTAAATACAAAAGGCACAATGCCGACTTGAGTACAAGAAGACTGACTCTTCTTACAGTCTATGTTTGAACCATTCCTGTGACACTAGTTATAGATTCCGATGCTTCACTTGAGGTTTACTGTATCCCTTGGACCTTCGTATTGACGATGAAACACAGAAATTGCATCGGAATCAAATACAAAAGGCACAATGCCGACTTAAGTACATGAAGACTGACTCTTCTTACTGTCTATGTTTTGAACCATTCCTGTGACACTAGTTATAGATTCCGATGCTTTACTCCAGGTTTACTGTATCCCTTGGACCATCTTATTGACGATGAAACACAGAAATTGCATCGGAATTAAATACAAAAGGCACAATGCCGACTAACGTACAAGAAGACTGGTTCTTCCTACTGTCTATGTTTTGAACCATTCCTGTGACACTAGTTTTGGATTCCGAAGCTTCACTTCAGGTTTACTGTATCCCTCTGACCTTCTTATTGACGATGAGACACAGAAATTGCATCGGAATTAAATACAAAAGGCACAATGCCGACTTAAGTACAAGAACACTGACTCTTCCTACTGTCCATGTTTTGAACCATTCCTGTGACACCAGTCATAGATTCCGATGCTTCACTTCAGGTTTACTGTATCCCTTGTACTTTCTTATTGACGATGAAACACAGAAATTGCATCGGAATTAAATACAAAAGGCACAACGCCGACTTATGTACATGAAGACCGACTCTTCTTATTGACAATGATTTGAACCATTCCTGTGACACAAGTTATTGATTCCGATGCTTCACTTCAGGTTTACTGAATCCCTTGGACCATCTTATTGACGATGAAACACAAAATTGTATCGGAACTAAATACAAAAGGCACAATGCCGACTTAAGGACAAGAAGACTGACTCTTCTTACTGACTTTGTTTTGAACCATTAGTGTGACACAAGTTATAGATTCCGATGCTTCGCTTCTGGTTTACTGTGTCGCTTGTACTTTCTTATTGACGATGAAACACAGAAATTGCATCGGAATTAAATACAAAAGGCACAATGCCGACTTAAGTACATGAAGACCGACTCTTCTTATTGACAATGATATGAACCATTCCTGTGACACTAGTTATTGATTCCGTTGCTTCATTTCAGGTTTACTGTATCCCTTGAACATTCTTATTGACGATGAAACACAAAATTGTATCGGAACTAAATACAAAAGGCACAATGCCGAATTAAGGACAAGAAGACTGACTCTTCTTACTGACTTTGTTTTGAACCATTAGTGTGACACAAGTAATAGATTCCGATGCTTCACTTCGGGTTTACTGTATCGCTTGGACCTTCTTATTGACGATGAAACACAGATATTGCATCGGAACTAAATACTAAAGGCACAATGCCGACTTAAGTAAATGAAGACCGACTTTTCCTACTGACTAAGTTTTGAAGCATTCCTGTGACACTAGTTATAGATTCCGATGCTTCACTTGAGGTTTACTGCATCCCTCTGACCTTCATCTTGAGGAAGAAACACAGAAATTGCATCGGAATTAAATACAAAAGCCACAATGCCGACTTATGTACATGAAGACTGACTCTTCGTACTGTCTATGCTTTGAACCATTCCTGTGACACTAGTTATAGATTCCGATGTTTCACTCCAGGTATACTGTATCCCTTGGAACTTCTTATTGACGATGAAACATAAATTACATCGGAATTAGATACAAAAGGCACAATGCCGACTTAAGGACAAGAAGACTGACTCTTCTTACTGACTTTGTTTTGAAATATTCCTGTGACACTAGTTATAGATTCCGATGCTTCATTTCAATTTTATTGTATCCCTCTGTCCTTCTGATTGACGATGAAACACAGAAATTGCATTGGAATTAAATACAAAAGGCACAATGTCGACTTAAGTACAATAAGTCTGACTCTTCCTACTGTCTATGGTTTGATCCATTTCTGTGATACTAGTTATAGAGTCCGATGCTTCACTTCAGGTTTACTGTATCCTTTGGACCTTTTTATTGACGATGAATCACCGAAATTGCATCGGAATTAAATACAAAAGGCACAATGCCGACTTAAGTACAAGAAGACTGACTCTTCTTACAGTCTATACTTTGAACCATTCCAGTGACACTAGATAAAGATTCCGATGCTTCACTTCAGGTGTACTGTATCCCTTGGACCATCTAATTGACGATGAAACACAGAAATTGCATCGGAATTAAATACAAAAGGCACAATGCCGACATAAGGACAAGAAGAGTGACTCTTCTTTCTGACTATGATTTGAACGATTCCTGTGACAATAGTTATAGATTCCGATGCTTCACATCCGGTTTACTGTATCCCTCTGACCTTCTTATTGACGATGAAACACAGAAATTGCATCGAAATTAAATAGAAAAGCACAATGCCGACTTAAGTACAAGAAGACTGACTCTTCTTACTGACTATATTTTGAACCATTCCTGTGAAACTAGTTATAGATTCCGATGCTTTACTTCAGGTTTACTGTATACCCTGGACCTTCTTATTGACGATGAAACACAGAAATTGCATCGGAATTAAATACAAAAGGCACAATGCCGACTAACGTACAAAAAGACTGGTTCTTCCTACTGTCTATGTTTTGAACAATTCCTGTGACACTAGTTTTGGATTCCGAAGTTTCACTTCAGGTTTACTGTATCCTTTGGACCTTCTTATTGACGATGAATCACAGAAATTGCATCGGAATTAAATACAAAAGGCACAATGCCGAGTTAAGTACAAGAAGACCGACTCTTCTTACTGTCTATATTTTGAATTATTCCAGTGACACTAGTTAAAGATTGCGATGCTTCACTTCAGGTTTACTGTATCCCTTGAACCTTCAAATTGACGGTGAAACACAGAAATTGCATCGAAATTAAATACAAAAGGCACAATGCCGACTTAAGGACAAGAAGACTGACTCTTCTTACTGACTATGATTTGAACCATTCCTGTGACACTAGTTATAGATTCCGATGCTTCACATCCGGTTTACTGTATCCCTCTGACCTTCTTATTGACGATGAAACACAGAAATTGCATCGGAATTAAGTAGAAAAGGCACAATGCCTACTTAAGTACAAGAAGACTGACTCGTCTTACTGACTATGTTTTGAACCATTCCTGTGAAACTAGTTATAGATTCCGATGCTTTACTTCAGGTTTACTGTATACCTTGGACCTTCTTATTGACGATGAAACACAGAAATTGCTTCGGAATTAAATACAACAGGCACAATGCCGACTAACGTACAAGAAGACTGGTTCTTCCTACTGTCTATGTTTGAACCATTCCTTTGACACTAGTTTTGGATTCCGATGCTTCACTTCAGGTTTACTGTATCCCTCTGACCTTCTTATTGACGATGAAACACAGAAATTGCATCGGAATTAAATACAAATGGCACAATGCCGACTTAAGTACAAGAAGACTGACTCTTCCTACTGTCTATGTTTTGAACCATTGCTGTGACACTAGTTGTAGATTCCGATGCTTCACTTCAGGTTTACAGTATTCCGTGGACCTTCTTATTGTCGATGAAATACTGAATTTGCATCGGAATTAAATACAAAAGGCACAATGCCGACGTAAGGACAAGAGGACTGACTCTTCTTACTAACTATGGTTAGAATAATTCACGTGACACTAGTTATAGATTCCGATGCTTCACTTCAGGATCACTGTATCCCTCTGACACTCATATTGACGATGAAACACAGAAATTGCATTGGAATTAAGTACAAAAGGCACAATGTCGACTTAAGTACAATAAGTCTGACTCTTCTTCCCGTCTATGGTTTGAACCATTCCTGTGACACTAGTTATAGATTCCGATGCTTCACTCCAGGTTTACTGTATCCCTCTGACCTACTGATTGACGATGAAACACAGAAATTGCATCGGAATTTAATACAAAATCCACAATGCCGACTTATGTACGTGAATACTGACTCTTCGTACTGTGTATGTTTTGAACCATTCCTGTGACACTAGTTATAGATTCCGATGCTTCACTTGAGGTTTACTGTATCCCTTGGACCTTCGTATTGACGATGAAACACAGAAATTGCATCGGAATTAAATACAAAAGGCACAATGCCGACTTAAGTACATGAAGACTGACTCTCTTTACTGTCTATGTTTTGAACCATTCCTGTGACACTAGTTATAGATTCCGATGCTTTACTCCAAGTTTACTGTATCCCTTGGACCATCTTATTGACGATGAAACACACAAATTGCATCGGAATTAAATACAAAAGGCACAATGCCGACTAACGTACAAGAAGACTGGTTCTTCCTACTGTCTATGATTTGAACCATTCCTGTGACACTAGTTTTGGATTCCGAAGCTTCACTTCAGGTTTACTGTATCCCTCTGACCTTCTTATTGACGATGAAACACAGAAATTGCATCGGAATTAAAAAAAAAATCACAATGCCGACATAAGTACAAGAAGACTGACTCTTCCTACTGTCTATGCTTTGAATCATTGCTGTGACACTAGTTATAGATTCCAATGCTTCACTTCAGGTTCACTGTATCCCTCTGACCATATTGCCGACGAAACACAGAAATTGCATCGGAATTAAATACAAAAGGCACAATGCCGACTTAAGGACAAGAGGACTGACTCTTCTTACTGACTATGGTTTGAACCATTCACGTGACACTAGTTATAGATTCCGATGCTTCGCTCCACGTATACTGTATCCCTTGGAGCTTCTTATTGACGATGAAACACGGAAAGTGCATCGGAATTAAATACAAAAGGCACAATGCCGACTTAAGGACAAGAAGACTGACTCTTCTTACCGTCTATGTTTTGAACCATTCCTGTGACACTAGTTATAGATTCCGATCCTTCACTCCAGGTTTACTGTATCCCTCCGACCTACTGATTGACGATGAAACACAGAAATTGCATCGGAATTAAATACAAAATCCACAATGCCGACTTATGTACATGAATACTGACTCTTCGTACTGTGTATGTTTTGAACCATTCCTGTAACACTAGTTACAGATTCCGATGCTTCACTTCAAGTTTACTGTTTCCCTTGGACCTTCTTATTGACGTTGAAACACAGAAATTGCATCGGAATTAAATACAAAAGGCACAATGCCGACATAAGTATAAGAAGAGTGACTCTTCCTACTATCTATGGTTTGATCCATTTCTGTGACACTAGTTATAGAGTCCGATCCTTCGCTTCAGGTATACTGTATCCTTTGGACCTTCTTAATGACGATGAATCACAGAAATTGCATCGGAATTAAATACAAAAGGCACAATGCCGACTTAAGTACAAGAAGACTGACTCTTCTTACTGTCTATATTTTGAACCATTCCAGTGACACTAGTTATAGATTCCGATGCTTCACTTCAGGTTGATTGTATCCCTCTGACCTTCTGATTGACGATGAAACACAGAAATTGCGTTGGAATTAAATACAAAAGGCACAATGTCGACTTAAGTACAAGAAGTCTGACTCTTCCTACTGTCTATGGTTTGATCCATTTCTGTGACAGTAGTTATAGAGTCCGATGCTTCTCTTCAGGTTTACAGTATCTTTTGGACCTTCTTATTGACGATGAATCACAGAAATTGCATCGGAATTCAATACAAAATACACAATGCCGACTTAAGTACAAGAAGACCGACTCTTCTTACTGTCTATATTTTGAATTATTCCAGTGACACTAGTTAAAGATTCCGATGCTTCACTTCAGGTTTACTGTCTCCCTTGGACCTTCTAATTGACGATGAAACACAGAAATTGCATCAGAATTAAATACAAAAGCCACAATGCCGACTTATGTACATGAATACTGACACTTCGTACTGTGTATGTTTTGAACCATTCCTGTGACACTAGTTATAGATTCCGATGCTTCATTTCAGGTTTACTGTTTCCCTTGGACCTTCCTATTGACGATGAAACACAGAAATTGCATCGGAATTAAATACAAAAGGCACAATGCCGACTTAAGGACAAGAAGACTGACTCTTCTTACTGACTATGCTTTGAACCATTCCTGTGACACTAGTTATAGATTCCGATGCTTCACATCTGGTTTACTGTATCCCTCAGACCTTCCTATTGACTATGACACACAGAAATTGCATCGCAATTAAATATAAAAGGCACAATGCCGACTTGAGTACAAGAAGACTGACTCTTCTTACTGTATATGTTTGAACCATTCCTGTGACACTAGTTACAGATTCCGATGCTTCACTTCAGGTTTACTGTATCCCACTGACCTTCTAATTGACGGTGAAGCACAGAAATTGCATCGGAATTAAATACGAAAGGCACAATGCCCAATTAAGTTCAAAATGACTGACTCTTCTTACTGACTATGCTTTGAACCATTTCTGTGACACTAGTTATAGATTGCGATACTTCACTTCAGGTTTACTGAATCCCTCTGACCTTCGTATTGACGATGATACACAGAAATTGCATCGGTATTAAATAGAAAAGGCACAATGCCGACTTAAGTACTAGAAGACTGACTCTTCTTACTGTCTATGATTTGAACCAATCCTGTGACACTAGTTGTAGATTCCGATGCTTCAGTTCAGGTTAACTGTATCCCTTGGACCTTCTTATTGACGATGAAATGCAGAAATTGCATCGGAATTAAATACAAAAGGCACAATGCCGACTTAAGTACAAGAACACTGACTCTTCCTACTGTCTATGTTTTGAACCATTCCTGTGACACCAGTCATAGATTCCGATGCTTCACTTCAGGTTTACTGTATCCCTTGTACTTTTTTATTGACGACGAAACACAGAAATTGCATCGGAATTAAATACAAAAGGCACAATGCCGACTTAAGTACATGAAGACCGACTCTTCTTATTGACAATGATTTGAACCATTCCTGTGACACTAGTTATTGATTCCGTTGCTTCACTTCAGGTTTACTGTATCCCTTGAACATTCTTATTGACGATGAAACACAAAATTCTATCGGAACTAAATACAAAAGGCACAATGCCGACTTAAGGACAAGAAGAAAGACTCTTCTTACTGACTTTGTTTTGAACCATTAGTGTGACACAAGTTATAGAATCCGATGCTTCACTTCTGGTTTACTGTATCGCTTGGACCTTCTTATCGACGAAGAAACACAGAAATTACATCGGAATTAAATACAAAAGGCACAATGCCGACTTAAGTACAAGAAGACTAACTCTTCTTACTGTCTATGATTTGAACCATTCCTGTGACACTAGTGATAGATTCCGATGCTTTACTCCAGGTTTACTGTATCCCTTGGACCATCTTATTGACGATGAAACACAGAAATTGCATCGGAATTAAATTCAAAAGGCACAATGCCTACTTAAGGACAAGAAGACTGACTCTTCTTACTGACTATGTTTTGAACCATTCCTGTGACACTAGCTATAGATTCCGATGCTTCACTTCAGGTTTACTGTATCCCTCTGCCTTTCTTGTAGACGATGAAACACAGAAATGGCAAAGGAATTAAATACAAAATTCACAATGCCGACTTAAGTACAAGAATACTGACTCTTCTTACTGACTATGTTTTGATCCATTCCTGTGACACAAGTTATAGATTCCGATGCTTCACCTCAGGTTTACTGTATCCCTCCGACTTTCTGATTGACGATGAAACACAGAAATTGCATCAGAATTAAATACAAAAGCCACAATGCCGACTTATGTACATGAAGACTGACTCTTCGTACTGTCTATGGTTTGATCCACTTCTGTGACACTAGTTATAGAGTCCGATGCTTCACTTCAGGTTTACTGTATCTTTGGACCTTCTTATTGACGATGAATCACAGAAATTGCATCGGAATTAAATACAAAAGGCACAATGCCAACTTAAGTACAAGAAGGCTGACTCTTCTTACTGTCTATATTTTGAACCATTCCAGTGACACTAGTTATAGATTCCGATGCTTCACTTCAGGTTTACTGTATCCCTTGGACATTCTAATTGACGATGAAACACAGAAATTGCATCGGAATTAAACACAAAAGGCACAATGCCGACTTAAGGACAAGAAGACTGACTCTTCTTACTGACTATGTTTTGCATCATTCCTGTGACACTAGTTATAGATTCCGATGCTTCACATCCGGTTTACTGTATCCCTCAGACCTTCTTATTGACGATGAAACACAGAAATTGCATCGGAATGAATAGAAAAGGCACAATGCCAACTTAAGTACAGGAAGACTGACTCTTGTTACTGACTATGATTTGAACCATTCCTGTGAAACTAGTTATAGATTCCGATGCTTCACTTCAGGTTTACTGTATACCTTGGACCCTCTTATTGACGATGAGTCACAGAAATTGCATCGGAATTAAATACAAAAGGCACAATGCCAACTTAAGTACAAGAAGGCTGACTCTTCTTACTGTCTATATTATGAACCATTCCAGTGACACTAGTTATAGATTCCGATGCTTCACTTCTGGTTTACTGTGTCGCTTGTACTTTCTTATTGACGATGAAACACAGAAATTGCATCGGAATTAAATACAAATGGCACAATGCCGACTTAAGTACATGAAGACCGACTCTTCTTATTGACAATGATTTGAACCATTCCTGTGACACTAGTTATTGATTCCGTTGCTTCACTTCAGGTTTAGGTTATCCCTTGGACATTCTTATTGACGATGAAACACAAAATTGTATCGGAACTAAATACAAAAGGCACATTGCCGACTTAAGGACAAGAAGACTGACTCTTCTTTCTGTCTATGGTTTGAACCATTGCTGTGACACTAGTTATAGATTCCGATGCTTTACTCCAGGTTTACTGTATCCTCTTGGACCTTCTTATTGACGATGAAACACAGAAATTGCATCGGAATTAAATACAAAAGGCACAATGCCAACTTAAGGACAAGAAGACTGACTCTTCTTACTGACTATGATTTGAACCATTCCTGTGACACTAGCTATAGATTCCGATGCTTCACTTCAGGTTTACTGTATCCCTCTGACTTTCTTATAGACGATGAAACACAGAAATGGCAAAGGAATGATATACAAAATGCACAATGCCGAATTACGTACAAGGAGACTGACTCTTCTTACTGTCTATGTTTTGAACCATTCCTGTGACACTAGTTATGGATGCCGATGCTTCACTTGAGGTTTACTGTATCCCTTGGACCTTGTTATTCACGATGAAACACATAAATGGCATCGGAATTAATTAGAAAAGGGACAATGTCGACTTAAGTACAAGAAGACTTACTCTTCTTACTGTCTATGTTTTGAACCATTCCTGTGACACTAGTTATAGATTCCGATGCTTCACTCCAGCTTTACTGTATCCTCTTGGACCTTCTTATTGACGATGAAACACAGAAATTGCATCGGAATTAAATACAAAAGGCACAATGCCGACTTAAGTACAAGAAGACCGAATCTTCTTACTGACTATGTTTTAAACCATTCCTGTGAAACTATTTATAGATTCCGATGCTTCACTTCAGGTTTACTGTATACGTTGGACCTTCTTATTGACGATGAAACACAGAAATTGCATCGGAATTAAAAACAAAAGGCACAATGCCAACTTAAGTAAAAGAAGACTGACTCTTCTTACTGTCTATATTTTGAACCATCCCAGTGACACTAGTTATAGATTCCGATGCTTCACTTCAGATTTACTGTATCCCTTGGACCTTCTAATTGACGATGAAACACAGAAATTGCATCGGAATTAAATACAAAACGCACAATGCCGACTTAAGGACAAGAAGACTTACTCTTCTTACTGACTATGTTTTGAACCATTCCTGTGACACTAGTTATAGATTCCGATGCTTCACTCCAGGTTTACTGTATTCCTTGGACCTTCTTATTGACAATGAAACACAGAAATTGCATCGGAATTAAATACAAAAGGCACAATGCCGACTTACGTACAAGAAGACTTGTTCTTCCTACTGTCTATGTTTTGAACCATTACTGTGACACTAGTTTTGTAGTCCGATGCTTCACTTCAGGTTTACTCTATCCCTCTGACCTTCTTATTGACGATGAAGCACAGAAATTGCATCGGAATTAAATAGAAAAGGCACAATGCCCAATTAAGTTCAAGATTACTGACTCTTCTTACTGACTATGTTTTGAACCATTTCTGTGACACTAGTTATAGATTCCGATACCTCACTTCAACTTTACTGAATCCCCCTGATCTTCTTATTGACGATGATACACAGAAATTGCATCGGTATTAAGTAGAAAAGGCACAATGCCGACTTAAGATCAAGAAGACTGACTCTTCTTACTGACTATGTTTTGAACCATTCCTGTGACACTAGTTATAGATTCCGATGCTTCACTCCAGGTTTACTGTATTCCTTGGACCTTCTTATTGACGATGAAACACAGAAATTGCATCGGAATTAAATACAAGAGGCACAATGCCGACTTAAGTACAAGAACACTGACTCTTCCTGCAGTCTATGCTTTGAACCATTCCTGTGACACCAGTTATAGATTCCGATGCATCACTTCAGGTTTACTGTATCCCTTGTACTTTCTTATTGACGATGAAACACAGAAATTTCATCGGAATTAAATACAAAAGGCACAATGCCGACTTAAGTACATGAAGACCGACTCTTCTTATTGACAATGACTTGAACCATTCCCGTGACACTAGTTATTGATTCCGATGCTTCACTTCAGGTTTACTGTATCGCTTGGACATTCTTATTGACGATGAAACACAAAATTGTATCGGAACTAAATACAAAACACACAATGCCGACTTCAGGACAAGAAGACTGACTCTTCTTACTGACTTTGCTTTGAACCATTAGTGTGACACAAGTTATAGATCCCGATGCTTCACTTCTGGTTTACTGTATCGCTTGGACCTTCTTATTGTCGATGAAACACAGAAATAGCATCGGAATTAAATACAAAAGGCACAATGCCGACTTAAGTACATGAAGACCGACTCTTCCTACTGACTAAGTTTTGAACCATTCCTGTCACACTAGTTATAGATTCCGATGCTTCACTTGAGGTTTACTGTATCCCTTGGACCTTGTTATTCACGATGAGACACAGAAATGGCATCGGAATTAAATAGAAAAGGCACAATGCCGACTTAAGTACAAAAATACTGACTCTTCTTACTGTCTATGTTTTGAACCATTCCTGTGACACTAGTTATAGATTCCGATGCTTCACTCCAGGTTTACTGTATCCCTTGGACCTTCTTATTGACGATGAAACACAGAAATTGCATCGGAATTAAATACAAAAGTCACAAAGCCTACTTAAGTACAAGGAGAGTGTCTCTTCGTACTGTCTATGTTTTGAACCATTCATGTGACACTAGTTAAAGATTCCGATGCTTCACTTCAGGTTTACTGTTTCCCTTGGACCTTCTTATTGACGATGAAACACAGAAATTGCATCGGATTTAAATACAAAAGGCACAATGCCGACTTAAGGATAAGAAGACTGACTCTTCCTACTGTCTATGTTTTGAGCCATTTCTGTGACACTAGTTATAGAGTCCGATGCTTCACTTCATGTTTACTGTATCCCTTGGACCTTCTTATTGATGATGAATCGGGGAAAATGCATCGGAATTAAATACAAAAGGCACAATGCCGACTTAAGTACAAGAAGACTCACTCTTCTTACTGTCTATATTCTGAAACATTCCAGTGACACTAGTTATAGATTCCGATGCTTCACTTCAGGTTTACTGTATCCCTTGGACCTTCCTATTGACGATGAAACACAGAAATTGCATCGGAACTACATACAAAAGGCACAATGCCGACTTAAGTACAGGAAGACTGACTCTTCTTAGTGACTATGTTTTGAACCATTCCTGTGACACTAGTTATAGATTGCGATGCTTCACTTCTGGTTTACTGTATCATTTTGTCCTTCTTATGAACGATGAAACACAGAAATAGCATCGGAATTAAATACAAAAGGCACAATGCCGACTTAAGTACAAGAAGACTGACTCTTCTTACTGTCTATGTTTGAACCGTTCCTGTGACACTAGTTATAGATTCCGATGCTTCACTTCAGGTTTACCGTATCCCTCTGACCATCTTATTGACGGTGAAGCACAGAAATTGCATCGGAATTTAACACGAAAAGCACAATGCGAAATTAAGTACAAGACGACTGACTCTTCTTACTGACTATGTTTTGAACCATTCCTGTGACACTAGTTATTGACTCCGATGCTTCACTTCAGGTTTACTGTATCTCTTGGACCTTCTTATTGACGATGAAACACAGAAATTGCATCGGAATTAAATACAAAAGGCACAATGCCGACTTAAGGACAAGAAGAGTGACTCCTCTTACTGACTATGATTTGAACCATTCCTGTGACACTAGTTATAGATTCCGATGCTTCACTTCCGGTTTACTGTATCCCTCTGACCTTCTTATTGACGATGAAACACAGAAATTGCGTCGCAATTAAATAGAAAAGGCACGATGACGACTTAAGTACAAGAAGACTGACTTTTCTTACTGTCTATGTTTGAACCATTCCTGTGGCACTAGTTATGGATTCCGATGCTTCACTTCAAGTTTACTGTATCCCTCTGACCTTCTAATTGACGGTGAAGCACAGAAATTGCATCGGAATTAAATACGAAAGTCACAATGCCAAATTAAGTTAAAGAAGACTGACTCTTCTTACTGACTATGTTTTGAACCATTTCTGTGACACTAGTTATAGATTCCGATACTTCACTTCAGGTTTACTGTATCCCTCTGACCTTCTTATTGACGATGAAACACAGAAATTGCATCGGCATTTAATACAAAAGGCACGATGCCGACTTAAGTACAAGAAGACTGTCTCTTCCTACTGTCTCTGTTTTGAACCATTGCTGTGACACTAGTTATAGATTCCGATGCTTCACTTCAGGTTTACTGTATACCTCTGACCTTCTTATTAACGATGAAACACAGAAATTGCATCGGTATTAAATAGAAAAGGCACAATGCCGACTTAAGTACAAGAAGACTGACTCTTCTTACTGTCTATGTTTGAACCAATCCTGTGACACTAGTTGTAGATTCCGATGCTTCACTTCAGGTTTATTGTATCGCTTGGACCTTCTTATTGACGATGAAACACAGAAATTGCATCGGAATTAAATACAAAAAGCACAATGCCGACTTAAGTACATGAAGACCGACTCTTCCTACTGACTAAGATTTGAACCATTCCTGTCACACTAGTTATAGATTGCGATGCTTCACTTGAGGTTGACAGTATCCCTTGGACCTTCTTATTGACGATGAAACACAGAAATTGCATCGGAATTAAATACAAAAGGCACAATGCCGACTTAAGTACAAGAAGACTGACTCTTCTTACTGTCTATGTTTTGAACCATTCCTGTGACACTAGTTATAGATTCCGATGCTTTACTCCAGGTTTACTGTATCCCTTGGACCATCTTATTGACGATGAAGCACATAAATTGCATCGGAATTAAATACAAAAGGCACAATGCCGACTAAAGGACAAGAAGACTGACTCTTCTTACTGACTATGTTTTTTACCATTTATGTGACACTAGCTATAGATTCCGATGCTTCACTTCAGGTTTACTGTATCCCTCTGACTTTTATATAGACGATGAAACACAGAAATGGCAAAGGAATTAAATACAAAATGCACAATGCCGACTTAATTGCAAAAAGACTGACTCTTCTTACTGTCTATGCTTTTGAATTATTCCTGTGACACTAGTTATAGATTCCGATGCTTCACTTGAGGTTTACTGTATCCCTTGGACATTGTTATTCACGATGAAACACAGAAATGGCATTGGAATTAAATAGAAAAGGCACAATGCCGACCTAAGTACAAAAAGACTGACTCTTCTTACTGTCTATGTTATGAACCATTCCTGTGACACTAGTTATAGATTCCGATGCTTCACTCCAGGTTTACTGTATCCCTTCGAACTTCTTATTGACGATGAAACACAGAAATTGCATCGGAATTAAATACAAATGGCACAAAGCCTACTTAAGTACAAGGAGAGTGTCTCTTCGTCCTTTCTGTGTTTTGAACCATTCATGTGACACTAGTTATTGATTCCGATGCTTCACTTCAGGTTTACTGTTTCCCTTGGACCTTCTTATTGACGATGAAACACAGAAATTGCATCGGATTTAAATACAAAGAGCACAATGCCGACTTAAGAATAAGAGGACTGACTCTTCCTACTGTCTATGATTTGAACCATTTCTGTGGCACTAGTTATAGAGTCCGATGCTTCACTTCAGGTTTACTGCATCCCTTGGACCTTCTTATTGATGATGAATCACAGAAATTGCATCGGAATTAAATACAAAAGGCACAAAGCCGACTCAAGTACAAGAAGACTCACTCTTCTTACTGTCTATATTTTGAACCATTCCAGTGACACTAGTTATAGATTCCGATGCTTCACTTCAGGTTTACTGTATACCTTGGATCTTCCTATTGACGATGAAAAACAGAAATTGCATCGGAACTACATACAAAAAGCACAATGCCGACTTAAGTACAAGAAGACTGACTCTTCTTAGTGACTATGTTTTGAACCATTCCTGTGACACTAGTTATAGATTCCGATGCTTCACTTCTGGTTTACTGTATCACTTTGACCTTCTTATGAACGATGAAACACAAAATTGTATCGGAACTAAATACAAAAAGCACATTGCCGACTTCAGGACAAGAAGACTGACTCTTCTTACTGACTTTGCTTTGAACCATTAGTGTGACACAAATTATAGATTCCGATGCTTCACTTCTGGTTTACTGTATCGCTTGGACCTTCTTATTGACGATGAAACACAGAAATTGCATCTGAATTAAATACAAAAGGCACAATGCCGACTTACGTACAAGAAGACTGACTCTTCCTACTGTCTATACTTTGAACCATTCCTGTGACACTAGTTATAGATTCCGATGCTTAACTCCAGGTTTACTGTATCCCTTGGACCATCTTATTGACGATGAAGCACAGAAATTGAATCGGAATTAAATGCAAAAGGCACAATGCCGACTTAAGGACAAGAAGACTGACTCTTCTTACTGACTATGTTTTTAACCATTCCTGAGACACTAGCTATAGATTCCGATGCTTCACTTCAGGTTTACTGTATCCCTCTGACTTTCTTATAGACGATGAAACACAGAAATGGCAAAGGAATTAAATACAAAATGCACAATGCCGACTTATGTGCCAGAAGACTGACTCTTCTTACTGTCTATGTTTTGAACCATTCCTGTGACACTAGTTATAGATTCCGATGCTTCACTTCAGGTTTACTGTATCCCTCTGACCTTCTTATTGACGATGATACACAGAGATTGCATCGGTATAAAACAGAAAAGGCACAATGCCGACTTAAGAACAAGAAGACAGACTCTTCTTACTGTCTATGTTTGAACCAATCCTGTGACACTAGTTTTGGATTCCGATGCTTCACTTCATGTTTACTGTATCCCTTGGACCTTCTTATTGATGATGAATCGGGGAAATTGCATCGGAATTAAATACAAAAGGCACAATGCCGACTTAAGTACAAGAAGACTCACTCTTCTTACTGTCTATACTTTGAACCATTCCTGTGACACTAGTTATAGATTCCGATGCTTTACTCCAGGTTTACTGTATCCCTTGGACCATCTTATTGACGATGAAGCACAGAAATTGAATCGGAATTAAATGCAAAAGGCAGAATGCCGACTTAAGTACAAGAAGACTGACCCTTCTTAGTGACTATGTTTTGAACCATTCCTGTGACACTAGTAATAGATTGCGATGCTTCACTTCTGGTTTACTGTATCATTTTGACATTCTTATGAACGATGAAACACAGAAATTGCATCGGAATTAAATACAAAAGGCAAAATGCCGACTTAAGTGCAAGAAGACTGACTCTTCTTACTGTCTATGTTTGAACCATTCCTGTGACACCAGTTATAGTTTCAGATGCTTCACTTCAGGTTTACCGTATCCCTCTGACCATCTTATTGACGGTGAAGCACAGAAATTGCATCGGAATTTAATACAAAAGGCACAATGCCGAATTAAGTACAAGACGACTGACTAATCTTACTGACTATGTTTTGAACCATTCCTGTGACACTAGTTATTGACTCCGATGCTTCACTTCAGGTTTACTGTATCTCTTTGACATTCTTATTGACGATGAAACACAGAAATTGCATCGGAATTAAATACAAAAGGCACAATGCCGACTTCAGGACAAGAGGACTGACTCCTCTTACTGACTATGATTTGAACCATTCCTGTGACACTAGTTATAGATTCCGATGCTTCACTTCCGGTTTACTGTATCCCTCTGACCTTCTTATTGACGATGAAACACAGAAATTGCGTCGCAATTAAATACAAAAGGCACGATGACGACTTAAGAACAAGAAGACTGACTCTTCTTACTGTCTATGTTTGAACCATTCCTGTGGCACTAGTTATAGATTCCGATGCTACACTTCAAGTTTACTGTATCCCTCTGACCTTCTAATTGACGGTGAAGCACAGAAATTGCAGCGGAATTAAATACGAAAGGCACAATGCCCTATTAAGTTGAAGAAGACTGACTCTTCTAACTGACTATGTTTTGAACCATTTCTGTGTCACTAGTTATAGATTCCGATACTTCACTTCAGGTTTACTGTATCCCTCTGACCTTCTTATTGACGATGAAACACAGAAATTGCATCGGAATTTAATACAAAAGGCACAGTGCCGACTGAAGTACAAGAAGACTGTCTCTTCCCACTGTCTCTGTTTTGAACCATTGCTGTGACACTAGTTATAGATTCCGATGATTCACTTCAGGTTTACTGTATCCCTCCACCATATTGCCGATGAAACACAGAAATTGCATCGGAATTAAATACAAAAGGCACAATGCCGACTTAAGTACAAGAAGACTGACTCTTCTTACTGTCTATGTTTTGAACCATTCCTGTGACACTAGTTATAGATTCCGATGCTTTACTCCAGGTTTACTGTATCCCTTGGACCATCTTATTGACGATGAAGCACATAAATTGCATCGGAATTAAATACAAAAGGCACAATGCCGACTAAAGGACAAGAAGACTGACTCTTCTTACTGACTATGTTTTTAACCATTCCTGTGACACTAGCTATAGATTCCGATGCTTCACTTCAGGTTTACTGTATCCCTCTGACTTTTATATAGACGATGAAACACAGAAATGGCAAAGGAATTAAATACAAAATGCACAATGCCGACTTAATTGCAAAAAGACTGACTCTTCTTACTGTCTATGCTTTTGAATTATTCCTGTGACACTAGTTATAGATTCCGATGCTTCACTTGAGGTTTACTGTATCCCTTGGACCTTGTTATTCACGATGAAACACAGAAATGGCATTGGAATTAAATAGAAAAGGCACAATGCCGACCTAAGTACAAAAAGACTGACTCTTCTTACTGTCTATGTTATGAACCATTCCTGTGACACTAGTTATAGATTCCGATGCTTCACTCCAGGTTTACTGTATCCCTTGGAACTTCTTATTGACGATGAAACACAGAAATTGCATCGGAATTAAATACAAATGGCACAAAGCCTACTTAAGTACAAGGAGAGTGTCTCTTCGTACTTTCTGTGTTTTGAACCATTCATGTTACACTAGTTATTGATTCCGATGCTTCACTTCAGGTTTACTGTTTCCCTTGGACCTTCTTATTGACGATGAAACACAGAAATTGCATCGGATTTAAATACAAAGAGCACAATGCCGACTTAAGAATAAGAAGACTGACTCTTCCTACTGTCTATGATTTGAACCATTTCTGTGGCACTAGTTATAGAGTCCGATGCTTCACTTCAGGTTTACTGCATCCCTTGGACCTTCTTATTGATGATGAATCACAGAAATTGCATCGGAATTAAATACAAAAGGCACAAAGCCGACTCAAGTACAAGAAGACTCACTCTTCTTACTGTCTATATTTTGAACCATTCCAGTGACACTAGTTATAGATTCCGATGCTTCACTTCAGGTTTACTGTATACCTTGGATCTTCCTATTGACGATGAAAAACAGAAATTGCATCGGAACTACATACAAAAAGCACAATGCCGACTTAAGTACAAGAAGACTGACTCTTCTTAGTGACTATGTTTTGAACCATTCCTGTGACACTAGTTATAGATTCCGATGCTTCACTTCTGGTTTACTGTATCACTTTGACCTTCTTATGAACGATGAAACACAAAATTGTATCGGAACTAAATACAAAAAGCACATTGCCGACTTCAGGACAAGAAGACTGACTCTTCTTACTGACTTTGCTTTGAACCATTAGTGTGACACAAATTATAGATTCCGATGCTTCACTTCTGGTTTACTGTATCGCTTGGACCTTCTTATTGACGATGAAACACAGAAATTGCATCTGAATTAAATACAAAAGGCACAATGCCGACTTACGTACAAGAAGACTGACTCTTCCTACTGTCTATACTTTGAACCATTCCTGTGACACTAGTTATAGATTCCGATGCTTAACTCTAGGTTTACTGTATCCCTTGGACCATCTTATTGACGATGAAGCACAGAAATTGAATCGGAATTAAATGCAAAAGGCACAATGCCGACTTAAGGACAAGAAGACTGACTCTTCTTACTGACTATGTTTTTAACCATTCCTGAGACACTAGCTATAGATTCCGATGCTTCACTTCAGGTTTACTGTATCCCTCTGACTTTCTTATAGACGATGAAACACAGAAATGGCAAAGGAATTAAATACAAAATGCACAATGCCGACTTATGTGCCAGAAGACTGACTCTTCTTACTGTCTATGTTTTGAACCATTCCTGTGACACTAGTTATAGATTCCGATGCTTCACTTCAGGTTTACTGTATCCCTCTGACCTTCTTATTGACGATGATACACAGAGATTGCATCGGTATAAAACAGAAAAGGCACAATGCCGACTTAAGAACAAGAAGACAGACTCTTCTTACTGTCTATGTTTGAACCAATCCTGTGACACTAGTTTTGGATTCCGATGCTTCACTTCATGTTTACTGTATCCCTTGGACCTTCTTATTGATGATGAATCGGGGAAATTGCATCGGAATTAAATACAAAAGGCACAATGCCGACTTAAGTACAAGAAGACTCACTCTTCTTACTGTCTATACTTTGAACCATTCCTGTGACACTAGTTATAGATTCCGATGCTTTACTCCAGGTTTACTGTATCCCTTGGACCATCTTATTGACGATGAAGCACAGAAATTGAATCGGAATTAAATGCAAAAGGCAGAATGCCGACTTAAGTACAAGAAGACTGACCCTTCTTAGTGACTATGTTTTGAACCATTCCTGTGACACTAGTAATAGATTGCGATGCTTCACTTCTGGTTTACTGTATCATTTTGACATTCTTATGAACGATGAAACACAGAAATTGCATCGGAATTAAATACAAAAGGCAAAATGCCGACTTAAGTGCAAGAAGACTGACTCTTCTTACTGTCTATGTTTGAACCATTCCTGTGACACCAGTTATAGTTTCAGATGCTTCACTTCAGGTTTACCGTATCCCTCTGACCATCTTATTGACGGTGAAGCACAGAAATTGCATCGGAATTTAATACAAAAGGCACAATGCCGAATTAAGTACAAGACGACTGACTATTCTTACTGACTATGTTTTGAACCATTCCTGTGACACTAGTTATTGACTCCGATGCTTCACTTCAGGTTTACTGTATCTCTTTGACCTTCTTATTGACGATGAAACACAGAAATTGCATCGGAATTAAATACAAAAGGCACAATGCCGACTTCAGGACAAGAAGACTGACTCCTCTTACTGACTATGATTTGAACCATTCCTGTGACACTAGTTATAGATTCCGATGCTTCACTTCCGGTTTACTGTATCCCTCTGACCTTCTTATTGACGATGAAACACAGAAATTGCGTCGCAATTAAATACAAAAGGCACGATGACGACTTAAGAACAAGAAGACTGACTCTTCTTACTGTCTATGTTTGAACCATTCCTGTGGCACTAGTTATAGATTCCGATGCTTCACTTCAAGTTTACTGTATCCCTCTGACCTTCTAATTGACGGTGAAGCACAGAAATTGCAGCGGAATTAAATACGAAAGGCACAATGCCCTATTAAGTTGAAGAAGACTGACTCTTCTAACTGACTATGTTTTGAACCATTTCTGTGTCACTAGTTATAGATTCCGATACTTCACTTCAGGTTTACTGTATCCCTCTGACCTTCTTATTGACGATGAAACACAGAAATTGCATCGGAATTTAATACAAAAGGCACAGTGCCGACTGAAGTACAACAAGACTGTCTCTTCCTACTGTCTCTGTTTTGAACCATTGCTGTGACACTAGTTATAGATTCCGATGATTCACTTCAGGTTTACTGTATCCCTCCACCATATTGCCGATGAAACACAGAAATTGATATGGAATTAAATACAAAAGGCACAATGCCGACTTAAGGACAAGAGGACTCACTCTTCTTACTGATTATGGTTTGAACCATTCACGTGACACTAGTTATAGATTCCGATGCTTCACTTCAGGTTTACTGTCTCCCTCTGACCTTCTTATTGACGATGAAACACAGAAATTGCATCGGAAACAAATACAAAAGCCACAATGGCGACTTATGTACATGAAGACTGACTCTTCGTACTGTCTATGCTTTGAACCATTCCTGTGACACTAGTTATAGATTCCGATGCTTCACTCCAGGTATACTGTATCCCTTGGAACTTCTTATTGACGATGAAACACAGAAATTGCATCGGAATTAAATACAAAAAGCACAATGCCAACTTAAGTACAAGAAGACTGGCTCTTCTTACTGACTATATTTTGAACCATTCCAGTGACACTAGTTATAGATTCCGATGCTTCACTTCAGGTTTACTGTATCCCTTGGACCTTCTAATTGACGATGAAACACAAAAATTGCATCGGAATTAAATACAAAGGGCACAATGCCGACTTAAGGACAAGAAGACTGACTCTTCTTACTGTCTATGTTTGAACCAATCCTGTGACACTAGTTGTAGATTCCGATGCTTCACTTCAGGTTTACTGTATCCCTTGGACCTTCTTATTGACGATGAAACACAGAAATTGCATCGGAATTAAATACATAAGGCACAATGCCGACTTAAGTACAAGAACACTGACTCTTCCTACTGTCTATGCTTTGAACCATTCCTGTGACACCAGTTATAGATTCCGATGCTTCACTTCAGGTTTACTGTATCCCTTGTACTTTCTTATTGACGATGAAACACAGAAATGTCATCGGAATTAAATACAAAAGGCACAATGCCGACTTAAGTACATGAAGACCGACTCTTCTTATTGACAATGATTTGAACCATTCCTGTGTCACTAGTTATTGATTCCGATGCTTCACTTCAGGTTTACTGTATCGCTTGGACATTCTTATTGACGATGAAACACAAAATTGTATCGGAACTAAATACAAAAAGCACATTGCCGACTTCAGGACAAGAAGACTGACTCTTCTTACTGACTTTGCTTTGAATCATTAGTGTGACACAAATTATAGATTCCGATGCTTCACTTCTGGTTTACTGTATCGCTTGGACCTTCTTATTGACGATGAAACACAGAAATTGCATCGGTATTAAATAGAAAAGGCACAATGCCGACTTAAGTACAAGAAGACTGACTCTTCTTACTGTCTATGTTTGAACCAATCCTGTGACACTAGTT
The DNA here is from genome assembly GCF_021461385.2 of Schistocerca piceifrons. Taxonomy (NCBI): domain Eukaryota; kingdom Metazoa; phylum Arthropoda; class Insecta; order Orthoptera; family Acrididae; genus Schistocerca; species Schistocerca piceifrons. Next base: position 115,977 of record NW_025727574.1, on the reverse strand, counting down.
ATAGATTCAGATACTTCACTTCAGGTTTACTGTATCCCTCTGACCTTCTTATTGACGATGATACACAGAGATTGCATCGGTATAAATTAGAAAAGGCACAATGCCGACTTACGTACAAGAAGACAGACTCTTCTTACTGTCTATGTTTGAACCATTCCTGTGGCACTAGTTATAGATTCCGATGCTTCACTTCAAGTTTACTGTATCCCTCTGACCTTCTAATTGACGGTGAAGCACAGAAATTGCAATCGGAATTAAATACGAAAGGCACAATACCCAATTAAGTTCAAGAAGACTGACTCTTCTTACTGACTATGTTTTGAACCATGTCTGTGACACTAGTTATAGATTCCGATACTTCACTTCAGGTTTACTGTATCCCTCTGACCTTCTTATTGACGATGATACACAGAGATTGCATCGGTATAAAATAGAAAAGGCACAATGCCGACTTAAGTACAAGTCGACACACTCTTCTTACAGTCTATGCTTTGAACCAATCCTGTGACACTAGTTTTGGATTCCGATGCTTCACTTCATGTTTACTGTATCCCTTGGACCTTCTTATTGATGATGAATCGGGGAAATTGCATCGGAATTAAATACAAAAGGCACAATGCCGACTTAAGTACAAGAAGACTCACTCTTCTTACTGTCTATATTTTGAACCATTCCTGTGACACTAGTTATAGATTCCGATGCTTTACTCCAGGTTTACTGTATCCCTCTGACCTTCTTATTGACGATGAAACACAGAAATTGCGTCGCAATTAAATACAAAAGGCACGATGACGACTTAAGTACAAGAAGACTGACTTTTCTTACTGTCTATGTTTGAACCATTCCTGTGGCACTAGTTATGGATTCCGATGCTTCACTTCAAGTTTACTGTATCCCTCTGACCTTCTAATTGACGGTGAAGCACAGAAATTGCATCGGAATTAAATACGAAAGTCACAATGCCAAATTAAGTTAAAGAAGACTGACTCTTCTTACTGACTATGTTTTGAACCATTTCTGTGACACTAGTTATAGATTCCGATACTTCACTTCAGGTTTACTGTATCCCTCTGACCTTCTTATTGACGATGAAACACAGAAATTGCATCGGCATTTAATACAAAAGGCACGATGCCGACTTAAGTACAAGAAGACTGTCTCTTCCTACTGTCTCTGTTTTGAACCATTGCTGTGACACTAGTTATAGATTCCGATGCTTCACTTCAGGTTTACTGTATACCTCTGACCTTCTTATTAACGATGAAACACAGAAATTGCATCGGTATTAAATAGAAAAGGCACAATGCCGACTTAAGTACAAGAAGACTGACTCTTCTTACTGTCTATGTTTGAACCAATCCTGTGACACTAGTTGTAGATTCCGATGCTTCACTTCAGGTTTACTGTATCGCTTGGACCTTCTTATTGACGATGAAACACAGAAATTGCATCGGAATTAAATACAAAAGGCACAATGCCGACTTAAGTACATGAAGACCGACTCTTCCTACTGACTAAGATTTGAACCATTCCTGTCACACTAGTTATAGATTCCGATGCTTCACTTGAGGTTGACTGTATCCCTTGGACCTTCTTATTGACGATGAAACACAGAAATTGCATCGGAATTAAATACAAAAGGCACAATGCCGACTTAAGTACAAGAAGACTGACTCTTCTTACTGTCTATGTTTTGAACCATTCCTGTGACACTAGTTATAGATTCCGATGCTTTACTCCAGGTTTACTGTATCCCTTGGACCATCTTATTGACGATGAAGTACATAAATTGCATCGGAATTAAATACAAAAGGCACAATGCCGACTAAAGGACAAGAAGACTGACTCTTCTTACTGACTATGTTTTTAACCATTCCTGTGACACTAGCTATAGATTCCGATGCTTCACTTCAGGTTTACTGTATCCCTCTGACTTTTATATAGACGATGAAACACAGAAATGGCAAAGGAATTAAATACAAAATGCACAATGCCGACTTAATTGCAAAAAGACTGACTCTTCTTACTGTCTATGCTTTTGAATTATTCCTGTGACACTAGTTATAGATTCCGATGCTTCACTTGAGGTTTACTGTATCCCTTGGACCTTGTTATTCACGATGAAACACAGAAATGGCATTGGAATTAAATAGAAAAGGCACTATGCCGACCTAAGTACAAAAAGACTGACTCTTCTTACTGTCTATGTTATGAACCATTCCTGTGACACTAGTTATAGATTCCGATGCTTCACTCCAGGTTTACTGTATCCCTTGGAACTTCTTATTGATGATGAAACACAGAAATTGCATCGGAATTAAATACAAATGGCACAAAGCCTACTTAAGTACAAGGAGAGTGTCTCTTCGTACTTTCTGTGTTTTGAACCATTCATGTGACACTAGTTATTGATTCCGATGCTTCACTTCAGGTTTACTGTTTCCCTTGGACCTTCTTATTGACGATGAAACACAGAAATTGCATCGGATTTAAATACAAAGAGCACAATGCCGACTTAAGAATAAGAAGACTGACTCTTCCTACTGTCTATGATTTGAACCATTTCTGTGGCACTAGTTATAGAGTCCGATGCTTCACTTCAGGTTTACTGCATCCCTTGGACCTTCTTATTGATGATGAATCACAGAAATTGCATCGGAATTAAATACAAAAGGCACAAAGCCGACTCAAGTACAAGAAGACTCACTCTTCTTACTGTCTATATTTTGAACCATTCCAGTGACACTAGTTATAGATTCCGATGCTTCACTTCAGGTTTACTGTATACCTTGGATCTTCCTATTGACGATGAAAAACAGAAATTGCATCGGAACTACATACAAAAAGCACAATGCCGACTTAAGTACACGAAGACTGACTCTTCTTAGTGACTATGTTTTGAACCATTCCTGTGTCACTAGTTATAGATTCCGATGCTTCACTTCTGGTTTACTGTATCACTTTGACCTTCTTATGAACGATGAAACACAAAATTGTATCGGAACTAAATACAAAAAGCACATTGCCGACTTCAGGACAAGAAGACTGACTCTTCTTACTGACTTTGCTTTGAACCATTAGTGTGACACAAATTATAGATTCCGATGCTTCACTTCTGGTTTACTGTATCGCTTGGACCTTCTTATTGACGATGAAACACAGATATTGCATCTGAATTAAATACAAAAGGCACAATGCCGACTTACGTACAAGAAGACTGACTCTTCCTACTGTCTATACTTTGAACCATTCCTGTGACACTAGTTATAGATTCCGATGCTTAACTCCAGGTTTACTGTATCCCTTGGACCATCTTATTGACGATGAAGCACAGAAATTCAATCGGAATTAAATGCAAAAGGCACAATGCCGACTTAAGGACAAGAAGACTGACTCTTCTTACTGACTATGTTTTTAACCATTCCTGAGACACTAGCTATAGATTCCGATGCTTCACTTCAGGTTTACTGTATCCCTCTGACTTTCTTATAGACGATGAAACACAGAAATGGCAAAGGAATTAAATACAAAATGCACAATGCCGACTTATGTGCCAGAAGACTGACTCTTCTTACTGTCTATGTTTTGAACCATTCCTGTGACACTAGTTATAGATTCCGATGCTTCACTTCAGGTTTACTGTATCCCTCTGACCTTCTTATTGACGATGATACACAGAAATTGCATCGGTATAAAACAGAAAAGGCACAATGCCGACTTAAGAACAAGAAGACAGACTCTTCTTACTGTCTATGTTTGAACCAATCCTGTGACATTAGTTTTGGATTCCGATGCTTCACTTCATGTTTACTGTATCCCTTGGACCTTCTTATTGATGATGAATCGGGGAAATTGCATCGGAATTAAATACAAAAGGCACAATGCCGACTTAAGTACAAGAAGACTCACTCTTCTTACTGTCTATACTTTGAACCATTCCTGTGACACTAGTTATAGATTCCGATGCTTTACTCCAGGTTTACTGTATCCCTTGGACCATCTTATTGACGATGAAGCACAGAAATTGAATCGGAATTAAATGCAAAAGGCAGAATGCCGACTTAAGTACAAGAAGACTGACCCTTCTTAGTGACTATGTTTTGAACCATTCCTGTGACACTAGTAATAGATTGCGATGCTTCACTTCTGGTTTACTGTATCATTTTGACATTCTTATGAACGATGAAACACAGAAATTGCATCGGAATTAAATACAAACGGCAAAATGCCGAGTTAAGTGCAAGAAGACTGACTCTTCTTACTGTCTATGTTTGAACCATTCCTGTGACACCAGTTATAGTTTCAGATGCTTCACTTCAGGTTTACCGTATCCCTCTGACCATCTTATTGACGGTGAAGCACAGAAATTGCATCGGAATTTAATACAAAAGGCACAATGCCGAATTAAGTACAAGACGACTGACTATTCTTACTGACTATGTTTTGAACCATTCCTGTGACACTAGTTATTGACTCCGATGCTTCACTTCAGGTTTACTGTATCTCTTTGACCTTCTTATTGACGATGAAACACAGAAATTGCATCGGAATTAAATACAAAAGGCACAATGCCGACTTCAGGACAAGAAGACTGACTCCTCTTACTGACTATGATTTGAACCATTCCTGTGACACTAGTTATAGATTCCGATGCTTCACTTCCGGTTTACTGTATCCCTCTGACCTTCTTATTGACGATGAAACACAGAAATTGCGTCGCAATTAAATACAAAAGGCACGATGACGACTTAAGAACAAGAAGACTGACTCTTCTTACTGTCTATGTTTGAACCATTCCTGTGGCACTAGTTATAGATTCCGATGCTTCACTTCAAGTTTACTGTATCCCTCTGACCTTCTAATTGACGGTGAAGCACAGAAATTGCAGCGGAATTAAATACGAAAGGCACAATGCCCTATTAAGTTGAAGAAGACTGACTCTTCTAACTGACTATGTTTTGAACCATTTCTGTGTCACTAGTTATAGATTCCGATACTTCACTTCAGGTTTACTGTATCCCTCTGACCTTCTTATTGACGATGAAACACAGAAATTGCATCGGAATTTAATACAAAAGGCACAGTGCCGACTGAAGTACAACAAGACTGTCTCTTCCTACTGTCTCTGTTTTGAACCATTGCTGTGACACTAGTTATAGATTCCGATGATTCACTTCAGGTTTACTGTATCCCTCCACCATATTGCCGATGAAACACAGAAATTGATATGGAATTAAATACAAAAGGCACAATGCCGACTTAAGGACAAGAGGACTCACTCTTCTTACTGATTATGGTTTGAACCATTCACGTGACACTAGTTATAGATTCCGATGCTTCACTTCAGGTTTACTGTCTCCCTCTGACCTTCTTATTGACGATGAAACACAGAAATTGCATCGGAAACAAATACAAAAGCCACAATGGCGACTTATGTACATGAAGACTGACTCTTCGTACTGTCTATGCTTTGAACCATTCCTGTGACACTAGTTATAGATTCCGATGCTTCACTCCAGGTATACTGTATCCCTTGGAACTTCTTATTGACGATGAAACACAGAAATTGCATCGGAATTAAATACAAAAAGCACAATGCCAACTTAAGTACAAGAAGACTGGCTCTTCTTACTGACTATATTTTGAACCATTCCAGTGACACTAGTTATAGATTCCGATGCTTCACTTCAGGTTTACTGTATCCCTTGGACCTTCTAATTGACGATGAAACACAAAAATTGCATCGGAATTAAATACAAAGGGCACAATGCCGACTTAAGGACAAGAAGACTGACTCTTCTTACTGTCTATGTTTGAACCAATCCTGTGACACTAGTTGTAGATTCCGATGCTTCACTTCAGGTTTACTGTATCCCTTGGACCTTCTTATTGACGATGAAACACAGAAATTGCATCGGAATTAAATACATAAGGCACAATGCCGACTTAAGTACAAGAACACTGACTCTTCCTACTGTCTATGCTTTGAACCATTCCTGTGACACCAGTTATAGATTCCGATGCTTCACTTCAGGTTTACTGTATCCCTTGTACTTTCTTATTGACGATGAAACACAGAAATGTCATCGGAATTAAATACAAAAGGCACAATGCCGACTTAAGTACATGAAGACCGACTCTTCTTATTGACAATGATTTGAACCATTCCTGTGTCACTAGTTATTGATTCCGATGCTTCACTTCAGGTTTACTGTATCGCTTGGACATTCTTATTGACGATGAAACACAAAATTGTATCGGAACTAAATACAAAAAGCACATTGCCGACTTCAGGACAAGAAGACTGACTCTTCTTACTGACTTTGCTTTGAATCATTAGTGTGACACAAATTATAGATTCCGATGCTTCACTTCTGGTTTACTGTATCGCTTGGACCTTCTTATTGACGATGAAACACAGAAATTGCATCGGTATTAAATAGAAAAGGCACAATGCCGACTTAAGTACAAGAAGACTGACTCTTCTTACTGTCTATGTTTGAACCAATCCTGTGACACTAGTTATAGATTCAGATACTTCACTTCAGGTTTACTGTATCCCTCTGACCTTCTTATTGACGATGATACACAGAGATTGCATCGGTATAAATTAGAAAAGGCACAATGCCGACTTACGTACAAGAAGACAGACTCTTCTTACTGTCTATGTTTGAACCATTCCTGTGGCACTAGTTATAGATTCCGATGCTTCACTTCAAGTTTACTGTATCCCTCTGACCTTCTAATTGACGGTGAAGCACAGAAATTGCATCGGAATTAAATACGAAAGGCACAATGCCCAATTAAGTTCAAGAAGACTGACTCTTCTTACTGACTATGTTTTGAACCATTTCTGTGACACTAGTTATAGATTCCGATACTTCACTTCAGGTTTACTGTATCCCTCTGACCTTCTTATTGACGATGATACACAGAGATTGCATCGGTATAAAATAGAAAAGGCACAATGCCGACTTAAGTACAAGAAGACAGACTCTTCTTACTGTCTATGCTTTGAACCAATCCTGTGACACTAGTTTTGGATTCCGATGCTTCACTTCATGCTTACTGTATCCCTTGGACATTCTTATTGATGATGAATCGGGGAAATTGCATCGGAATTAAATACAAAAGGCACAATGCCGACTTAAGTTCAAGAAGACTCACTCTTCTTACTGTCTATATTTTGAACCATTCCTGTGACACTAGCAATAGATTCCGATGCTTTACTCCAGGTTTACTGTATCCCTTGGACCATCTTATTTACGATGAAGCACAGAAATTGAATCGGAATTAAATGCAAAAGGCAGAATGCCGACTTAAGTACAAGAAGACTGACCCTTCTTAGTGACTATGTTTTGAACCATTCCTGTGACACTAGTAATAGATTGCGATGCTTCACTTCTGGTTTACTGTATTATTTTGACATTCTTATGAACGATGAAACACAGAAATTGCATCGGAATTAAATACAAAAGGCAAAATGCCGACTTAAGTACAAGAAGACTGACTCTTCTTACTGTCTATGTTTGAACCATTCCTGTGACACCAGTTATAGTTTCAGATGCTTCACTTCAGGTTTACCGTATCCCTCTGACCATCTTATTGACGGTGAAGCACAGAAATTGCATCGGAATTTAATACAAAAGGCACAATGCCGAATTAAGTACAAGACGACTGACTCTTCTTACTGACTACGTTTTGAACCATTCTTGTGACACTAGTTATTGACTCCGATGCTTCACTTCAGGTTTACTGTATATCTTTGACCTTCTTATTGACGATGAAACACAGAAATTGCGTCGCAATTAAATACAAAAGACACGATGACGACTTAAGTACAAGAAGACTGACTCTTCTTACTGTCTATGTTTGAACCATTCCTGTGGCACTAGTTATAGATTCCGATGCTTCACTTCAAGTTTACTGTATCCCTCTGACCTTCTAATTGTCGGTGAAGCACAGAAATTGCATCGGAATTAAATACGAAAGGCACAATGCCCAATTAAGTTCAAGAAGACTGACTCTTCTTACTGACTATGTTTTGAACCATTTCTGTGACACTAGTTATAGATTCCGATACTTCACTTCAGGTTTACTGTATCCCTCTGACCTTCTTATTGACAATGATACACAGAGATTGCATCGGTATAAAATAGAAAAGGCACAATGCCGAATTACGTACAAGAAGACAGACTGTTCTTACTGTCTATGTTTGAACCATTCCTGTGGCACTAGTTATAGATTCCGATGCTTCACTTCAAGTTTACTGTATCCCTCTGACCTTCTAATTGACGGTGAAGCACAGAAATTGCATCGGAATTAAATACGAAAGGCACAATGCCCAATTAACTTCAAGAAGACTGACTCTTCTTACTGACTATGTTTTGAACCATTTCTGTGACACTAGTTATAGATTCCGATGCTTCACTTCAGGTTTACTGTATCCCTCTGACCTTCTTATTGACGATGAAACACAGAAATTGCATCGGAATTTAATACAAAGGGCACAATGCCGACTTAAGTACAAGAAGACTGTCTCTTCCTACTGTCTCTGTTTTGAACCATTGCTGTGACACTAGTTATAGATTCCGATGCTTCACTTCAGGTTTCCTGTATCCCTCTCACCATATTGCCCATGAAACACAGAAATTGATTTGGAATTAAATACAAAAGGCACAATGCCGACTTAAGGACAAGAGGACTCACTCTTCTTACTGACTATGGTTTGAACCATTCACGTGACACTAGTTATTGATTCCGATGCTTCACTTCAGGTTTACTGTCTCCCTCTGACCTTCTCATTGACGATGAAACACAGAAATTGCATCGGAAACAAATACAAAAGCCACAATGGCGACTTATGTACATGAAGACTGACTCTTCGTACTGTCTATGCTTTGAACCATTCCTGTGACACTAGTTATAGATTCCGATGCTTCACTCCAGGTATACTGTATCCCTTGGAACTTCTTATTGACGATGAAACACAGAAATTGCATCGGAATTAAATACAAAAAGCACAATGCCAACTTAAGTACAAGAAGACTGGCTCTTCTTACTGTCTATATTTTGAACCATTCCGGTGACACTAGTTATAGATTCCGATGCTTCACTTCAGGTTTACTGTATCCCTTGGACCTTCTAATTGACGATGAAACACAAAAATTGCATCGGAATTAAATACAAAAGGCACAATGCCGACTTAAGGACAAGAAGACTGACTCTTCTTACTGTCTATGTTTGAACCAATCCTGTGACACTAGTTGTAGATTCCGATGCTTCACTTCAGGTTTACTGTATCCCTTGGACCTTCTTATTGACGATGAAACACAGAAATTGCATCGGAATTAAATACATAAGGCACAATGCCGACTTAAGTACAAGAACACTGACTCTTCCTACTGTCTATGCTTTGAACCATTCCTGTGACACCAGTTATAGATTCCGATGCTTCACTTCAGGTTTACTGTATCCCTTGTACTTTCTTATTGACGATGAAACACAGAAATGTCATCGGAATTAAATACAAAAGGCACAATGCCGACTTAAGTACATGAAGACCGACTCTTCTTATTGACAATGATTTGAACCATTCCTGTGTCACTAGTTATTGATTCCGATGCTTCACTTCAGGTTTACTGTATCGCTTGGACATTCTTATTGACGATGAAACACAAAATTGTATCGGAACTAAATACAAAAAGCACATTGCCGACTTCAGGACAAGAAGACTGACTCTTCTTACTGACTTTGCTTTGAACCATTAGTGTGACACAAATTATAGATTCCGATGCTTCACTTCTGGTTTACTGTATCGCTTGGACCTTCTTATTGACGATGAAACACAGAAATTGCATCGGAATTAAATAAAAAAGGCACAATGCCGACTTAAGTACATGAAGACCGACTCTTCCTACTGACTAAGATTTGAACCATTCCTGTCACACTAGTTATAGATTCCGATGCTTCACTTGAGGTTTACTGTATCCCTTGGACCTTCTTATTGACGATGAAACACAGAAATTGCATCGGAATTAAATACAAAAGGCACAATGCCGACTTAAGTACAAGAAGACTGACTCTTCTTACTGTCTATGTTTTGAACCATTCCTGTGACACTAGTTATAGATTCCGATGCATTACTCCAGGTTTACTGTATCCCTTGGACCATCTTATTGACGATGAGGCACAGAAATTGCATCGGAATTAAATACAAAAGGCACAATGCCGACTTACGTACAAGAAGACTGGTTCTTCCTACTGTCTATGTTTTGAACCATTACTGTGACACTAGTTTTGGAGTCCGATGCTTCACTTCAGGTTTACTGTATCCCTCTGACCTTCTTATTGACGATGAAACACAGAAATTGCGTCGCAATTAAATACAAAAGGCACGATGACGACTTAAGTACAAGAAGACTGACTCTTCTTACTGTCTATGTTTGAACCATTCCTGTGGCACTAGTTATAGATTCCGATGCTTCACTTCAAGTTTACTGTATCCCTCTGACCTTCTAATTGACGGTGAAGCACAGAAATTGCATCGGAATTAAATACGAAAGACACAATGCCCAATTAAGTTCAAGAAGACTGACTCTTCTTACTGACTATGTTTTGAACCATTTCTGTGACACTAGTTATAGATTCCGATACTTCACTTCAGGTTTACTGTATCCCTCTGACCTTCTTATTGACGATGATACACAGAGATTGCATCGGTATAAAATAGAAAAGGCACAATGCCGACTTACGTTCAAGAAGACAGACTCTTCTTACTGTCTATGTTAGAACCATTCCTGTGGCACTAGTTATAGATTCCGATGCTTCACTTCAAGTTTACTGTATCCCTCTGACCTTCTAACTGACGGTGAAGCACAGAAATTGCATCGGAATTAAATACGAAAGGCACAATGCCCAATTAAGTTCAAGTAGACTGACTCTTCTTACTGACTATGTTTTGAACAATTTCTGTGACACTAGTTATAGATTCCGATGCTTCTCTTCAGGTTTACTGTATCCCTCTGACCTTCTTATTGACGATGAAACACAGAAATTGCATCGGAATTTAATACCTAAGGCACAATGCCGACTTAAGTACAAGAAGACTGTCTCTTCCTACTGTCTCTGTTTTGAACCATTGCTGTGACACTAGTTATAGATTCCGATGCTTCACTTCAGGTTTACTGTATCCCTCTCACCATATTGCCGATGAAACACAGAAATTGATTTGGAATTAAATACAAAAGGCACAATGCCGACTTAAGGACAAGAGGACTCACTCTTCTTACTGACTATGGTTTGAACCATTCACGTGACACTAGTTATAGATTCCGATGCTTCACTTCAGGTTTACTGTCTCCCTCTGACCTTCTTATTGACGATGAAACACAGAAATTGCATCGGAAACAAATACAAAAGCCACAATGGCGACTTATGTACATGAAGACTGACTCTTCGTACTGTCTATGCTTTGAACCATTCCTGTGACACTAGTTATAGATTCCGATGCTTCACTCCAGGTATACTGTATCCCTTGGACCTTCTTATTGACGATGAAACACAGAAATTGCATCGGAATTAAATACAAAAAGCACAATGCCAACTTAAGTACAAGAAGACTGGCTCTTCTTACTGTCTATATTTTGAACCATTCCAGTGACACTAGTTATAGATTCCGATGCTTCACTTCAGGTTTACTGTATCCCTTGGACCTTCTAGTTGACGATGAAACACAAAAATTGCATCGGAATTAAATACAAAAGGCACAATGCCGACTTAAGGACAAGAAGACTGACTCTTCTTACTGTCTATGTTTGAACCAATCCTGTGACACTAGTTGTAGATTCCGATGCTTCACTTCAAGTTTACTGTATCCCTTGGACTTTCTTATTGACGATGAAACACCGAAATTGCATCGGAATTAAATACATAAGGCACAATGCCGACTTAAGTACAAGAACACTGACTCTTCCTACTGTCTATGCTTTGAACCATTCCTGTGACACCAGTTATAGATTCCGATGCTTCACTTCAGGTTTACTGTATCCCTTGTACTTTCTTATTGACGATGAAACACAGAAATGTCATCGGAATTAAATACAAAAGGCACAATGCCGACTTAAGTACATGAAGACCGACTCATCTTATTGACAATGATTTGAACCATTCCTGTGTCACTAGTTATTGATTCCGATGCTTCACTTCAGGTTTACTGTATCGCTTGGACATTCTTGTTGACGATGAAACACAAAATTGTATCGGAACTAAATACAAAAAGCACATTGCCGACTTCAGGACAAGAAGACTGACTCTTCTTACTGACTTTGCTTTGAACCATTAGTGTGACACAAATTATAGATTCCGATGCTTCACTTCTGGTTTACTGTATCGCTTGGACCTTCTTATTGACGATGAAACACAGAAATTGCATCGGAATTAAATACAAAAGGCACAATGCCGACTTAAGTACATGAAGACCGACTCTTTCTACTGACTAAGATTTGAACCATTCCTGTCACACTAGTTATAGATTCCGATGCTTCACTTGAGGTTTACTGTATCCCTTGGACCTTCTTATTGACGATGAAACACAGAAATTGCATCGGAATTAAATACAAAAGGCACAATGCCGACTTAAGTACAAGAAGACTGACTCTTCTTTCTGTCTATGTTTTGAACCATTCCTGTGACACTAGTTATAGATTCCGATGCTTTACTCCAGGTTTACTGTATCCCTTGGACCATCTTATTGACGATGAAGCACAGAAATTGCATCGGAATTAAATACAAAAGGCACAATGCCGACTTACGTACAAGAAGACTGGTTCTTCCTACTGTCTATGTTTTGAACCATTACTGTGACACTAGTTTTGGAGTCCGATGCTTCACTTCAGGTTTACTGTATCCCTCTGACCTTCTTATTGACGATGAAACACAGAAATTGCATCGGAATTAAATACAAAAGGCAAAATGCCCAATTAAGTTCAAGATGACTGACTCTTCTTACTGACTATGTTTTGAACCATTTCTGTGACACTAGTTATAGATTCCGATACTTCACTTAAGGTTTACTGAATCCCTCTGATCTTCTTATTGACGATGATACACAGAAATTGCATCGGTATTAAATAGAAAAGGCACAATGCCGACTTAAGTACAAGAAGACTGACTCTTCTTACTGTCTATGTTTGAACCAACCCTGTGACACTAGTTGTAGATTCCGATGCTTCACTTCAGGTTTACTGTATCCCTTGGACCTTCTTATTGACAATGAAACACAGAAATTGTATCGGAATTAAATACATAAGGCACAATGCCGACTTAAGTACAAGAACACTGACTCTTCCTACTGTCTATGCTTTGAACCATTCCTGTGACACCAGTTATAGATTCCGATGCTTCACTTCAGGTTTACTGTATCCCTTGTACTTTCTTATTGACGATGAAACACAGAAATGTCATCGGAATTAAATACAAAAGGCACAATGCCGACTTAAGTACATGAAGACCGACTCTTCCTACTGACTAAGATTTGAACCATTCCTGTCACACTAGTTATAGATTCCGATGCTTCACTTCAGATTTACTGTATCCCTCTGACTTTCTTATAGACGATGAAACACAGAAATGGCAAAGGAATTAAATACAAAATGCACAATGCCGACTTAAGTGCAAAAAGACTGACTCTTCTTACTGTCTATGCTTTTGAATTATTCCTGTGACACTAGTTATAGATTCCGATGCTTCACTTGAGGTTTACTGTATCCCTTGGACCTTGTAATTCACGATGAAACACAGAAATGGCATCGGAATTAAATAGGAAATGCACAATGCCGACCTAAGTACAAAAAGACTGACTCTTCTTACTGTCTATGTATGATCCATTCCTGTGACACTAGTTATAGGTTCCGATGCTTCACTCCAGGTTTACTGTATCCCTTGGAACTTCTTATTGACGATGAAACACAGATATTGCATCGGAATTAAATACAAATGGCACAAAGCCTACTTAAGTACAAGGAGAGTGTCTCTTCATACTTTCTGTGTTTTGAACCATTCATGTGACACTAGTTATTGATTCCGATGCTTCACTTCAGGTTTACTGTTTCCCTTGGACCTTCTTATTGACGATGAAACACAGAAATTGCTTCGGATTTAAATACAAAGAGCACAATGCCGACTTAAGAATAAGAAGACTGACTCTTCCTACTGTCTATGATTTGAAGCATTTCTGTGGCACTAGTTATAGAGTCCGATGCTTCACTTCAGGTTTACTGTATCCCTTGGACCTTCTTATTGATGATGAATCACAGAAATTGCATCGGAATTAAATACAAAAGTCACAAAGCCGACTCAAGTACAAGAAGACTCACTCTTCTTACTGTCTATATTTTGAACCATTCCAGTGACACTAGTTATAGATTCCGATGCTTCACTTCAGGTTTACTGTATACCTTGGACCTTCCTATTGACGATGAAAGACAGAAATTGCATCGGAACTACATACAAAAGGCACAATGCCGACTTAAGTACAAGAAGACTGACTCTTCTTAGTGACTATGTTTTGAACCATTCCTGTGACACTAGTTATAGATTCCGATGCTTCACTTCTGGTTTACTGTATCACTTTGACCTTCTTATGAACGATGAAACACAGAAATTGCATCGGAATTAAATACAAAATGCACAATGCCGACTTACGTACAAGAAGACTGGTTCTTCCTACTGTCTATGTTTTGAACCATTACTGTGACACTAGTTTTGGAGTCCGATGCTTCACTTCAGGTTTACTGTATCCCTCTGACCTTCTTATTGACGATGAAACACAGAAATTGCGTCGCAATTAAATACAAAAGGCACGATGACGACTTAAGTACAAGAAGACTGACTCTTCTTACTGTCTATGTTTGAACCATTCCTGTGGCACTAGTTATAGATTCCGATGCTTCACTTCAAGTTTACTGTATCCCTCTGACCTTCTATTTGACGGTGAAGCACAGAAATTGCATCGGAATTAAATACGAAAGGCACAATGCCCAATTAAGTTCAAGAAGACTGACTCTTCTTACTGACTATGTTTTGAACCATTTCTGTGACACTAGTTATAGATTCCGATACTTCACTTCAGGTTTACTGTATCCCTCTGACCTTCTTATTGACGATGACACACAGAGATTGCATCGGTATAAAATAGAAAAGGCACAATGCCGACTTACGTTCAAGAAGACAGACTCTTCTTACTGTCTATGTTTGAACCATTCCTGTGGCACTAGTTATAGATTCCGATGCTTCACTTCAAGTTTACTGTATCCCTCTGACCTTCTAACTGACGGTGAAGCACAGAAATTGCATCGGAATTAAATACGAAAGGCACAATGCCCAATTAAGTTCAAGTAGACTGACTCTTCTTACTGACTATGTTTTGAACAATTTCTGTGACACTAGTTATAGATTCCGATGCTTCACTTCAGGTTTACTGTATCCCTCTGACCTTCTTATTGACGATGAAACACAGAAATTGCATCGGAATTTAATACCTAAGGCACAATGCCGACTTAAGTACAAGAAGACTGTCTCTTCCTACTGTCTCTGTTTTGAACCATTGCTGTGACACTAGTTATAGATTCCGATGCTTCACTTCAGGTTTACTGTATCCCTCTCACCATATTGCCGATGAAACACAGAAATTGATTTGGAATTAAATACAAAAGGCACAATGCCGACTTAAGGACAAGAGGACTCACTCTTCTTACTGACTATGGTTTGAACCATTCACGTGACACTAGTTATAGATTCCGATGCTTCACTTCAGGTTTACTGTCTCCCTCTGACCTTCTTATTGACGATGAAACACAGAAATTGCATCGGAAACAAATACAAAAGCCACAATGGCGACTTATGTACATGAAGACTGACTCTTCGTACTGTCTATGCTTTGAACCATTCCTGTGACACTAGTTATAGATTCCGATGCTTCACTCCAGGTATACTGTATCCCTTGGACCTTCTTATTGACGATGAAACACAGAAATTGCATCGGAATTAAATACAAAAAGCACAATGCCAACTTAAGTACAAGAAGACTGGCTCTTCTTACTGTCTATATTTTGAACCATTCCAGTGACACTAGTTATAGATTCCGATGCTTCACTTCAGGTTTACTGTATCCCTTGGACCTTCTAATTGACGATGAAACACCGAAATTGCATCGGAATTAAATACATAAGGCACAATGCCGACTTAAGTACAAGAACACTGACTCTTCCTACTGTCCATGCTTTGAACCATTCCTGTGACACCAGTTATAGATTCCGATGCTTCACTTCAGGTTTACTGTATCCCTTGTACTTTCTTATTGACGATGAAACACAGAAATGTCATCGGAATTAAATACAAAAGGCACAATGCCGACTTAAGTACATGAAGACCGACTCATCTTATTGACAATGATTTGAACCATTCCTGTGTCACTAGTTATTGATTCCGATGCTTCACTTCAGGTTTACTGTATCGCTTGGACATTCTTGTTGACGATGAAACACAAAATTGTATCGGAACTAAATACAAAAAGCACATTTCCGACTTCAGGACAAGAAGACTGACTCTTCTTACTGACTTTGCTTTGAACCATTAGTGTGACACAAATTATAGATTCCGATGCTTCACTTCTGGTTTACTGTATCGCTTGGACCTTCTTATTGACGATGAAACACAGAAATTGCATCGGAATTAAATACAAAAGGCACAATGCCGACTTAAGTACATGAAGACCGACTCTTTCTACTGACTAAGATTTGAACCATTCCTGTCACACTAGTTATAGATTCCGATGCTTCACTTGAGGTTTACTGTATCCCTTGGACCTTCTTATTGACGATGAAACACAGAAATTGCATCGGAATTAAATACAAAAGGCACAATGCCGACTTAAGTACAAGAAGACTGACTCTTCTTTCTGTCTATGTTTTGAACCATTCCTGTGACACTAGTTATAGATTCCGATGCTTTACTCCAGGTTTACTGTATCCCTTGGACCATCTTATTGACGATGAAGCACAGAAATTGCATCGGAATTAAATACAAAAGGCACAATGCCGACTTACGTACAAGAAGACTGGTTCTTCCTACTGTCTATGTTTTGAACCATTACTGTGACACTAGTTTTGGAGTCCGATGCTTCACTTCAGGTTTACTGTATCCCTCTGACCTTCTTATTGACGATGAAACACAGAAATTGCATCGGAATTAAATACAAAAGGCAAAATGCCCAATTAAGTTCAAGATGACTGACTCTTCTTACTGACTATGTTTTGAACCATTTCTGTGACACTAGTTATAGATTCCGATACTTCACTTAAGGTTTACTGAATCCCTCTGATCTTCTTATTGACGATGATACACAGAAATTGCATCGGTATTAAATAGAAAAGGCACAATGCCGACTTAAGTACAAGAAGACTGACTCTTCTTACTGTCTATGTTTGAACCAACCCTGTGATACTAGTTGTAGATTCTGATGCTTCACTTCAGGTTTACTGTATCCCTTGGACCTTCTTATTGACAATAAAACACAGAAATTGCATCGGAATTAAATACATAAGGCTCAATGCCGACTTAAGTACAAGAACACTGACTCTTCCTACTGTCTATGCTTTGAACCATTCCTGTGACACCAGTTATAGATTCCGATGCTTCACTTCAGGTTTACTGTATCCCTTGTACTTTCTTATTGACGATGAAACACAGAAATGTCATCGGAATTAAATACAAAAGGCACAATGCCGACTTAAGTACATGAAGACCGACTCTTCTTATTGACAATGATTTGAACCATTCCTGTGTCACTAGTTATTGATTCCGATGCTTCACTTCAGGTTTACTGTATCGCTTGGACATTCTTATTGACGATGAAACACAAAATTGTATCGGAACTAAATACAAAAAGCACATTGCCGACTTCAGGACAAGAAGACTGACTCTTCTTACTGACTTTGCTTTGAACCATTAGTGTGACACAAATTATAGATTCCGATGCTTCACTTCTGGTTTACTGTATCGCTTGGACCTTCTTAT
Organism: Schistocerca piceifrons; assembly: GCF_021461385.2. Lineage (NCBI taxonomy): Eukaryota > Metazoa > Arthropoda > Insecta > Orthoptera > Acrididae > Schistocerca > Schistocerca piceifrons. The sequence continues at coordinate 97,902 of NW_025727574.1, read as the reverse complement.
TGACGATGAAACACAGAAATTGCATCGGAATTAAATACAAAAGGCACAATGCCGACTTAAGTACATGAAGACCGACTCTTCCTACTGACTAAGATTTGAACCATTCCTGTCACACTAGTTACAGATTCCGATGCTTCACTTCAGGTTTACTGTATCCCTCTGACTTTCTTATAGACGATGAAACACAGAAATGGCAAAGGAATTAAATACAAAATGCACAATGCCGACTTAAGTGCAAAAAGACTGACTCTTCTTACTGTCTATGCTTTTGAATTATTCCTGTGACACTAGTTATAGATTCCGATGCTTCACTTGAGGTTTACTGTATCCCTTGGACCTTGTAATTCACGATGAAACACAGAAATGGCATCGGAATTAAATAGAAAATGCACAATGCCGACCTAAGTACAAAAAGACTGACTCTTCTTACTGTCTATGTTATGATCCATTCCTGTGACACTAGTTATAGGTTCCGATGCTTCACTCCAGGTTTACTGTACCCCTTGGAACTTCTTATTGACGATGAAACACAGATATTGCATCGGAATTAAATACAAATGGCACAAAGCCTACTTAAGTACAAGGAGAGTGTCTCTTCATACTTTCTGTGTTTTGAACCATTCATGTGACACTAGTTATTGATTCCGATGCTTCACTTCAGGTTTACTGTTTCCCTTGGACCTTCTTATTGACGATGAAACACAGAAATTGCTTCGGATTTAAATACAAAGAGCACAATGCCGACTTAAGAATAAGAAGACTGACTCTTCCTACTGTCTATGATTTGAAGCATTTCTGTGGCACTAGTTATAGAGTCCGATGCTTCACTTCAGGTTTACTGTATCCCTTGGACCTTCTTATTGATGATGAATCTCAGAAATTGCATCGGAATTAAATACAAAAGTCACAATGCCGACTCAAGTACAAGAAGACTCACTCTTCTTACTGTCTATATTTTGAACCATTCCAGTGACACTAGTTATAGATTCCGATGCTTCACTTCAGGTTTACTGTATACCTTGGACCTTCCTATTGACGATGAAACACAGAAATTGCATCGGAACTACATACAAAAGGCACAATGCCGACTTAAGTACAAGAAGACTGACTCTTCTTAGTGACTATGTTTTGAACCATTCCTGTGACACTAGTTATAGATTCCGATGCTTCACTTCTGGTTTACTGTATCACTTTGACCTTCTTATGAACGATGAAACACAGATATTGCATCGGAATTAAATACAAAATGCACAATGCCGACTTACGTACAAGAAGACTGGTTCTTCCTACTGTCTATGTTTTGAACCATTACTGTGACACTAGTTTTGGAGTCCGATGCTTCACTTCAGGTTTAGTGTATCCCTCTGACCTTCTTATTGACGATGAAACACAGAAATTGCGTCGCAATTAAATACAAAAGGCACGATGACGACTTAAGTACAAGAAGACTGACTCTTCTTACTGTCTATGTTTGAACCATTCCTGTGGCACTAGTTATAGATTCCGATGCTTCACTTCAAGTTTACTGTATCCCTCTGACCTTCTAATTGACGGTGAAGCACAGAAATTGCATCGGAATTAAATACGAAAGGCACAATGCCCAATTAAGTTCAAGAAGACTGACTCTTCTTACTGACTATGTTTTGAACCATTTCTGTGACACTAGATATAGATTCCGATACTTCACTTCAGGTTTACTGTATCCCTCTGACCTTCTTATTGACGATGATACACAGAGATTGCATCGGTATAAAATAGAAAAGGCACAATGCCGACTTACGTTCAAGAAGACAGACTCTTCTTACTGTCTATGTTTGAACCATTCCTGTGGCACTAGTTATAGATTCCGATGCTTCACTTCAAGTTTACTGTATCCCTCTGACCTTCTAACTGACGGTGAAGCACAGAAATTGCATCGGAATTAAATACGAAAGGCACAATGCCCAATTAAGTTCAAGTAGACTGACTCTTCTTACTGACTATGTTTTGAACAATTTCTGTGACACTAGTTATAGATTCCGATGCTTCACTTCAGGTTTACTGTATCCCTCTGACCTTCTTATTGACGATGAAACACAGAAATTGCATCGGAATTTAATACCTAAGGCACAATGCCGACTTAAGTACAAGAAGACTGTCTCTTCCTACTGTCTCTGTTTTAAACCATTGCTGTGACACTAGTTATAGATTCCGATGCTTCACTTCAGGTTTACTGTATCCCTCTCACCATATTGCCGATGAAACACAGAAATTGATTTGGAATTAAATACAAAAGGCACAATGCGGACTTAAGGACAAGAGGACTCACTCTTCTTACTGACTATGGTTTGAACCATTCACGTGACACTAGTTATAGATTCCGATGCTTCACTTCAGGTTTACTGTCTCCCTCTGACCTTCTTATTGACGATGAAACACAGAAATTGCATCGGAAACAAATACAAAAGCCACAATGGCGACTTATGTACATGAAGACTGACTCTTCGTACTGTCTATGCTTTGAACCATTCCTGTGACACTAGTTATAGATTCCGATGCTTCACTCCAGGTATACTGTATCCCTTGGACCTTCTTATTGACGATGAAACACAGAAATTGCATCGGAATTAAATACAAAAAGCACAATGCCAACTTAAGTACAAGAAGACTGGCTCTTCTTACTGTCTATATTTTGAACCATTCCAGTGACACTAGTTATAGATTCCGATGCTTCACTTCAGGTTTACTGTATCCCTTGGACCTTCTAATTGACGATGAAACACAAAAATTGCATCGGAATTAAATACAAAAGGCACAATGCCGACTTAAGGACAAGAAGACTGACTCTTCTTACTGTCTATGTTTGAACCAATCCTGTGACACTAGTTGTAGATTCCGATGCTTCACTTCAAGTTTACTGTATCCCTTGGACTTTCTTATTGACGATGAAACACCGAAATTGCATCGGAATTAAATACATAAGGCACAATGCCGACTTAAGTACAAGAACACTGACTCTTCCTACTGTCTATGCTTTGAACCATTCCTGTGACACCAGTTATAGATTCCGATGCTTCACTTCAGGTTTACTGTATCCCTTGTACTTTCTTATTGACGATGAAACACAGAAATGTCATCGGAATTAAATACAAAAGGCACAATGCCGACTTAAGTACATGAAGACCGACTCATCTTATTGACAATGATTTGAACCATTCCTGTGTCACTAGTTATTGATTCCGATGCTTCACTTCAGGTTTACTGTATCGCTTGGACATTCTTGTTGACGATGAAACACAAAATTGTATCGGAACTAAATACAAAAAGCACATTGCCGACTTCAGGACAAGAAGACTGACTCTTCTTACTGACTTTGCTTTGAACCATTAGTGTGACTCAAATTATAGATTCCGATGCTTCACTTCTGGTTTACTGTATCGCTTGGACCTTCTTATTGACGATGAAACACAGAAATTGCATCGGAATTAAATACAAAAGGCACAATGCCGACTTAAGTACATGAAGACCGACTCTTTCTACTGACTAAGATTTGAACCATTCCTGTCACACTAGTTATAGATTCCGATGCTTCACTTGAGGTTTACTGTATCCCTTGGACCTTCTTATTGACGATGAAACACAGAAATTGCATCGGAATTAAATACAAAAGGCACAATGCCGACTTAAGTACAAGAAGACTGACTCTTCTTTCTGTCTATGTTTTGAACCATTCCTGTGACACTAGTTATAGATTCCGATGCTTTACTCCAGGTTTACTGTATCCCTTGGACCATCTTATTGACGATGAAGCACAGAAATTGCATCGGAATTAAATACAAAAGGCACAATGCCGACTTACGTACAAGAAGACTGGTTCTTCCTACTGTCTATGTTTTGAACCATTACTGTGACACTAGTTTTGGAGTCCGATGCTTCACTTCAGGTTTACTGTATCCCTCTGACCTTCTTATTGACGATGAAACACAGAAATTGCATCGGAATTAAATACAAAAGGCAAAATGCCCAATTAAGTTCAAGATGACTGACTCTTCTTACTGACTATGTTTTGAACCATTTCTGTGACACTAGTTATAGATTCCGATACTTCACTTAAGGTTTACTGAATCCCTCTGATCTTCTTATTGACGATGATACACAGAAATTGCATCGGTATTAAATAGAAAAGGCACAATGCCGACTTAAGTACAAGAAGACTGACTCTTCTTACTGTCTATGTTTGAACCAACCCTGTGACACTAGTTGTAGATTCCGATGCTTCACTTCAGGTTTACTGTATCCCTTGGACCTTCTTATTGACAATGAAACACAGAAATTGCATCGGAATTAAATACATAAGGCACAATGCCGACTTAAGTACAAGAACACTGACTCTTCCTACTGTCTATGCTTTGAACCATTCCTGTGACACCAGTGATAGATTCCGATGCTTCACTTCAGGTTTACTGTATCCCTTGTACTTTCTTATTGACGATGAAACACAGAAATGTCATCGGAATTAAATACAAAAGGCACAATGCCGACTTAAGTACATGAAGACCGACTCTTCTTATTGACAATGATTTGAACCATTCCTGTGTCACTAGTTATTGATTCCGATGCTTCACTTCAGGTTTACTGTATCGCTTGGACATTCTTATTGACGATGAAACACAAAATTGTATCGGAACTAAATACAAAAAGCACATTGCCGACTTCAGGACAAGAAGACTGACTCTTCTTACTGACTTTGCTTTGAACCATTAGTGTGACACAAATTATAGATTCCGATGCTTCACTTCTGGTTTACTGTATCGCTTGGACCTTCTTATTGACGATGAAACACAGAAATTGCATCGGAATTAAATACAAAAGGCACAATGCCGACTTAAGTACATGAAGACCGACTCTTCCTACTGACTAAGATTTGAACCATTCCTGTCACACTAGTTATAGATTCCGATGCTTCACTTCAGGTTTACTGTATCCCTCTGACTTTCTTGTAGACGATGAAACACAGAAATGGCAAAGGAATTAAATACAAAATGCACAATGCCGACTTAAGTGCAAAAAGACTGACTCTTCTTACTGTCTATGCTTTTGAATTATTCCTGTGACACTAGTTATAGATTCCGATGCTTCACTTGAGGTTTACTGTATCCCTTGGACCTTGTAATTCACGATGAAACACAGAAATGGCATCGGAATTAAATAGAAAAGGCACAATGCCGACCTAAGTACAAAAAGACTGACTCTTCTTACTGTCTATGTTATGATCCATTCCTGTGACACTAGTTATAGGTTCCGATGCTTCACTCCAGGTTTACTGTATCCCTTGGAACTTCTTATTGACGATGAAACACAGATATTGCATCGGAATTAAATACAAATGGCACAAAGCCTACTTAAGTACAAGGAGAGTGTCTCTTCATACTTTCTGTGTTTTGAACCATTCATGTGACACTAGTTATTGATTCCGATGCTTCACTTCAGGTTTACTGTTTCCCTTGGACCTTCTTATTGACGATGAAACACAGAAATTGCTTCGGATTTAAATACAAAGAGCTCAATGCCGACTTAAGAATAAGAAGACTGACTCTTCCTACTGTCTATGATTTGAAGCATTTCTGTGGCACTAGTTATAGAGTCCGATGCTTCACCTCAGGTTTACTGTATCCCTTGGACCTTCTTATTGATGATGAATCACAGAAATTGCATCGGAATTAAATACAAAAGTCACAATGCCGTTTCAAGTACAAGAAGACTCACTCTTCTTACTGTCTATATTTTGAACCATTCCAGTGACACTAGTTATAGATTCCGATGCTTCACTTCAGGTTTACTGTATACCTTGGACCTTCCTATTGACGATGAAACACAGAAATTGCATCGGAACTACATACAAAAGGCACAATGCCGACTTAAGTACAAGAAGACTGACTCTTCTTAGTGACTATGTTTTGAACCATTCCTGTGACACTAGTTATAGATTCCGATGCTTCACTTCTGGTTTACTGTATCACTTTGACCTTCTTATGAACGATGAAACACAGAAATTGCATCGGAATTAAATACAAAATGCACAATGCCGACTTAAGAACAAGAAGACTGACTCTGTTTACTGTCTATGTTTGAACCATTCCTGTGACACTAGTTATAGATTCCGATGCTTCACTTCAGGTGTACCGTATCCCTCTGACCATCTTATTGACGGTGAAGCACAGAAATTGCATCGGAATTTAATACGAAAGGCACAATGCCGAATTAATTACAAGACGACTGACTCTTCTTACTGACTATGTTTTGAACCATTTCTGTGACACTAGTTATAGATTCCAATACTTCACTTCAGGTTTACTGTATCCCTCTGACCTTCTTATTGACGATGATACACAGAGATTGCATCGGTATAAAATAGAAAAGGCACAATGCCGACTTAAGTACAAGAAGACAGACTCTTCTTACTGTCTATGCTTTGAACCAATCCTGTGACACTAGTTTTGATTCCGATGCTTCACTTTAGGTTTACTGTATCCCTCTGACCTTCTTACTGACGATGAAACACAGAAATTGCATCGGAATTTAATACAAAAGGCTCAATGCCGACTTAAGTACAAGAAGACTGTCACTTCCTACTGTCTCTGTTTTGAACCATTGCTGTGACACTAGTTATAGATTCCGATGCTTTACTTCAGGTTTCCTGTATCCCTCTCACCATATTGCCGATGAAACACAGAAATTGCTTTGGAATTAAATACAAAAGGCACAATGCCGACTTAAGGACAAGAGGACTCACTCTTCTTACTGACTATGGTTTGAACCATTCACGTGACACTAGTTATAGATTCCGATGCTTCACTTCAGGTTTACTGCCTCCCTCTGACCTTCTTATTGACGATGAAACACAGAAATTGCATCGGAAACAAATACAAAAGCCACAATGGCGACTTATGTACATGAAGACTGACTCTTTTCCAACTGTCTATGCTTTGAACCTTTCCTGTGACACTAGTTATAGATTCCGATGCTTCACTCCAGGTATACTGTATCCCTTGGAACTTCTTATTGACGATGAAACACAGAAATTGCATCGGAATTAAATACAAAAAGCACAATGCCAACTTAAGTACAAGAAGACTGACTCTTCTTACTGTCTATTTTTTGAACCATTCCAGTGACACTAGTTATAGATTAGGATGCTTCACTTCAGGTTTACTGTATCCCTTGGACCTTCTAATTGACGATGAAACACTATAATTACATCGGAAATAAATTCAAATGCACAAAGCCGACTTAAGGACAAGAAGACTGACTCTTCTTACTGACTATGTTTTGAACCATTCCTGTGACACTAGTTATAGATTCCGATGCTTCACTCCAGGTTTACTGTATCCCTTGGACCTTCTTATTAACGATGAAACACAGAAATTGCATCGGAATTAAATACAATAGGCACAATGCCGACTTACGTACAAGAAGACTGGTTCTTCCTACTGTCTATGTTTTGAACCATTACTGTGACACTAGTTTTGGAGTCCGATGCTTCACTTCAGGTTTACTGTATCCCTCTGACCTTCTTATTGACGATGAAACATAGACATTGCATCGGAATGAAATACAAAAGGCACAATGCCCAATTAAGTTCAAGAAGACTGAACCTTCTTACTGACTATGTTTTGAACCATTTCTGTGACACTAGTTATAGATTCCGATACTTCACTTCAGGTTTACTGAATCCCTCTGATCATCTTATTGACGATGATACACAGAAATTGCATCGGTATTAAATAGAAAAGGCACAATGCCGACTTAAGTACAAGAAGACTGACTCTTCTTACTGTCTATGTTTGAATTAATCCTGTGACACTAGTTGTAGATTCCGATGCTTCACTTCAGGTTTGCTGTATCCCTTGGACCTTCTTATTGACGATGAAACACAGAAATTGCATCGGAATTAAATACAAAAGGCACAATGCCGACTTAAGTACAAGAACACTGACTCTTCCTACTGTCTATGCTTTGAACCATTCCTGTGACACCAGTTATAGATTCCGATGCTTCACTTCAGGTTTACTGTATCCCTTGTACTTTCTTATTGACGATGAAACACAGAAATTTCATCGGAATTAAATACAAAAGGCACAATGCCGACTTAAGTACATGAAGACCGACTCTTCTTACTGACTAAGATTTGAACCATTCCTGTCACACTAGTTATAGATTCCGATGCTTCACTTGAGGTTTACTGTATCCCTTGGACCTGCTTATTGACGATGAAACACAGAAATTGCATCGGAATTAAATATAAAAGGCACAATGCCGACTTAAGTACAAGAAGACTGACTCTTCTTACTGTCTATGTTTTGAACCATTCCTGTGACACTAGTTATAGATTCCGATGCTTTACTCCAGGTTTACTGTATCCCTTGGACCATCCTATTGACGATGAAGCACAGAAATTGCATCGGAATTAAATACAAAAGGCACAATGCCGACTTAAGGACAAGAAGACTGACTCTTCTTACTGACTATGTTTTTAACCATTCCTGTGACACTAGCTATAGATTCCGATGCTTCACTTCAGGTTTACTTTATCCCTCTGCCTTTCTTATAGACGATGAAACACAGTAATGGCAAAGGAATTAAATACAAAATGCACAATGCCGACTTAAGTGCATAAAGACTGACTCTTCTTACTGTCTATGCTTTTGAACCATTCCTGTGACACTAGTTATAGATTTCGATGCTTCACTTGAGGTTTACTGTATCCCTTGGACCTTGTTAATCACGATGAAACACAGAAATGGCATTGGAATTAAATAGAAAAGGCACAATGCCGACCTAAGTACAAAAAGACTGACTCTTCTTACTGTCTATGTTATGAACCATTCCTGTGACACTAGTCATAGATTCCGATGCTTCACTCCAGGTTTACTGTATCCCTTGGAACTTCTTATTGACGATGAAACACAGAAATTGCACCGGAATTAAATACAAATGGCACAAAGCCTACTTAAGTACAAGGAGAGTGTCTCTTCGTACTTTCTGTGTTTTGAAACATTTATGTGACACTAGTTATTGATTCCGATGCTTCACTTCAGGTTTACTGTTTCCCTTGGACCTTCTTATTGACGATGAAACACAGAAATTGCATCGGATTTAAATACAAAGAGCACAATGCCGACTTAAGAATAAGAAGACTGACTCTTCCTACTGTCTATGATTTGAACCATTTCTGTGGCACTAGTTATAGAGTCCGATGCTTCACTTCAGGTTTACTGTATCCCTTGGACCTTCTTATTGATGATGAATCACAGAAATTGCATCGGAATTAAATACAAAAGGCACAATGCCGACTCAAGTACAAGAAGACTCACTCTTCTTACTGCCTATATTTTGAACCATTCCAGTGACACTAGTTATAGATTCCGATGCTTCACTTCAGGTTTACTGTATACCTTCGACCTTCCTATTGACGATGAAACACAGAAATTGCATCGGAACTACATACAAAAGGCACAATGCCGACTTAAGTACAAGAAGACTGACTCTTCTTAGTGACTATGTTTTGAACCATTCCTGTGACACTAGTTATAGATTCCGATGCTTCACTTCTGGTTTACTGTATCACTTTGGCCTTCTTATGAACGATGAAACACAGAAATTGCATCGGATTTAAATACAAAAGCACAATGCCGACTTAAGTACAAGAAGACTGACTCTTCTTACTGTCTATGTTTGAACCATTCCTGTGACACTAGTTATAGATTCCGATGCTTCACTTCAGGTTTACCGTATCCCTCTGACCATCTTATTGACGGTGAAGCACAGAAATTGCATCGGAATTTAATACGAAAGGCACAATGCCGAATTAAGTACAAGACGACTGACTCTTCTTACTGACTATGTTTTGAACCATTCCTGTGACACTAGTTATTGACTCCGATGCTTCACGTCAGGTTTACTGTATCCCTCTGACCTTCTTATTGACGATGAAACACAGAAATTGCATCGCAATTAAATACAAAAGGCACGATGCCGACTTATGTACAAGAAGACTGACTCTTCTTACTGTCTATGTTTGAACCTTTCCTGTGACGCTAGTTATAGATTCCGATGCTTCACTTCAAGTTTACTGTATCCCTCTGACCTTCTAATTGACTGTGAAGCATAGAAATTGCATCGGAATTAAATACGAAAGGCACAATGCCCAATTAAGGTCAAGAAGACTGACTCTTCTTACTGACTATGTTTTGAACCATTTCTGTGACACTAGTTATAGATTCCGATACTTCACTTCAGGTTTACTGTATCCCTCTGACCTTCTTATTGACGATGATACACAGAGATTGCATCGGTATAAAATAGAAAAGGCACAATGCCGACTTAAGTACAAGAAGACAGACTCTTCTTACTGTCTATGTTTTGAACCAATCCTGTGACACTAGTTGTAGATTCCGATGCTTCACTTCAGGTTTACTGTATCCCTTGGACATTGTTATTGACGATGAAACACAAAATTGTATCGGAATTAAATACAAAAGGCACAATGCCGACTTAAGGACAAGAAGACTGACTCTTCTTACTGACTATGATTTGAACCATTCCTGTGACACTAGGTATAAATTTCGATGTTTCACTTCAGGTTTACTGTATCCCTCTGACTTTCGTATAGACGATGAAACACAGAAACGGCATCGGAGTTAAATACAAAAGGCACAATGCCGACTTAAGTACAAGAAGACTGACTCTTCTTACTGTCTATGTTTTGAACCATTCCTGTGACACTAGTTATAGATTCCGATGCTTTCCTCCAGGTTTACTGTATCCCTTGGACCATCTTATTGACGATGAAACACAGAAATTGCATTGAAATTAAATACAAAAGGCACAATGCCGACTTAAGGACAAGAAGACTGACTCTTCTTACTGACTATGATTTGAACCATTCCTGTGACACTAGGTATAAATTTCGATGTTTCACTTCAGGTTTACTGTATCCCTCTGACTTTCTTATAGACGATGAAACACAGAAACGGCATCGGAGTTAAATACAAAAGGCACAATGCCGACTTAAGTACAAGAAGACTGACTCTTCTTACTGTCTATGTTTTGAACCATTGCATGGACACCAGTTATAGATTCCGATGCACCACTCCAGGTTTACTGTATCCCTTGGACCTTGTTATTCACGATGAAACACAGAAATTGCATCGGAATTAAATAGAAAAGGCACAATGCCGGCTTAAGTTCAAGAAGACTGACTCTTCTTACTGACTATGTTTTGAACCATTTCTGTGACACTACTTATAGATTCCGATGCTTCACTTCAGGTTTCCTGTATCCCTTGGACCTTCTTATTGACGATGAAACAGAGAAATTGCATCGGCATTAAATACTAAAGGCAAAATGCCGACTTAAGTACTCGAAGACTGACTCATCTTACTGTCTATGAATTGAACCATTCCTGTGACACTAGTTACAGATTCCGATGCATCACTCCCGGTTTACTGTGTCTCTTGGACCTTCTTATTGACTATGAGACACAGAAATTGCATCGTATTTAAACATAAAGGGCACAATGCCGACTTAAGTACAAGAAGACTCACACTTCTAACTGTCTATATTTTGAACCATTCCAGTGACACTAGTTATAGATTCCGATGCTTCACTTCAGGTTTACTGTTACCCTCTGACCTTCTTATTGACGACGAAACACAGAAATTGCATCGGAATTAAATTGAAACGGCACAATGCCGACTTATGTACAAGAAGACTGACTCTTCTTACTGACTGTGTTTTGAACCATTCATGTGACACTAGTTATAGATTCCGATGCTTCACCTAAGGTTTACTGTATCCCTCTGACCTTCTTATTGACGATGAGACACAGAAATTGCATCACAATTAAATACAAAAGGCACGATGCCGACTTATGTACAAGAAGACTGACTCTTCTTACTGTCTATGTTTGAACCATTCCTGTGACACTAGTTATAGATTCCGATGCTTCACTTCAAGTTTACTGTATCCCTCTGACCTTCTAATTGACGGTGAAGCACAGAAATTGCATCGGAATTAAATACGAAAGGCACAATGCACAATTAAGGTCAAGAAGACTGACTCTTCTTACTGACTATGTTTTGAACCATTTCTGTGACACTAGTTATAGATTCCGATACTTCACTTCAGGTTTACTGTATCCCTCTGACCTTCTTATTGACGATGATACACAGAGATTGCATCGGTATAAAATACAAAAGGCACAATGCCGACTTAAGTACAAGAAGACAGACTCTTCTTACTGTCTATGTTTTGAACCAATCCTGTGACACTAGTTGTAGATTCCGATGCTTCACTTCAGGTTTACTGTATCCCTTGGACATTCTTATTGACGATGAAACACAAAATTGTATCGGAATTAAATACAAAAGGCACAATGCCGACTTAAGGACAAGAAGACTGACTCTTCTTACTGACTTTGTTTTGAATCATTAGTGTGACACTAGTTATAGATTCCGATGCTTCACTTCAGGTTTACTGTATCGCTTGGACCTTCTTATTGACGATGAAACACAGAAATTGCATCGGAATTAAATACAAAAGGCACAATGCCGACTTACGTACAAGAAGACTGACTCTTCTTACTGTCTATGTTTTGAACCATTCCTGTGTCACTAGTTATAGATTCCGATGCTTTACTCCAGGTTTGCTGTATCCCTTGGACCATCTTATTGACGATGAAACACAGAAATTGCATCGAAATTAAATACAAAAGGCACAATGCCGACTTAAGGACAAGAAGACTGACTCTTCTTACTGACTATGTTTTGAACCATTCCTGTGACACTAGGTATAAAGTTCGCTTGCTTCACTTCAGGTTTACTGTATCCCTCTGACTTTCTTATAGACGATGAAACACAGAAAAGGCATCGGAGTTTAATACAAAAGGCACAATGCCGACTAAAGTACAAGAAGACTGACTCTTCTTACTGTCTATGTTTTGAACCATTCCATGGACACTAGTTATAGATTCCGATGCACCACTCCAGGTTTACTGTATCCCTTGGACCTTGTTATTCACGATGAAACACAGAAATTGCATCGGAATTAAATAGAAAATGCACAATGCCGACTTAAGTTCAAGAAGACTGACTCTTCTTACTGACTATGTTTTGAACCATTCCTGTGACACTAGTTATAGATTCCGATGCTTCACTTCAGGTTTCCTGTATCCCTTGGACCTTCTTATTGACGATGAAACAGAGAAATTGCATCGGCATTAAATACTAAAGGCAAAATGCCGACTTAAGTACACGAAGACTGACTCATTTTACTGTCTATGAATTGAACCATTCCTGTGACACTAGTTATAGATTCCGATGCATCACTCCAGGTTTACTGTGTCTCTTGGACCTTCTTATTGACGATGAAACACAGAAATTGCATCGGAAGTAAATACAAATGGCCCAATGCCGACTTAAGTACAAGAAGACTGTCTCTTCGTACTGTCTATGTTTGAAACATTCCGGCGACACTAGTTATAGTTTCCGATGCTTCACTTCAGGTTTACTGTTTCCCTTGGACCTTCTTATTGACGATGAGACACAGAAATTGCATCGTATATAAATACAAAGGGCACAATGCCGACTTAAGGAAAAGAAGACTCACTCTTCCGACTGTCTATGTTTTGAACCATTTCTGTGACACTAGTTATAGAGTCCGATGCTTCACTTCAGGTTTACTGTATCCCTTGGACATTCTTATTTACGATGAATCACAGAAATTGCATCGGAATTAAATACAAAAGGCACAATGCCGACTTAAGTACAAGAAGACTCACTCTTCTAACTGTCTATATTTTGAACCATTCCAGTGACACTAATTATAGATTCCGATGCTTCACTTCAGGTTTACTGTATCCCTCTGACCTTCTTATTGACGATGAAACACAGAAATTGCATCGGAATTAAATAGAAACGGCACAATGCCGACTTATGTACAAGAAGACTGACCCTTCTTACTGTCTATGTTTTGAACCAATCCTGTGACACTAGTTGTAGATTCCGATGCATCACTTCATGTTTTCTGTATCCCTTGGACCTTCTTATTGACGATGAAACACAGAAATTGCATCGGAATTAAATACAAAAGGCACAATGCCGAGTTAAGTACAAGAACACTGACTCTTCTTACTGTCTACGGTTTGAACCATTCCTGTGACATTAGTTATAGGTTCCGATGCTTCACTTCATGTTTACTGTATCCCTTGTGCCTTCTTATTGACGATGAAACACAGAAATTGCATCCGAATGAAATACAAATGGCACGAAGCCGACTCAAGTACATGAAGACGGACTCTTCTTATTGACAATGATTTCAACCATTCCTGTGACACTAGTTATAGATTCCGATGCTTCACTTCAGGTTTACTGTATCCCTTGGACATTCTTATTGACGATGAAACAAAGAAATTGCATCGGAATTAAATACAAATGCACAATGCCGACTTAAGTACAAGAAGACTGACTCTTCTTACTGACTATGTTTTGAACCATTCCTGTGACACTAGTTAAGGACTCCGATGCTTCACTTCAGGTATACTGTATCCCTTGGACCTCCTTATTGACGATGAAACACAGAAATTGCATCGGAATTACATACAAAAGGCAAAATGCCGACTTATGTACACGAACACTGACTCTTCTTACTTTCTATGTATCGAACCATTCCTGTAACACTAGCTATAGATTCCGATGCTCCACTCCAGGTTTACTGTATCCGTTGGACCTTCTTATTGACGATGAAACACAGAAATTGCATCGTATTTAAATACTAAGGGCACAATGCCGACTTAAGGAAAAGAAGACTCACTCTTCCGACTGTCTATCTTTTGAACCATTTCTGTGACACTAGTTATAGAGTCCGATGCATCACTTCAGGTTTACTGTATCCCTTGGACATTCTAATTGACGATGAATCACAGAAATTGCATCGGAATTAAATACAAAAGGCACAATGCCGACCTAAGTACAAGAAGACTCACACTTCTAACTGTCTATATTTTGAACCATTCCAGTGACACTAGTTATAGATTCCGATGCTTCACTTCAGGTTTACTGTATCCCTCTGACCTTCTTATTGACGATGAAACACAGAAATTGCATCGGAATTAAATAGAAAAGGCACAATGCCGACTTATGTACAAGAAGACTGACTCTTCTTACTGACTTTGTTTTGAACCATTAGTGTGACACTAGTTATAGATTCCGATGCTTCACTTCAGGTTTACTGTATCGCTTGGACGTTCTTATTGACGATGAAACACAGAAATTGCATCGGAATTAAATACAAAAGGCACAATGCCGACTTACGTACAAGAAGACTGACTCTTCTTACTGTCTATGTTTTGAACCATTCCTGCGACACTAGTTATAGATTCCGATGCTTTACTCCAGGTTTACTGTATCCCTTGAACCATCTTATTAACGATGAAACACAGAAATTGCATCGAAATTAAATACAAAAGGCACAATGCCGACTTAAGGCCAAGAAGACTGACTCTTCTTACTGACTATGTTTTGAACCATTCCTGTGACACTAGGTATAAATTTCGATGCTTCACTTCAGGTTTACTGTATCCCTCTGACTTTCTTATAGACGATGAGACACAGAAAAGGCATCGGAGTTAAATACAAAAGGCACAATGCCGACTTAAGTACAAGAAGATTGACTCTTCTTACTGTCTACGTTTTGAACCATTCCATGGACACTAGTTATAGATTCCGATGCACAACTCCAGGTTTACTGTATCCCTTGGACCTTGTTATTCACGATGAAACACAGAAATTGCATCGGAATTAAATAGAAAAGGCACAATGCCGACTTAAGTTCAAGAAGACTGACTCTTCTTACTGACTATGTTTTGAACCATTCCTGTGACACTAGTTATAGATTCCGATGCTTCACTTCAGGTTTCCTGTATCCCTTGGACCTTCTCATTGACGATGAAACAGAGAAATTGCATCGGCATTAAATACTAAAGGCAAAATGCCGACTTAAGTACATGAAGACTGACTCATCTTACTGTCTATGACTTGAACCATTCCTGTGACACTAGTTATAGATTCCGATGCATCACTCCAGGTTTACTGTGTCTCTTGGACCTTCTTATTGACGATGAAACACAGAAATTGCATCGGAATTAAATACAAATGGCCCAATGCCGATTTAAGTACATGAAGACTGTCTCTTCGTACTGTCTATGTTTTGAAACATTCCGGCGACACTAGTTATAGATTCCGATGCTTCACTTCAGGTTTACTGTTTCCCTTGGACCTTCTTATTGACGATGAGACACAGAAATTGCATCGTATTTAAATACAAAGGGCACAATGCCGACTTAAGGAAAAGAAGACTCACTCTTCCGACTGTCTATGTTTTGAACCATTTCTGTGACACTAGTTTTAGAGTCCGATGCTTCACTTCAGGTTTACTGTATCCCTTGGACATTCTTATTGACGATGAATCACAGAAATTGCATCGGAACAAAATACAAAAGGCACATGCCGACTTAAGTACAAGAAGACTCACACTTCTAACTGTCTATATTTTGAACCATTCCAGTGACACTAGTTATAGATTCCGATGCTTCACTTCAGGTTTACTGTATCGCTTGGACCTTCTTATTGACGATGAAACACAGAAATTGCATCGGAATTAAATACAAAAGGCACAATGCCGACTTACGTACAAGAAGACTGACTCTTCTTACTGTCTATGTTTTGAACCATTCCTGTGTCACTAGTTATAGATTCCGATGCTTTACTCCA
This sequence comes from Schistocerca piceifrons, assembly GCF_021461385.2. Classification (NCBI taxonomy): domain Eukaryota; kingdom Metazoa; phylum Arthropoda; class Insecta; order Orthoptera; family Acrididae; genus Schistocerca; species Schistocerca piceifrons. Next base: position 81,094 of record NW_025727574.1, on the reverse strand, counting down.
GGTTTGCTGTATCCCTTGGACCATCTTATTGACGATGAAACACAGAAATTGCATCGAAATTAAATACAAAAGGCACAATGCCGACTTAAGGACAAGAAGACTGACTCTTCTTACTGACTATGTTTTGAACCATTCCTGTGACACTAGGTATAAAGTTCGCTTGCTTCACTTCAGGTTTACTGTATCCCTCTGACTTTCTTATAGACGATGAAACACAGAAAAGGCCTCGGAGTTTAATACAAAAGGCACAATGCCGACTAAAGTACAAGAAGACTGACTCTTCTTACTGTCTATGTTTTGAACCATTCCATGGACACTAGTTATAGATTCCGATGCACCACTCCAGGTTTACTGTATCCCTTGGACCTTGTTATTCACGATGAAACACAGAAATTGCATCGGAATTAAATAGAAAATGCACAATGCCGACTTAAGTTCAAGAAGACTGACTCTTCTTACTGACTATGTTTTGAACCATTCCTGTGACACTAGTTATAGATTCCGATGCTTCACTTCAGGTTTCCTGTATCCCTTGGACCTTCTTATTGACGATGAAACAGAGAAATTGCATCGGCATTAAATACTAAAGGCAAAATGCCGACTTAAGTACACGAAGACTGACTCATTTTACTGTCTATGAATTGAACCATTCGTGTGACACTAGTTATAGATTCCGATGCATCACTCCAGGTTTACTGTGTCTCTTGGACCTTCTTATTGACGATGAAACACAGAAATTGCATCGGAAGTAAATACAAATGGCCCAATGCCGACTTAAGTACAAGAAGACTGTCTCTTCGTACTGTCTATGTTTGAAACATTCCGGCGACACTAGTTATAGTTTCCGATGCTTCACTTCAGGTTTACTGTTTCCCTTGGACCTTCTTATTGACGATGAGACACAGAAATTGCATCGTATATAAATACAAAGGGCACAATGCCGACTTAAGGAAAAGAAGACTCACTCTTCCGACTGTCTATGTTTTGAACCATTTCTGTGACACTAGTTATAGAGTCCGATGCTTCACTTCAGGTTTACTGTATCCCTTGGACATTCTTATTTACGATGAATCACAGAAATTGCATCGGAATTAAATACAAAAGGCACAATGCCGACTTAAGTACAAGAAGACTCACTCTTCTAACTGTCTATATTTTGAACCATTCCAGTGACACTAATTATAGATTCCGATGCTTCACTTCAGGTTTACTGTATCCCTCTGACCTTCTTATTGACGATGAAACACAGAAATTGCATCGGAATTAAATAGAAACGGCACAATGCCGACTTATGTACAAGAAGACTGACCCTTCTTACTGTCTATGTTTTGAACCAATCCTGTGACACTAGTTGTAGATTCCGATGCATCACTTCATGTTTTCTGTATCCCTTGGACCTTCTTATTGACGATGAAACACAGAAATTGCATCGGAATTAAATACAAAAGGCACAATGCCGAGTTAAGTACAAGAACACTGACTCTTCTTACTGTCTACGGTTTGAACCATTCCTGTGACATTAGTTATAGGTTCCGATGCTTCACTTCATGTTTACTGTATCCCTTGTGCCTTCTTATTGACGATGAAACACAGAAATTGCATCCGAATGAAATACAAATGGCACGAAGCCGACTCAAGTACATGAAGACGGACTCTTCTTATTGACAATGATTTCAACCATTCCTGTGACACTAGTTATAGATTCCGATGCTTCACTTCAGGTTTACTGTATCCCTTGGACATTCTTATTGACGATGAAACAAAGAAATTGCATCGGAATTAAATACAAATGCACAATGCCGACTTAAGTACAAGAAGACTGACTCTTCTTACTGACTATGTTTTGAACCATTCCTGTGACACTAGTTAAGGACTCCGATGCTTCACTTCAGGTTTACTGTATCCCTTGGACCTCCTTATTGACGATGAAACACAGAAATTGCATCGGAATTACATACAAAAGGCAAAATGCCGACTTATGTACACGAACACTGACTCTTCTTACTTTCTATGTATCGAACCATTCCTGTAACACTAGCTATAGATTCCGATGCTCCACTCCAGGTTTACTGTATCCGTTGGACCTTCTTATTGACGATGAAACACAGAAATTGCATCGTATTTAAATACTAAGGGCACAATGCCGACTTAAGGAAAAGAAGACTCACTCTTCCGACTGTCTATCTTTTGAACCATTTCTGTGACACTAGTTATAGAGTCCGATGCATCACTTCAGGTTTACTGTATCCCTTGGACATTCTAATTGACGATGAATCACAGAAATTGCATCGGAATTAAATACAAAAGGCACAATGCCGACCTAAGTACAAGAAGACTCACACTTCTAACTGTCTATATTTTGAACCATTCCAGTGACACTAGTTATAGATTCCGATGCTTCACTTCAGGTTTACTGTATCCCTCTGACCTTCTTATTGACGATGAAACACAGAAATTGCATCGGAATTAAATAGAAAAGGCACAATGCCGACTTATGTACAAGAAGACTGACTCTTCTTACTGACTTTGTTTTGAACCATTAGTGTGACACTAGTTATAGATTCCGATGCTTCACTTCAGGTTTACTGTATCGCTTGGACGTTCTTATTGACGATGAAACACAGAAATTGCATCGGAATTAAATACAAAAGGCACAATGCCGACTTACGTACAAGAAGACTGACTCTTCTTACTGTCTATGTTTTGAACCATTCCTGCGACACTAGTTATAGATTCCGATGCTTTACTCCAGGTTTACTGTATCCCTTGAACCATCTTATTAACGATGAAACACAGAAATTGCATCGAAATTAAATACAAAAGGCACAATGCCGACTTAAGGCCAAGAAGACTGACTCTTCTTACTGACTATGTTTTGAACCATTCCTGTGACACTAGGTATAAATTTCGATGCTTCACTTCAGGTTTACTGTATCCCTCTGACTTTCTTATAGACGATGAGACACAGAAAAGGCATCGGAGTTAAATACAAAAGGCACAATGCCGACTTAAGTACAAGAAGATTGACTCTTCTTACTGTCTACGTTTTGAACCATTCCATGGACACTAGTTATAGATTCCGATGCACAACTCCAGGTTTACTGTATCCCTTGGACCTTGTTATTCACGATGAAACACAGAAATTGCATCGGAATTAAATAGAAAAGGCACAATGCCGACTTAAGTTCAAGAAGACTGACTCTTCTTACTGACTATGTTTTGAACCATTCCTGTGACACTAGTTATAGATTCCGATGCTTCACTTCAGGTTTCCTGTATCCCTTGGACCTTCTCATTGACGATGAAACAGAGAAATTGCATCGGCATTAAATACTAAAGGCAAAATGCCGACTTAAGTACATGAAGACTGACTCATCTTACTGTCTATGACTTGAACCATTCCTGTGACACTAGTTATAGATTCCGATGCATCACTCCAGGTTTACTGTGTCTCTTGGACCTTCTTATTGACGATGAAACACAGAAATTGCATCGGAATTAAATACAAATGGCCCAATGCCGATTTAAGTACATGAAGACTGTCTCTTCGTACTGTCTATGTTTTGAAACATTCCGGCGACACTAGTTATAGATTCCGATGCTTCACTTCAGGTTTACTGTTTCCCTTGGACCTTCTTATTGACGATGAGACACAGAAATTGCATCGTATTTAAATACAAAGGGCACAATGCCGACTTAAGGAAAAGAAGACTCACTCTTCCGACTGTCTATGTTTTGAACCATTTCTGTGACACTAGTTATAGAGTCCGATGCTTCACTTCAGGTTTACTGTATCCCTTGGACATTCTTATTGACGATGAATCACAGAAATTGCATCGGAACAAAATACAAAAGGCACAATGCCGACTTAAGTACAAGAAGACTCACACTTCTAACTGTCTATATTTTGAACCATTCCAGTGACACTAGTTATAGATTCCGATGCTTCACTTCAGGTTTACTGTATCCCTCAGACCTTCTTATTGACGATGAAACACAGAAATTGCATCGGAATTAAATAGAAACGGCACAATGCCGACTTATGTACAAGAAGACTGACTCTTCTTACTGTCTATGTTTTGAACCAATCCTGTGACACTAGTTGTAGATTCCGATGCTTCACTTCAGGTTTACTGTATCCCTTGGACCTTCTTATTGACGATGAAACACAGAAATTTCATCGGAATTAAATACAAAAGGCACAATGCCGAGTTAAGTACAAGAACACTGACTCTTCTTACTGTCTATGGTTTGAACCATTCCTGTGACATTAGTTATAGGTTCCGATGCTTCACTTCATGTTTACTGTATCCCTTGTACCTTCATATTGACGATGAAACACAGAAATTGCATCCGAATTAAATACAAATGGCACGAAGCCGACTCAAGTACATGAAGACCGACTCTTCTTATTGACAATGATTTCAACCATTCCAGTGACACTAGTTATAGACTCCGATGCTTCACTTCAGGTTTACTGTATCCCTTGGACATTCTTATTGACGATGAAACAAAGAAATTGCATCGGAATTAAATACAAATGCACAATGCCGACTTAAGTACAAGAAGACTGACTCTTCTTACTGACTATGATTTGAACCATTCCTGTGACACTAGTTAAGGACTCCGATGCTTCACTTCAGGTTTACTGTATCCCTTGGACCTCCTTATTGACGATGAAACACAGAAATTGCATCGGAATTAAATACAAAAGGCAAAATGCCGACTTCTGTACACGAACACTGACTCTTCTTACTTTCTATGTTTCGAACCATTCCTGTGACACTACCTATAGATTCCGATGCTCCACTCCAGGTTTACTGTATCCGTTGGACCTTCTTATTGACGATGAAACACAGAAATTGCATCGTATTTAAATACAAAGGGCACAATGCCGACTTAAGGAAAAGAAGACTCACTCTTCCGACTGTCTATGTTTTGAACCATTTCTGTGACACTAGTTATAGATTCCGATGCATCACATCAGGTTTACTGTATCCCTTGGACATTCGTATTGACGATGAATCACAGAAATTGCATCGGAATTAAATACAAAAGGCACAATGCCGACTTAAGTACAAGAAGACTCACACTTCTAACTGTCTATATTTTGAACCATTCCAGTGACACTAGTTATAGATTCCGATGCTTCACTTCATTTTTACTGTATCCCTCTGACCTTCTTATTGACGATGAAACACAGAAATTGCATCGGAATTAAATAGAAAAGGCACAATGCCGACTTATGTACAAGAAGACTGACTCTTCTTATGACTTTGTTTTGAACCATTAGTGTAACACTAGTTATAGATTCCGATGCTTCACTTCTGGTTTACTGTATCGCTTGGACCTTCTTATTGACGATGAAACACAGAAATTGCATCGGAATTAAATACAAAAGGCACAATGCCGACTTACGTACAAGAAGACTGACTCTTCTTACTGTCTATGTTTTGAACCATTCCTGTGACACTAGTTATAGATTCCGATGCTTTACTCCAGGTTTACTGTATCCCTTGGACCATCTTATTGACGATGAAGCACAGAAATTGCATCGAAATTAAATATAAAAGGCACAATGCCGACGTAAGGACAAGAAGACTGACTCTTCTTACTGACTATGATTTGAACCATTCCTGTGACACTAGGTATAAATTTCGATGTTTCACTTCAGGTTTACTGTATCCCTCTGACTTTCTTATAGACGATGAAACACAGAAACGGCATCGGAGTTAAATACAAAAGGCACAATGCCGACTTAAGTACAAGAAGACTGACTCTTCTTACTGTCTATGTTTTGAACCATTCCTGTGACACTAGTTATAGATTCCGATGCTTTCCTCCAGGTTTACTGTATCCCTTGGACCATCTTATTGACGATGAAACACAGAAATTGCATTGAAATTAAATACAAAAGGCACAATGCCGACTTAAGGACAAGAAGACTGACTCTTCTTACTGACTATGATTTGAACCATTCCTGTGACACTAGGTATAAATTTCGATGTTTCACTTCAGGTTTACTGTATCCCTCTGACTTTCTTATAGACGATGAAACACAGAAACGGCATCGGAGTTAAATACAAAAGGCACAATGCCGACTTAAGTACAAGAAGACTGACTCTTCTTACTGTCTATGTTTTGAACCATTCCATGGACACCAGTTATAGATTCCGATGCACCACTCCAGGTTTACTGTATCCCTTGGACCTTGTTATTCACGATGAAACACAGAAATTGCATCGGAATTAAATAGAAAAGGCACAATGCCGGCTTAAGTTCAAGAAGACTGACTCTTCTTACTGACTATGTTTTGAACCATTTCTGTGACACTACTTATAGATTCCGATGCTTCACTTCAGGTTTCCTGTATCCCTTGGACCTTCTTATTGACGATGAAACAGAGAAATTGCATCGGCATTAAATACTAAAGGCAAAATGCCGACTTAAGTACTCGAAGACTGACTCATCTTACTGTCTATGAATTGAACCATTCCTGTGACACTAGTTACAGATTCCGATGCATCACTCCCGGTTTACTGTGTCTCTTGGACCTTCTTATTGACTATGAGACACAGAAATTGCATCGTATTTAAACATAAAGGGCACAATGCCGACTTAAGTACAAGAAGACTCACACTTCTAACTGTCTATATTTTGAACCATTCCAGTGACACTAGTTATAGATTCCGATGCTTCACTTCAGGTTTACTGTTACCCTCTGACCTTCTTATTGACGACGAAACACAGAAATTGCATCGGAATTAAATTGAAACGGCACAATGCCGACTTATGTACAAGAAGACTGACTCTTCTTACTGACTGTGTTTTGAACCATTCATGTGACACTAGTTATAGATTCCGATGCTTCACCTAAGGTTTACTGTATCCCTCTGACCTTCTTATTGACGATGAGACACAGAAATTGCATCACAATTAAATACAAAAGGCACGATGCCGACTTATGTACAAGAAGACTGACTCTTCTTACTGTCTATGTTTGAACCATTCCTGTGACACTAGTTATAGATTCCGATGCTTCACTTCAAGTTTACTGTATCCCTCTGACCTTCTAATTGACGGTGAAGCACAGAAATTGCATCGGAATTAAATACGAAAGGCACAATGCACAATTAAGGTCAAGAAGACTGACTCTTCTTACTGACTATGTTTTGAACCATTTCTGTGACACTAGTTATAGATTCCGATACTTCACTTCAGGTTTACTGTATCCCTCTGACCTTCTTATTGACGATGATACACAGAGATTGCATCGGTATAAAATACAAAAGGCACAATGCCGACTTAAGTACAAGAAGACAGACTCTTCTTACTGTCTATGTTTTGAACCAATCCTGTGACACTAGTTGTAGATTCCGATGCTTCACTTCAGGTTTACTGTATCCCTTGGACATTCTTATTGACGATGAAACACAAAATTGGATCGGAATTAAATACAAAAGGCACAATGCCGACTTAAGGACAAGAAGACTGACTCTTCTTACTGACTTTGTTTTGAATCATTAGTGTGACACTAGTTATAGATTCCGATGCTTCACTTCAGGTTTACTGTATCGCTTGGACCTTCTTATTGACGATGAAACACAGAAATTGCATCGGAATTAAATACAAAAGGCACAATGCCGACTTACGTACAAGAAGACTGACTCTTCTTACTGTCTATGTTTTGAACCATTCCTGTGTCACTAGTTATAGATTCCGATGCTTTACTCCAGGTTTGCTGTATCCCTTGGACCATCTTATTGACGATGAAACACAGAAATTGCATCGAAATTAAATACAAAAGGCACAATGCCGACTTAAGGACAAGAAGACTGACTCTTCTTACTGACTATGTTTTGAACCATTCCTGTGACACTAGGTATAAAGTTCGCTTGCTTCACTTCAGGTTTACTGTATCCCTCTGACTTTCTTATAGACGATGAAACACAGAAAAGGCATCGGAGTTTAATACAAAAGGCACAATGCCGACTAAAGTACAAGAAGACTGACTCTTCTTACTGTCTATGTTTTGAACCATTCCATGGACACTAGTTATAGATTCCGATGCACCACTCCAGGTTTACTGTATCCCTTGGACCTTGTTATTCACGATGAAACACAGAAATTGCATCGGAATTAAATAGAAAATGCACAATGCCGACTTAAGTTCAAGAAGACTGACTCTTCTTACTGACTATGTTTTGAACCATTCCTGTGACACTAGTTATAGATTCCGATGCTTCACTTCAGGTTTCCTGTATCCCTTGGACCTTCTTATTGACGATGAAACAGAGAAATTGCATCGGCATTAAATACTAAAGGCAAAATGCCGACTTAAGTACACGAAGACTGACTCATTTTACTGTCTATGAATTGAACCATTCCTGTGACACTAGTTATAGATTCCGATGCATCACTCCAGGTTTACTGTGTCTCTTGGACCTTCTTATTGACGATGAAACACAGAAATTGCATCGGAAGTAAATACAAATGGCCCAATGCCGACTTAAGTACAAGAAGACTGTCTCTTCGTACTGTCTATGTTTGAAACATTCCGGCGACACTAGTTATAGTTTCCGATGCTTCACTTCAGGTTTACTGTTTCCCTTGGACCTTCTTATTGACGATGAGACACAGAAATTGCATCGTATATAAATACAAAGGGCACAATGCCGACTTAAGGAAAAGAAGACTCACTCTTCCGACTGTCTATGATTTGAACCATTTCTGTGACACTAGTTATAGAGTCCGATGCTTCACTTCAGGTTTACTGTATCCCTTGGACATTCTTATTTACGATGAATCACAGAAATTGCATCGGAATTAAATACAAAAGGCACAATGCCGACTTAAGTACAAGAAGACTCACTCTTCTAACTGTCTATATTTTGAACCATTCCAGTGACACTAATTATAGATTCCGATGCTTCACTTCAGGTTTACTGTATCCCTCTGACCTTCTTATTGACGATGAAACACAGAAATTGCATCGGAATTAAATAGAAACGGCACAATGCCGACTTATGTACAAGAAGACTGACCCTTCTTACTGTCTATGTTTTGAACCAATCCTGTGACACTAGTTGTAGATTCCGATGCATCACTTCATGTTTTCTGTATCCCTTGGACCTTCTTATTGACGATGAAACACAGAAATTGCATCGGAATTAAATACAAAAGGCACAATGCCGAGTTAAGTACAAGAACACTGACTCTTCTTACTGTCTACGGTTTGAACCATTCCTGTGACATTAGTTATAGGTTCCGATGCTTCACTTCATGTTTACTGTATCCCTTGTGCCTTCTTATTGACGATGAAACACAGAAATTGCATCCGAATGAAATACAAATGGCACGAAGCCGACTCAAGTACATGAAGACGGACTCTTCTTATTGACAATGATTTCAACCATTCCTGTGACACTAGTTATAGATTCCGATGCTTCACTTCAGGTTTACTGTATCCCTTGGACATTCTTATTGACGATGAAACAAAGAAATTGCATCGGAATTAAATACAAATGCACAATGCCGACTTAAGTACAAGAAGACTGACTCTTCTTACTGACTATGTTTTGAACCATTCCTGTGACACTAGTTAAGGACTCCGATGCTTCACTTCAGGTATACTGTATCCCTTGGACCTCCTTATTGACGATGAAACACAGAAATTGCATCGGAATTACATACAAAAGGCAAAATGCCGACTTATGTACACGAACACTGACTCTTCTTACTTTCTATGTATCGAACCATTCCTGTAACACTAGCTATAGATTCCGATGCTCCACTCCAGGTTTACTGTATCCGTTGGACCTTCTTATTGACGATGAAACACAGAAATTGCATCGTATTTAAATACTAAGGGCACAATGCCGACTTAAGGAAAAGAAGACTCACTCTTCCGACTGTCTATCTTTTGAACCATTTCTGTGACACTAGTTATAGAGTCCGATGCATCACTTCAGGTTTACTGTATCCCTTGGACATTCTAATTGACGATGAATCACAGAAATTGCATCGGAATTAAATACAAAAGGCACAATGCCGACCTAAGTACAAGAAGACTCACACTTCTAACTGTCTATATTTTGAACCATTCCAGTGACACTAGTTATAGATTCCGATGCTTCACTTCAGGTTTACTGTATCCCTCTGACCTTCTTATTGACGATGAAACACAGAAATTGCATCGGAATTAAATAGAAAAGGCACAATGCCGACTTATGTACAAGAAGACTGACTCTTCTTACTGACTTTGTTTTGAACCATTAGTGTGACACTAGTTATAGATTCCGATGCTTCACTTCAGGTTTACTGTATCGCTTGGACGTTCTTATTGACGATGAAACACAGAAATTGCATCGGAATTAAATACAAAAGGCACAATGCCGACTTACGTACAAGAAGACTGACTCTTCTTACTGTCTATGTTTTGAACCATTCCTGCGACACTAGTTATAGATTCCGATGCTTTACTCCAGGTTTACTGTATCCCTTGAACCATCTTATTAACGATGAAACACAGAAATTGCATCGAAATTAAATACAAAAGGCACAATGCCGACTTAAGGCCAAGAAGACTGACTCTTCTTACTGACTATGTTTTGAACCATTCCTGTGACACTAGGTATAAATTTCGATGCTTCACTTCAGGTTTACTGTATCCCTCTGACTTTCTTATAGACGATGAGACACAGAAAAGGCATCGGAGTTAAATACAAAAGGCACAATGCCGACTTAAGTACAAGAAGATTGACTCTTCTTACTGTCTACGTTTTGAACCATTCCATGGACACTAGTTATAGATTCCGATGCACAACTCCAGGTTTACTGTATCCCTTGGACCTTGTTATTCACGATGAAACACAGAAATTGCATCGGAATTAAATAGAAAAGGCACAATGCCGACTTAAGTTCAAGAAGACTGACTCTTCTTACTGACTATGTTTTGAACCATTCCTGTGACACTAGTTATAGATTCCGATGCTTCACTTCAGGTTTCCTGTATCCCTTGGACCTTCTCATTGACGATGAAACAGAGAAATTGCATCGGCATTAAATACTAAAGGCAAAATGCCGACTTAAGTACATGAAGACTGACTCATCTTACTGTCTATGACTTGAACCATTCCTGTGACACTAGTTATAGATTCCGATGCATCACTCCAGGTTTACTGTGTCTCTTGGACCTTCTTATTGACGATGAAACACAGAAATTGCATCGGAATTAAATACAAATGGCCCAATGCCGATTTAAGTACATGAAGACTGTCTCTTCGTACTGTCTATGTTTTGAAACATTCCGGCGACACTAGTTATAGATTCCGATGCTTCACTTCAGGTTTACTGTTTCCCTTGGACCTTCTTATTGACGATGAGACACAGAAATTGCATCGTATTTAAATACAAAGGGCACAATGCCGACTTAAGGAAAAGAAGACTCACTCTTCCGACTGTCTATGTTTTGAACCATTTCTGTGACACTAGTTATAGAGTCCGATGCTTCACTTCAGGTTTACTGTATCCCTTGGACATTCTTATTGACGATGAATCACAGAAATTGCATCGGAACAAAATACAAAAGGCACATGCCGACTTAAGTACAAGAAGACTCACACTTCTAACTGTCTATATTTTGAACCATTCCAGTGACACTAGTTATAGATTCCGATGCTTCACTTCAGGTTTACTGTATCGCTTGGACCTTCTTATTGACGATGAAACACAGAAATTGCATCGGAATTAAATACAAAAGGCACAATGCCGACTTACGTACAAGAAGACTGACTCTTCTTACTGTCTATGTTTTGAACCATTCCTGTGTCACTAGTTATAGATTCCGATGCTTTACTCCAGGTTTGCTGTATCCCTTGGACCATCTTATTGACGATGAAACACAGAAATTGCATCGAAATTAAATACAAAAGGCACAATGCCGACTTAAGGACAAGAAGACTGACTCTTCTTACTGACTATGTTTTGAACCATTCCTGTGACACTAGGTATAAAGTTCGCTTGCTTCACTTCAGGTTTACTGTATCCCTCTGACTTTCTTATAGACGATGAAACACAGAAAAGGCATCGGAGTTTAATACAAAAGGCACAATGCCGACTAAAGTACAAGAAGACTGACTCTTCTTACTGTCTATGTTTTGAACCATTCCATGGACACTAGTTATAGATTCCGATGCACCACTCCAGGTTTACTGTATCCCTTGGACCTTGTTATTCACGATGAAACACAGAAATTGCATCGGAATTAAATAGAAAATGCACAATGCCGACTTAAGTTCAAGAAGACTGACTCTTCTTACTGACTATGTTTTGAACCATTCCTGTGACACTAGTTATAGATTCCGATGCTTCACTTCAGGTTTCCTGTATCCCTTGGACCTTCTTATTGACGATGAAACAGAGAAATTGCATCGGCATTAAATACTAAAGGCAAAATGCCGACTTAAGTACACGAAGACTGACTCATTTTACTGTCTATGAATTGAACCATTCCTGTGACACTAGTTATAGATTCCGATGCATCACTCCAGGTTTACTGTGTCTCTTGGACCTTCTTATTGACGATGAAACACAGAAATTGCATCGGAAGTAAATACAAATGGCCCAATGCCGACTTAAGTACAAGAAGACTGTCTCTTCGTACTGTCTATGTTTGAAACATTCCGGCGACACTAGTTATAGTTTCCGATGCTTCACTTCAGGTTTACTGTTTCCCTTGGACCTTCTTATTGACGATGAGACACAGAAATTGCATCGTATATAAATACAAAGGGCACAATGCCGACTTAAGGAAAAGAAGACTCACTCTTCCGACTGTCTATGTTTTGAACCATTTCTGTGACACTAGTTATAGAGTCCGATGCTTCACTTCAGGTTTACTGTATCCCTTGGACATTCTTATTTACGATGAATCACAGAAATTGCATCGGAATTAAATACAAAAGGCACAATGCCGACTTAAGTACAAGAAGACTCACTCTTCTAACTGTCTATATTTTGAACCATTCCAGTGACACTAATTATAGATTCCGATGCTTCACTTCAGGTTTACTGTATCCCTCTGACCTTCTTATTGACGATGAAACACAGAAATTGCATCGGAATTAAATAGAAACGGCACAATGCCGACTTATGTACAAGAAGACTGACCCTTCTTACTGTCTATGTTTTGAACCAATCCTGTGACACTAGTTGTAGATTCCGATGCATCACTTCATGTTTTCTGTATCCCTTGGACCTTCTTATTGACGATGAAACACAGAAATTGCATCGGAATTAAATACAAAAGGCACAATGCCGAGTTAAGTACAAGAACACTGACTCTTCTTACTGTCTACGGTTTGAACCATTCCTGTGACATTAGTTATAGGTTCCGATGCTTCACTTCATGTTTACTGTATCCCTTGTGCCTTCTTATTGACGATGAAACACAGAAATTGCATCCGAATGAAATACAAATGGCACGAAGCCGACTCAAGTACATGAAGACGGACTCTTCTTATTGACAATGATTTCAACCATTCCTGTGACACTAGTTATAGATTCCGATGCTTCACTTCAGGTTTACTGTATCCCTTGGACATTCTTATTGACGATGAAACAAAGAAATTGCATCGGAATTAAATACAAATGCACAATGCCGACTTAAGTACAAGAAGACTGACTCTTCTTACTGACTATGTTTTGAACCATTCCTGTGACACTAGTTAAGGACTCCGATGCTTCACTTCAGGTATACTGTATCCCTTGGACCTCCTTATTGACGATGAAACACAGAAATTGCATCGGAATTACATACAAAAGGCAAAATGCCGACTTATGTACACGAACACTGACTCTTCTTACTTTCTATGTATCGAACCATTCCTGTAACACTAGCTATAGATTCCGATGCTCCACTCCAGGTTTACTGTATCCGTTGGACCTTCTTATTGACGATGAAACACAGAAATTGCATCGTATTTAAATACTAAGGGCACAATGCCGACTTAAGGAAAAGAAGACTCACTCTTCCGACTGTCTATCTTTTGAACCATTTCTGTGACACTAGTTATAGAGTCCGATGCATCACTTCAGGTTTACTGTATCCCTTGGACATTCTAATTGACGATGAATCACAGAAATTGCATCGGAATTAAATACAAAAGGCACAATGCCGACCTAAGTACAAGAAGACTCACACTTCTAACTGTCTATATTTTGAACCATTCCAGTGACACTAGTTATAGATTCCGATGCTTCACTTCAGGTTTACTGTATCCCTCTGACCTTCTTATTGACGATGAAACACAGAAATTGCATCGGAATTAAATAGAAAAGGCACAATGCCGACTTATGTACAAGAAGACTGACTCTTCTTACTGACTTTGTTTTGAACCATTAGTGTGACACTAGTTATAGATTCCGATGCTTCACTTCAGGTTTACTGTATCGCTTGGACGTTCTTATTGACGATGAAACACAGAAATTGCATCGGAATTAAATACAAAAGGCACAATGCCGACTTACGTACAAGAAGACTGACTCTTCTTACTGTCTATGTTTTGAACCATTCCTGCGACACTAGTTATAGATTCCGATGCTTTACTCCAGGTTTACTGTATCCCTTGAACCATCTTATTAACGATGAAACACAGAAATTGCATCGAAATTAAATACAAAAGGCACAATGCCGACTTAAGTACAAGAAGATTGACTCTTCTTACTGTCTACGTTTTGAACCATTCCATGGACACTAGTTATAGATTCCGATGCACAACTCCAGGTTTACTGTATCCCTTGGACCTTGTTATTCACGATGAAACACAGAAATTGCATCGGAATTAAATAGAAAAGGCACAATGCCGACTTAAGTTCAAGAAGACTGACTCTTCTTACTGACTATGTTTTGAACCATTCCTGTGACACTAGTTATAGATTCCGATGCTTCACTTCAGGTTTCCTGTATCCCTTGGACCTTCTCATTGACGATGAAACAGAGAAATTGCATCGGCATTAAATACTAAAGGCAAAATGCCGACTTAAGTACATGAAGACTGACTCATCTTACTGTCTATGACTTGAACCATTCCTGTGACACTAGTTATAGATTCCGATGCATCACTCCAGGTTTACTGTGTCTCTTGGACCTTCTTATTGACGATGAAACACAGAAATTGCATCGGAATTAAATACAAATGGCCCAATGCCGATTTAAGTACATAAAGACTGTCTCTTCGTACTGTCTATGTTTTGAAACATTCCGGCGACACTAGTTATAGATTCCGATGCTTCACTTCAGGTTTACTGTTTCCCTTGGACCTTCTTATTGACGATGAGACACAGAAATTGCATCGTATTTAAATACAAAGGGCACAATGCCGACTTAAGGAAAAGAAGACTCACTCTTCCGACTGTCTATGTTTTGAACCATTTCTGTGACACTAGTTATAGAGTCCGATGCTTCACTTCAGGTTTACTGTATCCCTTGGACATTCTTATTGACGATGAATCACAGAAATTGCATCGGAACAAAATACAAAAGGCACAATGCCGACTTAAGTACAAGAAGACTCACACTTCTAACTGTCTATATTTTGAACCATTCCAGTGACACTAGTTATAGATTCCGATGCTTCACTTCAGGTTTACTGTATCCCTCAGACCTTCTTATTGACGATGAAACACAGAAATTGCATCGGAATTAAATAGAAACGGCACAATGCTGACTTATGTACAAGAAGACTGACTCTTCTTACTGTCTATGTTTTGAACCAATCCTGTGACACTAGTTGTAGATTCCGATGCTTCACTTCAGGTTTACTGTATCCCTTGGACCTTCTTATTGACGATGAAACACAGAAATTTCATCGGAATTAAATACAAAAGGCACAATGCCGAGTTAAGTACAAGAACACTGACTCTTCTTACTGTCTATGGTTTGAACCATTCCTGTGACATTAGTTATAGGTTCCGATGCTTCACTTCATGTTTACTGTATCCCTTGTACCTTCATATTGACGATGAAACACAGAAATTGCATCCGAATTAAATACAAATGGCACGAAGCCGACTCAAGTACATGAAGACCGACTCTTCTTATTGACAATGATTTCAACCATTCCAGTGACACTAGTTATAGACTCCGATGCTTCACTTCAGGTTTACTGTATCCCTTGGACATTCTTATTGACGATGAAACAAAGAAATTGCATCGGAATTAAATACAAATGCACAATGCCGACTTAAGTACAAGAAGACTGACTCTTCTTACTGACTATGATTTGAACCATTCCTGTGACACTAGTTAAGGACTCCGATGCTTCACTTCAGGTTTACTGTATCCCTTGGACCTCCTTATTGACGATGAAACACAGAAATTGCATCGGAATTAAATACAAAAGGCAAAATGCCGACTTCTGTACACGAACACTGACTCTTCTTACTTTCTATGTTTCGAACCATTCCTGTGACACTACCTATAGATTCCGATGCTCCACTCCAGGTTTACTGTATCCGTTGGACCTTCTTATTGACGATGAAACACAGAAATTGCATCGTATTTAAATACAAAGGGCACAATGCCGACTTAAGGAAAAGAAGACTCACTCTTCCTACTGTCTATGTTTTGAACCATTTCTGTGACACTAGTTATAGATTCCGATGCATCACATCAGGTTTACTGTATCCCTTGGACATTCGTATTGACGATGAATCACAGAAATTGCATCGGAATTAAATACAAAAATCACAATGCCGACTTAAGTACAAGAAGACTCACACTTCTAACTGTCTATATTTTGAACCATTCCAGTGACACTAGTTATAGATTCCGATGCTTCACTTCATTTTTACTGTATCCCTCTGACCTTCTTATTGACGATGAAACACAGAAATTGCATCGGAATTAAATAGAAAAGGCACAATGCCGACTTATGTACAAGAAGACTGACTCTTCTTATGACTTTGTTTTGAACCATTAGTGTAACACTAGTTATAGATTCCGATGCTTCACTTCTGGTTTACTGTATCGCTTGGACCTTCTTATTGACGATGAAACACAGAAATTGCATCGGAATTAAATACAAAAGGCACAATGCCGACTTACGTACAAGAAGACTGACTCTTCTTACTGTCTATGTTTTGAACCATTCCTGTGACACTAGTTATAGATTCCGATGCTTTACTCCAGGTTTACTGTATCCCTTGGACCATCTTATTGACGATGAAGCACAGAAATTGCATCGAAATTAAATATAAAAGGCACAATGCCGACGTAAGGACAAGAAGACTGACTCTTCTTACTGACTATGTTTTGAACCATTCCTGTGACACTAGGTATAAATTTCGATGCTTCACTTCACGTTTACTGTATCCCTCTGACTTTCTTATAGACGATGAAACACAGAAAAGGCATCGGAGTTAAATACAAAAGGCACAATGCCGACATAAGTACAAGACGACTGACTCCTCTTACTGTCTATGTTTTGAACCATTCCATGGACACTAGTCACAGATTCCGATGCACCACTCCAGGTTTACTGTATCCCTTGGACCTTGTTATTCACGATGAAACACAGAAATTGCATCGGAATTAAATAGAAAAGGCACAATGCCGACTTAAGTTCAAGAAGACTGACTCTTCTTACTGACTATGTTTTGAACCATTGCTGTGACACTAGTTATAGATTCCGATGCTTCACTTCAGGTTTACTGTATCCCTTGGACCTTCTTATTGACGATGAAACAGAGAAATTGCATCGGCATTAAATACTAAAGGCAAAATGCCAACTTAAGTACACGAAGACTGACTCATCTTACTGTCTATGAATTGAACCATTCCTGTGACACTAGTTATAGATTCCGATGCATCACTCCAGGTTTACTGTGTCTCTTGGGCCTTCTTATTGACGATGAAACACAGAAATTGCATCGGAATTAAATACAAATGGCCCAATGCCGACTTAAGTACAAGAAGACTGTGTCTTCGTACTGTCTATATTTTGAAACATTCCGGCGACACTAGTTATAGATTCCGATGCTTCACTTCAGGTTTACTGTTTCCCTTGGACCTTCTTATTGACGATGAGACACAGAAATTGCATCGTATTTAAATACAAAGCGCACAATGCCGACTTAAGGAAAAGAAGACTCACTCTTCCGACTGTCTATGTTTTGAACCATTTCTGTGACACTAGTTATAGAGTCCGATGCATCACTTCAGGTTTACTGTATCCCTTGGACATTCTTATTGACGATGAATCACAGAAATTGCATCGGAATTAAATACAAAAGGCACAATGCCGACTTAAGTACAAGAAGACTCACACTTCTAACTGTCTATATTTTGAACCATTCCAGTGACACTAGTTATAGATTCCGATGCTTCACTTCAGGTTTACTGTATCCCTCTGACCTTCTTATTGACGATGAAACACAGAAATTGCATCGGAATTAAATAGAAAAGGCACAATGCCGACTTATGTACAAGAAGACTGACTCTTCTTACTGACTTTGTTTGAACCATTAGTGTGACACTAGTTATAGATTCCGTTGCTTCACTTCAGGTTTACTGTATCGCTTGGACCTTCTTATTGACGATGAAACACAGAAATTGCAACGGAATTAAATACAAAAGGCACAATGCCGACTTACGTACAAGAAGACTGACTCTTCTTACTGTCTATGTTTTGAACCATTCCTGTGACACTAGTTATAGATTCCGATGCTTTACTCCAGGTTTACTGTATCCCTTTGACCATCTTATTGACGATGAAACACAGAAATTGCATCGAAATTAAATATAAAAGGCACAATGCCGACTTAAGGACAAGAAGACTGACTCTTCTTACTGACTATGTTTTGAACCATTCCTGTGACACTAGGTATAAATTTCGATGCTTCACTTCAGGTTTACTGTATCCCTCTGACTTTCTTATAGACGATGAAACACAGAAAAGGCATCGGAGTTAAATACAAAAGGCACAATGCCGACATAAGTACAAGAAGACTGACTCTTCTTACTGTCTATGTTTTGAACCATTCCATGGACACTAGTTATAGATTCCGATGCACCACTCCAGGTTTACTGTATCCCTTGGACCTTGTTATTCACGATGAAACACAGAAATTGCATCGGAATTAAATAGAAAACGCACAATGCCGACTTAAGTTCAAGAAGACTGACTCTTCTTACTGACTATGTTTTGAACCATTCCTGTGACACTAGTTATAGATTCCGATGCTTCACTTCAGGTTTCCTGTATCCCTTGGACCTTCTTATTGACGATGAAACAGAGAAATTGCATCGGCATTAAATACTAAAGGCAAAATGCCGACTAAAGTACTCGAAGACTGACTCATCTTACTGTCTATGAATTGAACCATTCCTGTGACAATAGTTATAGATTCCGATGCATCACTCCAGGTTTACTGTGTCTCTTGGACCTTCTTATTGACGATGAAACACAGAAATTGCATCGGAATTAATTACAAATGGCCCAATGCCGACTTAAGTACAAGAAGACTGTCTCTTCGTACTGTCAATGTTTTGAAACATTCCGGCGACACTAGTTATAGATTCCGATGCTTCACTTCAGGTTTACTGTTTCCCTTGGACCTTCTTATTGACGATGAGACACAGAAATTGCATCGTATTTAAATACAAATTGCACAATGCCGACTTAAGGAAAAGAAGACTCACTCTTTTCCGACTGTCTATGTTTTGAACCATTTCTGTGACACTAGTTACAGAGTCCGAGGCTTCACTTCAGGTTTACTGTATTCCTTGGACATTCTTATTGAAGATGAATCACAGAAATTGCATCGGAATTAAATACAAAAGGCACAATGCCGACTTAAGTACAAGAAGACTCACACTTCTAACTGTCTATATTTTGAACCATTCCAGTGACACTAGTTATAGATTCCGATGCTTCACTTCAGGTTTACTGTATCCCTCTGACCTTCTTATTGACGATGAAACACAGAAATTGCATCGGAAATAAATAGAAACGGCACAATGCCGACTTATGTACAAGAAGACTGACTCTTCTTACTGTCTATGTTTTGAACCAATCCTGTGACACTAGTTGTAGATTCCGATGCTTCACTTCAGGTTTACTGTATCCGTTGCACCTTCTTATTGACGATGAAACACAGAAATTACATCGGAATTAAATACAAAAGGCACAATGCCGACTTAAGTACAAGAACACTGACTCTTCTTACTGTCTATGTTTTGAACTATTCTTGTGACACTAGTTATAGATCCAATGCTTCACTCCAGGTTTACTGTATCCCTTGGACCTACTTATTGACGAAGAAACACAGTAATTGCATCGGAATTAAATACAAAAGGCCCAATGCCGACTAAAGGACAAGAAGGCTGACTCTCCTTACTGACTATGTTTTGAACCAGTCCTGTGACACTAGCTATAGATTCCGATGCCTCACTTCAGGTTTACTGTATCCCTCTGACTTTCCTATTGACGATGAAACACAGAAATGGCATCGGAGTAAAATACAAAAGGCACAATGCCGACTTAAGTTCAAGAAGACTGACTCTTGTTACTGTCTATGATTTGAACCATTCCATTGACACTAGTTATAGATTCCGGAGCTTCACTCCAGGTTTACTGTATCAATTGGACCTTGTTATTGACGATAAAACACAGATATTCCATTGGAATTAAATAGAAAAGGCACAATGCCGACTTAAGTACAAGAAGACTGACTCTTCTTACTGACTATAATTTGAACCATTCCTGTGACACTAGTTATAGATTCCGATGCTTCACTCCAGGTTTACTGTATCCCTTGGACCTTCTTATTGACAATGAAACACAGAAATTGCACCGGAATTAAATACAACAGTCACAATGCCGACATAAGGAGAAGAAGACTGACTCTTCTTACTGACTATGTTTTGAACCATTCCTGTGACACTAGTTATAGATTCCGATGCTTCACTTCGGGTTTACTGTATCCCTGGGGCCTTCTTATTGACGATGAATCACAGAAATTGCATCGGGATTAAATACATATGGCACAATGCCGACTTAAGTACTAGAAGACTGACTCTTCTTACTGTCTATATTTTGAACCAATCCAGTGGCACCAGTTATAGATTCCGATGCATCACTTCAGGTTTACTGATCCCCATGGACCTTCTTATTGACGATGAAACACAGAAATTGCATCGGAATTAAATACAAAAGGCACAATGCCGACATAAGTACAAGAACACTGATTCTTCCTACTGTCTATGTTTTGAACCATTCCTGTGACACTAGTTATAGATTCCGATGCTTCACTTCGGTTTACTGTATCCCTTGTACGTTCTTATTAACGATGAAACACAGAAATTGCATCGGAATTAAATATAAAAGGCACAATGCCGACTTAAGTACATCAAGACCGACTCTTCTTATTGACAATGATTTGCACCATTCCTGTGACACTAGTTACCGATTCCGATGCTTCACTTCCGGATTGCTGTATCCCTCTGACCTTCTTATTGACGATGAAACACAGATATTGCATCGGAATTAAATACAAAAGGCTCAATGCAGACTTAAGTACAAGAAGACTGACTCTTCTTACTGTCTATGTTTGAACCATTCCTTTGACACTAGTTATAGATTCCGATGCCTCACTTCAGGTTTACTGTATCCCTCTGACCTTCTTATTGACGGTGAAACACAGAAATTGCATCGGAATTAAATACGAAAGGCACAATGCCGACCTAAGTACACGAGGACTGACTCTTCTTACTGTCTATGTTTTGAACCATTCCTGAGACACTAGTTATAGATTCCGATGCTACACTCCAGGTTTACCGTATCATTTGGACCTTCTTATTGACGATGAAACACAGAAATTGCATCTGAATTAAATACAAAAGGCACAATGCCGACTTAAGTACAAGAAGACTGACTCTTCTTACTGTCTATCCTTTGAACCAATCCAGTGACACTAGTTATAGATTCCGATGCTTCACTTCAGGTTTACTGAACCCCATGGACCTTCTTATTGACGATGAAACACAGAAATTGCATCGGAATTAAATACAAAAGGCACTATGCCGACTTAAGTACAAGAAGACTGACTTTTCTCACTGCCTATGTTCTGCACCATTACTGTGACTCTAGTTATAGATTCCGATGCTTCACTCCAGGTTTACTGTATCCCTTGGACCTTCTTATTGACGATGAAACACAGAAATTGCATCGGAATTAAATACAAAAGGCACATTGCCGAATTAAGTACAAGTAGACTGACTCTTCTTACTGACTATGTTTGAACCATTCCTGTGACATTAATTATAGATTCCGATGCTTCACTTCAGGTTTACTGTATCCCTCTGACCTTCTTATTGACGATGAAACACAGAAATTGCATCGGATATAAATAGAAAAGGCACAATGCCGACTTACGTACAAGAAGATTGACTCTTCTTACTGTCTATGTTTTGAACCAATCCTATGACACTAGTTGTAGATTCCGATGCTTCACTTCAGGTTTACTGTATCCCTTGGACCTTCTTATTGACGATGAAACACAGAAATTGCATCTGAATTAAATACAAAAGGCACAATGCCGACTTAAGGACAAGAAGACTGACTCTTCTTACTGACTTTGTTTTGAACCATTAGTGTGACACTAGTTATAGATTCCGATGCTTCACTTCAGGTGTACTGTATCCCTCTGACCTCATTGCCGATGAAACACAGAAATTGCATCGGAATTAAATACAACAGTCACAATGCCGACTTAAGGACAAGAAGACTGACTCATCTTACTGACTATGTTTTGAACCACTCCTGTGCCACTAGTTATAGATTCCGATGCTTCACTTCAGCTTTACTGTATCCCTGGGACCTTGTTATTGACGATGAATCACAGAAATTGCATCGGAATTAAATACATAAGGCACAATGCCGACTTAAGTACAAGAAGACTGACTCTTCTTACTGTCTATTTTTGAACCAATCCAGTGACACTAGTTATAGATTCCGATGCTTCACTTCAGGTTTACTGAACCCCATGGACCTTCATATTGACGATGAAACACAGAAATTGCATCGGAATTAAATACAAAAGGCACAATGCCGACTTAAGTACAAGAAGACTGACTTTTCTTACTGCCTATGTTTTGAACCATTACTGTGACTCTAGTTATAGATTCCGATGCTTCACTTCAGGTTTACCGTATCCCTTGTACGTTCGTATTGACGATGAAACACAGATATTGCATCGGAATTAAATGCAAAAGGCACAATGCCGACTTAAATACATGAAGACCGACTCTTCTTATTGACAATGATTTGCACCATTCCTGTGGCACTAGTTACAGATTCCGATGCTTCACTTCCGTTTTACTGTATCCCTCTGACCTTCTTATTGACGATGAAACACAGATATTGCATCGGAATTAAATACAAAAGCTCAATGCCGACTTAAGAATAAGAAGAATGACTCTTCTTACTGTCTATGTTTGAACCATTCCTGTGACACTAGTTATAGATTCCGATGCATCACTTCAGGTGAACTGTATCCCTCTGACCTTCTTATTGACGGTGAAGCACAGAAAATGCATCGGAATTAAATTCGAAGGGCACAATGCCGACTTAAGTACACGATGACTGACTCTTCTTACTGTCTATGCTTTGAACCATTCATGGGACACTAGTTATAGATTCCGATGCTACACTCCAGGTTTACCATATCATTTGGACCTTCTTATTGACGATGAAACACAGAAATTGCATCGGAATCAAATACAAAAGGCATAATGCCGACTTAAGTACAAGAAGACTGACTCTTCTTACTGTCTACGTTTTGAACCATTCCTGTGACACTAATTATAGATTCCGATGCTTCACTCCTGGCTTACTGTATCCCTTGGACCTTCTAATTGACGATGAAACACAGAAATTGCATCGGAATTAAATACAAAAGGCACAATGCCTACATAAGGACAAGAAGACTCACTCTTCTTACTGACTATGTTTTGAACCATACCTGTGACACTAGCTATAGATTCCGATGCTTCACTTCAGGTTTACTGTATCCCTCTGAGTTTCTTATTGCCGATGAAACACTGAAATGGCATCGGAGTTAAATACAAAAGGCACAATGCCGACTTAAGTACAAGAAGACTGACTCTTCTTACTGTCTATGATTTGAACCATTCCATTGACACTAGTTATAGATTCCGATGCTTCACTAAAGGTTTACTGTATCCCTTGGACCTTGTTATTGACGATGAAACACAGAAATTGCATCGGAGTGAAATTGAAAAGCCACAATGCCGTCTTAAGTACAAGAAGACTGACTCTTCTTACTGACTATGTTTTGAACCATTCCTGTGACACTAGTTATATATTCCGATGCTTCACTTCAGGTTTGCTGTATCCCTTGGACCTTCTTATTGACGATAAAACACAGAAATTGCATCGGAATTAAATACAAAAGGCAAAATTCCGGCTTAAGTACACGAAGACTGACTCTGCTTACTGTCTATGTTTTGAACCATTCCTGTGACACTAGTTATACATTCCGATGCTTCACTCCAGGTTTACTGTATCCCTCGTACCTTCTTTTTGACGATGAAACACAGAAATTGCATCGGAATTAAATACAAAAGGCACAATGCCGACTTAAGGACAAGAAGACTGACTCTTCTTACTGACTTTGTTTTGAACCATTCCTGTGACACTAGTTATAGATTCCGATGCTTCACTTCAGGTATATTGTATCCCTCTGACCTTCTTATTGACGATGAATCACAGAAATTGCACCGGAATTAAATAGAAAAGGCACAATTGCGACTTAAGTAACAAGAAGACTGACTCTTCTTACTGCCTATGTTTTGAACCATTCCTGTGACACTAGTTATAGATACCGATGCTTCACTCCACGTTTACTGTATCCCTTGGACCTTCTTATTGACGATGAAACACAGAAATTTCATCGGAATTAAATTGAAAAGGCACAATGCCGACTTAAGTACAAGTAGACTGACTCCTCTTACTGACTGTGTTTGAACCATTCCTGTGACACTAGTCATAGATTCCGATGCTTCACTTCAGAATTACAGTATACATTGGACCTTCTTATTGACGATCAAACACAGAAATTGCATCGGAATAAAATCCAAAAGGCACAATGCCGACTTACGTACAAGAAGACTGACTCTTCCCACTGTCTATGCTTTGAACCATTCCTGTGACACTAGTTTTGGATTCCGATGCTTCACTTGAGGTTTACTCTATCCCTCTGACCTTATTGCCGATGAAACACAGAAATTGCATAGGAATTAAATACAAAAGGCACAATGCCGACTTAAGGACAAGAAGACTGAGTCTTCTTACTGACTATGTTTTGAAACATTCCTGTGACACTAGTTATAGATTCCGATGCTTCACTTCAGGTTTACTGTATTCCTCTTACCTTCTTTTTGACGATGAAACACAGAAATTGCATCGGAATAAAATCCAAAAGGCACAATGCCGACTTACGTACAAGAAGACTGACTCTTCCCACTGTCTATGCTTTAAACCATTCCTGTGACACTAGTTTTGGATTCCGATGCTTCGCTTGAGGTTTACTCTATCCCTCTGACCTTATTGCCGATGAAACACAGAAATTGCATAGGAATTAAATACAAAAGGCACAATGCCGACATATGTACAAGAAGACTGACTCTTCTTACTGTCTACGTTTGAACCATTCCGGTGACACTAGTTATAGATTCCGATGCTTCACTTCAGGTTTACTGTATCCCTCTGACCTTCTTATTGACGGTGAAACACACAAATTGCATCGGAATTAAATATGAAGGGCACAATGCCGACTTAAGTACAAGAAGACTGACTCTTCTTACTGACTAAGTTTTAAACCATTCTTGTGACACTAGTTATAGATTCCGATGCTTCACTTCAGGTTTACTGTATCCCTCTGACCTTCTTAATTACGATGAAACACAGAAATTGCATCGGAATTAAATAGAAAAGGCACAATGCCGACTTAAGTACAAGAACAGTGACTCTTCCTACTGTCTATGGTTTGAAACATTCCTGTGAAACTAGTTTTAGATTCCGACGCTTCACTTCAGGTTTACTGTATCCCTTGTACCTTCTTATTGACGATGAAACACTGAAATTGCATCGGAATTAAATACAAAAGGCACAATGCCGTCTTAAGTACAAGAAAACTGACTCTTCTTACTGTCTTTGTTTTGAAACTATCCTGTGACACTAGTTGTAGATTCCGAAGCTTCACTTCAGGTTTACTGTATCCCTTGGACCTTCTTATTGACGATGAAACACAGAAATTCCATCGGAATTAAATACAAAAAGCACAATGCCGACTTAAGTACAAGAACAGTGACTCTTCCTACTGTCTATGATTTGAAACATTCCTGTGACACTAGTTTTAGATTCCGACGTTTCACCTCAGGTTTACTGTATCAATTGTACCTTCTTATTGACGATGAAACACAGAAATTGCATCGGAATTAAATACAAAAGGCACAATGCCGTCTTAAGTACAAGAAAACTGACTCTTCTTACTGTCTATGTTTTGAACCTATCCGGTGACACTAGTTGTAGATTCCGATGCTTCACTTCAGGTTTACTGTATCCCTTGGACCTTCTTATTGACGATGAAGCACAGAAACTGCATCGGAATTAAATACAAAAGGCACAATGCCGACTTAAGTATCAGAACATTGACTCTTCCTACTGTCTATGTTTTGAACCATTCCTGTGACACTAGTTATAGATTCCGATGCTTCACTTCAGGTTTACTGTATCCCTTTGACCTTCTTATTGACGATGAAACACAGAAATTGCATCGGAAATAAATACAAAAGGCACAATGCCGACTTATGTACAAGAAGACTCACTCTTCTTACTGTCTACGTTTGAACCATTCCTGTGACACTAGTTATAGATTCCGATGCTTCACTTCAGGTTAACTGTATCCCTCTGACCTTCTTATTGACGGTGAAACACAGAAATTGCATCAGAATTAAATATGACGGGCACAATGCCGACCTAAGTACAAGAAGACTGACTCCTCTCACTGACTAAGTTTTAACCATTCCTGTGACACTAGTTATAGATTCCGATGCTTCACTTCAGGTTTACTATATCCCTCTGACCTTCGTATTGACGATGAAACACAGAGAATGCATCGGAATTAAATAGAAAAGGCACAATGCCGACTTAAGTACAAGAAGACTGTCTCTTCTTACTGTCTATGTTTTGAACCAATCCTGTGACACTAGTTGTAGATTCCGATGCCTCACTTCAGGTTTACATTATCCCTTGGACCTTCTTATTGACGATGAAACACAGAAATTGCATCGGAATTAAATACAAAAGGCACAATGCCGACTTAAGTACAAGAACAGTGACTCTTCCCACAGTCTATGATTTGAGACATTACTGTGACACTAGTTTTAGATTCCGACGCTTCACTTCAGGTTTACTGTATCCCTTGTACCTTCTTATTGACGATGAAACACTGAAATTGCATCGGAATGATATACAAAAGGCACAATGCCGTCTTAAGTACATGAAGACCGACTCTTCTTATTGACAATTATTTGAACCATTCCTGTGACACTGGTTATAGATGCCCATGCTTCATTTCAGGTTTACTGTATTACTTGGACATTCTTATTGACGATGAAGGACAGAAATTGAATCGGAATTAAATACGAAATGCACAATGCCGACTTAAGTACACGAAGACTGACTCTTCTTACTGTCAATGTTTTGAACCATTCCTGGGCCACTAGTTATAGATTCCGATGCTACACTCCAGGTTTACTGTATCCCTTGTACCTTCTTATTGACGATGAAGCACAGAAACTGCATCGGAATTAAATACAAAAGGCACAATGCCGACTTAAGTACCAGAACATTGACTCTTCCAACTGTCTATGTTTTGAATCATTCCTGTGACACTAGCTATAGATTCCGATGCTTCACTTCAGGTTTGCTGTATCCCTTGGACATTCTTATTGACCATGAAACACAGAAATTGCATTGGAAGTAAATACAAAATGCAAAATCCCGGCTTAAGTACACGAAGACTGACTCTTCTTACAGTCTATGTTTTGAACCATTCCTGTGACACTAGTTATAGATTCCGATTCTTCCCTCCAGGTTTACTGTATCCCTTGGACCTTCTTATTGACGATGAAGCACAGAAATTGCACCGGAATTAAATACAAAAGTCACAATGCCGACTTAAGGACAAGAAGACTGACTCTTCTTGCTGACTTTGATTTGAACCATTCCTGTGTTACTAGTGATATATTCCGATGCCTCCCTTCAGGTTTATTGTATCCCTCTGACCTTCTTGTTGACGATGAATCACAGAAATTGCATCCGAATTAAATAGAAGAGCCACAATTTCGACTTAAGTACAAGAAGACTGACTCTTCTTACTGTCTATGTTTTGAACCATTCCTGTGACACTAGTTATAGATTCCGATGCTTCAGTCCAGGGTTACTATATCCCTTGGACATTCTTATTGACAATGAAACACAGAAATTGCATCGGAATTAAATAGAAAATGCACAAAGCCGACTTAAGTACAAGAAGATTGACTCTTCTTACTGACTATGTTTAAAACCATTCTTGTGACACTAGTTATAGATTCCGATGCTTCACTTCAGGTTTACTGTATACCTTGGACCTTCTTATTGACGATGAAACACAGAAATTGCATCGGAATTAAATACAAAAGGCAAAATGCCGACTTACGTACAAGAAGACTAGCTCTACCTACTGTCTATGTTTTGAACCATTCCTGTGACACTACTTTTGGATTCCGATGCTTTACTTCAGGTTTACTGTATCCCTCTGACCTTCTTATTGACGATGAAACACAGAAATTGCATCGGAATTTAATACAAAAGGCACAATGCCGACTTAAGTACAAGAAGACTGACTCTTCCTACAGTCTATGTTTTGTACCATTCCTGTGACACTAGTTATAGATTCCGAAGCATCACTTCAGGTTTAGTGTATCCCTCTGACCTTATTGCCGATGAAACACAGAAATTGCATCGGAATTAAATACAAAAGGCACAATGCCGACTTAAGGACAAGAAGACTGACTCTTCTTACTGACTATGTTTTGAAACATTCCTGTGACACTAGTTATAGATTCCGATGCATCACTTCAGGTTTACTATATCCCTCTGACCTTCTTTTTGACGATGAAACACAGACATTGCATCGGAATTAAATACAAAAGCCACAATGCCGACATAAGTACAAGAAGACTATCTCTTCGTACTGTCTATGTTTTGACCATTCCTGTGACACTAGTTATAGATTCCGATGCTTCACTTCAGGTTTACTGTTTCCCTTGGACCTTCTTATTGACGATGAAACACAGAAATTGCATCGGAATTAAATTCAAAAGGCACAATGCCGACTTTAGTATAAGAAGACTGACTCTTCCTACTGTCTACGTTTTGAACCATTTCTGTGACACTAGTTATAGAGTCCGATGCTTCATTTCAGGTTTACTGTATACCTCTGACCTTCTTATTGACGATGAAACAGAAATAGCAACGGAAATAAATACAAAATGCACAATGCCGACTTAAGTACAAAAAATCTGACTCTTCTTATTGTCTACGTTTGAACCATTCCTGTGAGACTAGTTATAGATTCCGATGCTTCACTTCAGGTTTGCTGTATCCCTCTGACCTTCTTATTGACGGTGAAACACAGAAATTGCATCGGAATTAAATACGAAAGCACAATGCCGACATAAGTACAAGAAGACTGACTCTTCTTACTGACTATGATTTAAAAAATTTCTGTGACACTAGTTATAGATTCCGATGCTTCACTTCAGGTTTACTGTATCCCTTGGACATTCTTATTGACAATGAAACACAGAATTTGCATCGGAATTAAATGCAAATGGCACAATGCCGACTTAAGTACAAGGAGACTGACTCTTCTTACTGTCTATGTTTTAATCTTTACTGTGATTCTAGTTATAGATTCCGGTGCTTCACTCCAGGTTTACTGTATCCCTTGGACCTTCTTATAGACGATGAAACACAGAAATTGCATCGGAATTAAATACAAAAGGCACAATGCCGACATAGGGACAAGAAGTCTGACTCTTCTTACTGACTATGTTTTGAACCATTCCTGTGACACAAGTTATAGATTCCGATGCTTCACTTCAGGTTTACTGTATCCCTCTGACCTTCTTATTGACGATGAAACACAGAAATTCCATCGGAATTAAATACAAAAGCACAATGCCGACTTAAGTACAGGAAGACTGACTCTTCTTACTGTCTATGTTTGAACCATTCCTGTGACACTAGTTATAGATTCCGATGCTTTACTGCAGGTTTACTGTATCCCTCTGGCCTTCTTATGGACGGTGAAACACAGAAATTGCATCGGAATTAAATACGAAAGGCACAATGCCGACTTAACTACAAGAAGACTGACTCTTCTTTCTGTCTATGTTATGAACCATTCCAGTGACACTAGTTATAGATTCCGATGCTTCACTCCAGGTTTACTGTATCCCTTGGACCTTCTTATTGACGACGAAACACAGAAATTGCATCGGAATTAAATAGAAAAGGCACAATACCGACTTAAGGACAAGAAGACTGACTCTTCTTACTGTCTACGTTTGAACCATTCCTGTGACGCTAGTTAGAGATTCCGATGCTTCCCTTCAGGTTTACTGTATCCCTCTGACCTTCTAATTGACGGTGAAACACAGAAATTGCATCGGAATTAAATACGAAAGGCACAATACCGACAGAAGTAAAAGAAGACTGACTCTTCTTACTGTCTACGTTTTGAACCATTCCTGTGACACTAGTTATAGATTCCGATGTTTCACTCCAGGTTTACTGTATCCCTTGGACCCTCTTATTGACGATGAAACACTGAAATTGCATCGGAATTAAATACAAAAGGCACAATGCCGACTTAAGTACAAGAACAGTGACTCTTCCTACTGTCTATGATTTGAAACATTCCTGTGACACTAGTTTTAGATTCCAACGCTTCACTTCAGGTTTACTGTATCCCTTGTACCTTCTTATTGACGATGAAACACAGAAATTGAATCGGAATTAAATACAAAAGGCACAATGCCGTCATAAGTACATGAAGACCGACTCTTAATACTGACTATGTTTTGAACCATTCCTGTTACTCTAGATATTGATTCCGATGCTTCACTTGAGGTTTACTGTATCCCTTGGACCTTCTTATTGACGATGAAAAACAGAATTTGCATCGGAATTAAATACAAAAGGCACAATGCCGACTGAAGTACAAGAACAGTTACTCTTCCTACTGTCTATGATTTGAAACATTCCTGTGACACTAGTTTTAGATTCCGACGCTTCACTTCAGGTTTACTGTATCCCTTGTACCTTCTTATTGACGATGAAGCACAGAAACTGCATCGGAATTAAATACAAAAGGCACAATGCCGACTTAAGCACCACAACATTGACTCTTCCGACTGTCTATGTTTTGAATCATTCCTGTGACACTAGCTATAGATTCCGATGCTTCACTTCAGGTTTGCTGTAACCCTTGGACCATCTTATTGACCATGAAACACAGAAATTGCATCGGAAGTAAATACAAAATGCAAAATCCCAGCTTAAGTACACGAAGACTGTCTATTCTTACTGTCTATGTTTTGAACCATTCCTGTGACACTAGTTATACATTCCGATTCTTCCCTCCAGGTTTACTGTATCCCTTGGACCTTCTTATTGACGATGAAGCACAGAAATTGCACCGGAATTAAATACAAAAGGCACAATGCCGACTTAAGGACAAGAAGACTGACTCTTCTTGCTGACTTTGATTTGAACCATTCCTGTGTTACTAGTGATATATTCCGATGCCTCCCTTCAGGTTTATTGTATCCCTCTGACCTTCT
Organism: Schistocerca piceifrons; assembly: GCF_021461385.2. Lineage (NCBI taxonomy): Eukaryota > Metazoa > Arthropoda > Insecta > Orthoptera > Acrididae > Schistocerca > Schistocerca piceifrons. The sequence continues at coordinate 49,116 of NW_025727574.1, read as the reverse complement.
TATTGACGATGAATCACAGAAATTGCATCCGAATTAAATAGAAAAGCCACAATTTCGACTTAAGTACAAGAAGACTGACTCTTCTTACTGTCTATGTTTTGAACCATTCCTGCGACACTAGTGATAGATTCCGATGCTTCAGTCCAGGGTTACTATATCCCTTGGACATTCTTATTGACAATGAAACACAGAAATTGGATCGGAATTAAATAGAAAATGCACAAAGCCGACTTAAGTACAAGGAGACTGACTCTTCTTACTGACTATGCTTTGAACCATTCCTGTGACACTAGTTATAGATTCCGATGCTTCACTTCAGGTTTACTGTATACCTTGGACCTTCTTATTGACGATGAAACACAGAAATTGCATCGGAATTAAATACAAAAGGCAAAATGCCGACTTACGTACAAGAAGACTAGCTCTTCCTACTGTCTATGTTTGAACCATTCCTGTGACACTACTTTTGGATTCCGATGCTTTACTTCAGGTGTACTGCATCCCTCTGACCTTCTTATTGACGATGAAACACAGAAATTGCATCGGAATTTAATACAAAAGGCACAATGCCGACTTAAGTACAAGAAGACTGACTCTTCCTACAGTCTATGTTTTGAACCATTCCTGTGACACTAGTTATAGATTCCGATGCATCACTTCAGGTTTAGTGTATCCCTCTGACCTTATTGCCGATGAAACACAGAAATTGCATCGAAATTAAATACAAAAGGCACAATGCCGACTTAAGGACAAGAAGACTGACTCTTCTTACTGACTATGTTCTGAAACATTCCTGTGACACTAGTTATAGATTCCGATGCATCACTTCAGGTTTACTATATCCCTCTGACCTTCTTTTTGACGATGAAACACAGACATTGCATTGGAATTAAATACAAAAGCCACTATGCCGACATAACTACAAGAAGACTATCTCTTCGTACTGTCTATGTTTTGACCATTCCTGTGACACTAGTTACAGATTCCAATGCTTCACGTCAGGTTTACTGTTTGCCTTGGACCTTCTTATTGACGATGAAACACAGAAATTGCATCGGAATTAAATTCAAAAGGCACAATGCCGACTTTAGTATAAGAAAACTGACTCTTCCTACTGTCTACGTTTTGAACCATTTCTGTGACACTAGTTATACAGTCCGATGCTTCATTTCAGGTTTACTGTATACCTCTGACTTTCTTATTGACGATGAAACACAGAAATAGCAACGGAAATAAATACAAAATGCACAATGCCGACTTAAGTACAAAAAGACTGACTCTTCTTACTGACTATGATTTAAACCATTCCTGTGACACTAGTTATAGATTCCGATGCTTCACTTCAGGTTTACTGTATCCCTTGGACATTCTTATTGACGATGAAACACAGAAATTGCATCGGAATTAAATGCAAATGGCACAATGCCGACTTAAGTACAAGGAGACTGACTCTTCTTACTGTCTATGTTTGAATCATTACTGTGATTCTAGTTATAGATTCCGGTGCTTCACTCCAGGTTTACTGTATCCCTTGGACCCTCTTATTGACGATGAAACACAGAAATTGCATCGTAATTAAATACAAAAGGCACAATGCCAACTTAAGGACAAGAAGGCTGACTCTTCTTACTGACTATGTTTTGAACCATTCCAGTGACACTAGTTATAGATTCCGATGCTTCACTCCAGGTTTACTGTATCCCTTGGACCTTCTTGTTTACGACGAAACACAGAAATTGCATTGGAATTAAATAGAAAAGGCACAATGCCGACCTTAGTACAAGAAGACTGACTCTTCTTACTGTCTACGTTTGAACCTTTCCTGTGACACTAGTTACAGATTCCGATGCTTCACTTCAGGTTTACTGTATCCCTCTGACCTTCTTATTGACGGTGAAACACAGAAATTGCATCGGAATTAAATACGAAAGGCACAATACCGACTTAAGTACAAGAAGACTGACTCTTCTTACTGACTATGTTTGAACCAATCCTGTGACGCAAGTTGTATATTCCGATGCTTCACTTCAGGTTTACTGTATCCCTTGGACCTTCATTTTGAAGATGAATCACAGAAATTGCATCGGAATTAAATACAAAAGGCACAATGCCGACTTAAGTACAAGAACAGTGACTCTTCCTACTGTCTAAGATTTGAAACATTCCTGTGACACTAGTTATAGATTCCGACGCTTCACTTCAGGTTTACTGTATCCCTTGTACCTTCTTATTGACGATGAAACACAGAAATTGAATCGGAATTAAATACAAAAGGCACAATGCCGACTTAAGGACAAGAAGACTGACTCTTCTTACTGACTATGTTTTGAACCATTCCTGTGACACTAGTTATAGATTACGATGCTTCACTTCAGGTTCACTGTATCCCTCTGACCTTCTTATTGACAATGAAACACAGAAATTGCATCGGAATTAAATTCAAAAGGCACAATGCCGACTTAAGTACAGGAAGACTGACCCTTCTTACTGTCTATGATTGAACCATTCCTTTGACACTAGTTATAGATTCCGATGCTTCACTGCAGGTTTACTGTATCACTCTGACCTTCTTATTGACGGTGACACACAGAAATTGCATCGGAATTAATTACGAAAGGCATAATGGCGACTTAACTACAAGAGGACTGACTCTTCTTACTGACTTTGTTTTGAACTATTCCTGTGACACTAGTTATAGATTCCAATGCTTCACTTCAGGTTTACTGTATCCATGTGACCTTCTCATTGACGATGAAGCACAGAAATTGCTTCGGAATTAAATTGAAAAGGCACAATGCCGACTTAAGTACACGAATTTGAATCTTCTTACTGTCTATGTTTTGAACCATTTCTGTGACACTAGTTATAGATTCCGATGCTTCACTCCACGTTTACTGTATCCCTTGGACCTTGTTATTGACGATGAAACACAGAAATTGCATCGGAATTAAATACAAAAGGCACAATGCCGACTTAAGTACAAGAAGACTGACTCTTCTTACTGACTATGTTTTGAACCATTCCTGTGACACTAGTTATAGATTCCGATGCTTCACTTCAGGTTTACTGTATCCCTCTGACCTTCTTATTGACGATGAAACACAGAAATTGCATCGGAATTAAATAGAATAGGCACTATGCCGCCTTACGTATAAGAAGACTGACCCTTCTTACTGTCTATGTTTTGAACCATTCCTGTGACACTAGTTATAGATTCCGATGCTTCACTTCAGGTTAGCTGTATCCCTTGTTCCTTCTTATTGACGATGAGACACAGAAATTGCATCGGAATTAAATAGAAAATGCACAATGCCGACATAAGTATAAGAAAACTGACTCTTCTTACTGATTATAGTTTGAAACATTCCTGTGACACTAGCTATAGATTTCGATGCTTTACTTCAGGTTTACTGTATACCTTGGACCATCTTATTGACGATGAAACACAGATATTGCATCGGAATTAAATACAAAAGGCACAATGCCGACTTAAGTACAAGAAGACTGACTCTTCCTACTGTCTATGTTTTGAACCATTCCTGTGACACTAGTTGTGGATTCCGATGCGTCATTTCAGGTTTACTGTATCCCGCCGACCTTCTTATTGACGATGTAACACAGAATCTGCATCGGAATTAAATACAAAAGGCACAATGCCAACTTAAGGACAAGAAAACTGACTCTCTTTACTGACTATGTTTTGAACCATTCCTGTGTACTAGTTATAAATTCCGATGCTTCACTCCAGGATTACTATATCCCTTGGACCTTGTTATTGACGATGAAACACAGAAATTGCATCGGAATTATATAGAAATGGCACAATGCCGACTTAAGTACAAGAAGACTGACTCTTCTTACTGACTATGATTTGAACCATTCCTGTGACACTAGTTATAGATTCCGAATCTTCACTTCAGGTTTATTGTATCCCTTGAACCTTCTTATTGACAATGAAAAACAGAAAATGCATCGGAATGAAATACGAAAGGCACAATGCCGACTTAACTACAAGAAGACTGACTCCTCTTACTGTCTATGTTATGAACCATTCCATTGACACTAGTTATAGATTCCGATGCTTCACTCCAGGTTTACTGTATCCCTTGGACCTTCTTATTGACGACGAAACACAGAAATTGCATCGGAATTAAATAGAAAAGGCACAATGCCGACTTAAGTACAAGAAGACTGACTCTTCTTACTGCCTACGTTTGAACCATTCCTGTGACACTAGTTACAGATTCCGAAGCTTCACTTCAGGTTTACTGTATCCCTCTGACCTTCTTATTGACGGTGAAACACAGAAATTGCATCGGAATAAAAACGAAAGGCACAATACCGACTTAAGTACAAGAAGACTGACTCTTCTTACTGACTATGTTTGAACCAATCCTGTGACACTAGTTGTAGATTCCGATGCTTCACTTCAGGTTTACTGTATCCCTTGGACCTTCTTATTGACGATGAAACACAGAAATTGCATCGGAATTAAATACAAAAGGCACAATGCCGACTTAAGTACAAGAACAGTGACTCTTCCTACTGTGTAAGTTTTGAACCATTCCTGTGACACTAGTTATAGATTCCGACGCTTCACTTCAGGTTTACTGTATCCCTTGTACCTTCTTATTGACGATGAAACACAGAAATTGCATCGGAATTAAATACAAAAGGCACAATGCCGACTTAAGGACAAGAAGACTGACTCTTCTTACTGACTATGTTTTGAACCATTCCTGTGTACTAGTTATAAATTCCGATGCTTCACTCCAGGTTTACTATATCCCTTGGACCTTGGTATTGACGATGAAACACAGAAATTGCATCGGAATTAAATAGAAATGGCACAATGCCGACTTAAGTACAAGAAGACTGACTCTTCTTACTGACTATGTTTTGAACCATTCCTGTGACACTAGTTATAGATTCCGAATCTTCACTTCAGGTTTATTGTATCCCTTGAACCTTCTTATTGACAATGAAACACAGAAATTGCATCGGAATGAAATACGAAAGGCACAATGCCGACTTAACTACAAGAAGACTGACTCGTCTTACTGTCTATGTTATGAACCATTCCATTGACACTAGTTATAGATTCCGATGCTTCACTCCAGGTTTACTGTATCCCTTGGACCTTCTTATTGACGACGAAACACAGAAATTGCATCGGAATTAAATAAAAAAGGCACAATGCCGACTTAAGTACAAGAAGACTGACTGTTCTTACTGTCTACGTTTGAACCATTCCTGTGACACTAGTTACAGATTCCGATGCTTCACTTCAGGTTTACTGTATCCCTCTGACCTTCTTATTGACGGTGAAACACAGAAATTGCACCGGAATTAAATACGAAAGGCACAACGCCGACTTAAGTACAAGAAGACTGACTCTTCTTACTGTCTACGTTTGAACCATTCCTGTGACACTAGTTACAGATTCCGATGCTTCACTTCAGGTTTACTGTATCCCTCTGACCTTCTTGTTGACGGTGAAACACAGAAATTGCATCGGAATTAAATACGAAAGGCACAAAACCGACTTAAGTACAAGAAGACTGACTCTTCTTACTGACTATGTTTGAACCAATCCTGTGACGCAAGTTGTAGATTCCGATGCTTCACTTCAGGTTAGCTGTATCCCTTGGACCTTCTTATTGACGATGAAACACAGAAATTGCATCGGAATTAAATACAAAAGGCACAATGCCGACTTAAGTACAAGAACAGTGACTCTTCCTACTATCTAAGTTTTGAAACATTCCTGTGACACTAGTTATAGATTCCGACGCTTCACTTCAGGTTTACTGTATACCTTGTACCTTCGTATTGACGATGAAACACAGAAATTGAATCGGAATTAAATACAAAAGGCACAATGCCGACTTAAGGACAAGAAGACTGACTCTTCTTAATGACTATGTTTTGAACCATTCCTGTGACACTAGTCATAGATTACGATACTTCACTTCAGGTTCACTGTATCCCTCTGACCTTCTTATTGACAATGAAACACAGAGATTGCATCGGAATTAAATTCAAAAGGCACAATGCCGACTTAAGTACAGGAAGACTGACTCTTCTTACTGTCTATGATTGAACCATTCCTGTGACACTAGTTATAGATTCCGATGCTTCACTGCAGGTTTACTGTATCACTCTGACCTTCTTATTGACGGTGACACAACAGAAATTGCATCGGAATTAAATACGAAAGGCAGAATGCCGACTTAACTACAAGAAGACTGACTCTCCTTACTGACTTTGTTCTGAACCATTCCTGTGACACTAGTTATAGATTCCGATGCTTCACTTCAGGTTTACTGTATCCATGTGACCTTCTTATTGACGATGAAACACAGAAATTGCATTGGAATTAAATTGAAAAGGCACAATGCCGACTTAAGTACACGAATTTGAATCTTCTTACTGTCTATGTTTTGAACCATTTCTGTGACACTAGTTATAGATTCCGATGCTTCACTCCACGTTTACTGTATCCCTTGGACCTTCTTATTGACGATGAAACTCAGAAATTGCATCGGAATTAAATACAAAAGGCACAATGCCGACTTAAGTACAAGAAGACTGACTCTTCTTACTGACTATGTTTTGAACCATTCCTGTGACACTAGTTATAGATTCCGATGCTTCACTTCAGGTTTACTGTATCCCTCTGACCTTCTTATTGACGATGAAACACGGAAATTGCATCGGAATTAAATAGAATAGGCACTATGCCGCCTTACGTACAAGAAGACAGACCCTTCTTACTGTCTATGTTTTGAACCATTCCTGTGACACTAGTTATAGATTCCGATGCTTCACTTCAGGTTAGCTGTATCCCTTGGACCTTCTTATTGACGATGAAACACAGAAATTGCATCGGAATTAAATAGAAAAGGCACAATGCCGACATAAGTATAAGAAAACTGACTCTTCTTACTGATTATAGTTTGAAACATTCCTGTGACACTAGTTATAGATTTCGATGCTTTACTTCAGGTTTACTGTATACCTTGGACCTTCTTATTGACGATGAAACACAGATATTCCATCGGAATTAAATACAAAAGGCACAATGCCCACATAAGTACAAGAAGACTGACTCTTCCTACTGTCTATGTTTTGAACCATTCCTGTGACACTAGTTGTGTATTCCGATGCGTCATTTCAGGTTTACTGTATCCCGCTGACCTTCTTATTGACGATGTAACACAGAATCTGCATCGGAATTAAATACAAAAGGCACAATGCCAACTTAAGGACAAGAAAACTGACTCTCTTTACTGACTATGTTTTGAACCATTCCTGTGTACTAGTTATAAATTCCGATGCTTCACTCCAGGTTTTCTATATCCCTTGGACTATGTTGTTGACGATGAAACACAGAAATTGCATTGGAATTAAATAGAAAAGGCACAATGCCGACTTAAGTACAAGAAGACTGACTCTTCTTACTGTCTACGTGTGAACCATTCCTGTGACACTAGTTACAGATTCCGATGCTTCACTTCAGGTTTACTGTATCCCTCTGACCTTCTTATTGACGGTGAAACACAGAAATTGCATCGGAATTAAACACGAAAGGCACAATACCGACTTAAGTACAAGAAGACTGACTCTTCTTAGTGACTATGTTTGAACCAATCCTGTGACACTAGTTGTAGATACCGATGCTTCACTTCAGGTTTACTGTATCCCTTGGACCTTCTTATTGACGATGAAGCACAGAAATTGCACCGGAATTAAATACAAAAGGCACAATGCCGACTTAAGGACAAGAAGACTGACTCTTCTTGCTGACTTTGATTTGAACCATTCCTGTGTTACTAGTGATATATTCCGATGCCTCCCTTCAGGTTTATTGTATCCCTCTGACCTTCTTGTTGACAATGAATCACAGAAATTGCATCCGAATTAAATAGAAAAGCCACAATTTCGACTTAAGTACAAGAAGACTGACTCTTCTTACTGTCTATGTTTTGAACCATTCCTGTGACACTAGTTATAGATTCCGATGCTTCAGTCCAGGGTTACTATATCCCTTGGACATTCTTATTGACAATGAAACACAGAAATTGCATCGGAATTAAATAGAAAATGCACAAAGCCGACTTAAGTACAAGAAGACTGACTCTTCTTACTGACTATGTTTTAAACCATGCTTGTGACACTAGTTATAGATTCCGATGCTTCACTTCAGGTTTACTGTATACCTTGGACCTTCTTATTGACGATGAAACACAGAAATTGCATCGGAATTAAATACAAAAGGCAAAATGCCGACTTACGTTCAAGAAGACTAGCTCTACCTACTGTCTATGTTTTGAACCATTCCTGTGACACTACTTTTGGATTCCGATGCTTTACTTCAGGTTTACTGTATCCCTCTGACCTTCTTATTGACGATGAAACACAGAAATTGCATCGGAATTTAATACAAAAGGCACAATGCCGACTTAAGTACAAGAAGACTGACTCTTCCTACAGTCTATGTTTTGTACCATTCCTGTGACACTAGTTATAGATTCCGATACATCACTTCAGGTTTAGTGTATCCCTCTGACCTTATTGCCGATGAAACACAGAAATTGCATCGGAATTAAATGCAAAAGGCACAATGCCGACTTAAGGACAAGAAGACTGACTCTTCTTACTGACTATGTTTTGAAACATTCCTGTGACACTAGTTATAGATTCCGATGCATCACTTCTGGTTTACTATATCCCTCTGACCTTCTTTTTGACGATGAAACACAGACATTGCATCGGAATTAAATACAAAAGCCACAATGCCGACATAAGTACAAGAAGACTATCTCTTCGTACTGTCTATGTTTTGACCATTCCTGTGACACTAGCTATAGATTCCGATGCTTCACTTCAGGTTTACTGTTTCCCTTGGACCTTCTTATTGACGATGAAACACAGAAATTGCATCGGAATTAAATTCAAAAGGCACAATGCCGACTTTAGTATAAGAAGACTGACTCTTCCTACTGTCTACGTTTTGAACCATTTCTGTGACACTAGTTATAGAGTCCGATGCTTCATTTCAGGTTTACTGTATACCTCTGACCTTCTTATTGACGATGAAACAGAAATAGCAACGGAAATAAATACAAAATGCACAATGCCGACTTAAGTACAAAAAAACTGACTCTTCTTATTGTCTACGTTTGAACCATTCCTGTGAGACTAGTTATAGATTCCGATGCTTCACTTCAGGTTTGCTGTATCCCTCTGACCTTCTTATTGACGGTGAAACACAGAAATTGCATCGGAATTAAATACGAAAGCACAATGCCGACATAAGTACAAGAAGACTGACTCTTCTTACTGACTATGATTTAAACCATTTCTGTGACACTAGTTATAGATTCCGATGCTTCACTTCAGGTTTACTGTATCCCTTGGACATTCTTATTGACAATGAAACACAGAATTTGCATCGGAATTAAATGCAAATGGCACAATGCCGACTTAAGTACAAGGAGACTGACTCTTCTTACTGTCTATGTTTTAATCTTTACTGTGATTCTAGTTATAGATTCCGGTGCTTAACTCCAGGTTTACTGTATCCCTTGGACCTTCTTATAGACGATGAAACACAGAAATTGCATCGGAATTAAATACAAAAGGCACAATGCCGACATAGGGACAAGAAGTCTGACTCTTCTTACTGACTATGTTTTGAACCATTCCTGTGACACTAGTTATAGATTCCGATGCTTCACTTCAGGTTTACTGTATCCCTCTGACCTTCTTATTGACGATGAAACACAGAAATTCCATCGGAATTAAATACAAAAGCACAATGCCGACTTAAGTACAGGAAGACTGACTCTTCTTACTGTCTATGTTTGAACCATTCCTGTGACACTAGTTATAGATTCCGATGCTTTACTGCAGGTTTACTGTATCCCTCTGGCCTTCTTATTGACGGAGAAACACAGAAATTGCATCGGAATTAAATACGAAAGGCACAATGCCGACTTAACTACAAGAAGACTGACTCTTCTTTCTGTCTATGTTATGAACCATTCCAGTGACACTAGTTATAGATTCCGATGCTTCACTCCAGGTTTACTGTATCCCTTGGACCTTCTTATTGACGACGAAACACAGAAATTGCATCGGAATTAAATAGAAAAGGCACAATGCCGACTTAAGGACAAGAAGACTGACTCTTCTTACTGTCTACGTTTGAACCATTCCTGTGACGCTAGTTAGAGATTCCGATGCTTCCCTTCAGGTTTACTGTATCCCTCTGACCTTCTAATTGACGGTGAAACACAGAAATTGCATCGGAATTAAATACGAAAGGCACAATACCGACAGAAGTACAAGAAGACTGACTCTTCTTACTGTCTACGTTTTGAACCATTCCTGTGACACTAGTTATAGATTCCGATGTTTCACTCCAGGTTTACTGTATCCCTTGGACCCTCTTATTGACGATGAAACACTGAAATTGCATCGGAATTAAATACAAAAGGCACAATGCCGACTTAAGTACAAGAACAGTGACTCTTCCTACTGTCTATGATTTGAAACATTCCTGTGACACTAGTTTTAGATTCCAACGCTTCACTTCAGGTTTACTGTATCCCTTGTACCTTCTTATTGACGATGAAACACAGAAATTGAATCGGAATTAAATACAAAAGGCACAATGCCGTCTTAAGTACATGAAGACCGACTGTTAATACTGACTATGTTTTGAACCATTCCTGTTACTCTAGATATTGATTCCGATGCTTCACTTGAGGTTTACTGTATCCCTTGGACCTTCTTATTGACGATGAAAAACAGAATTTGCATCGGAATTAAATACAAAAGGCACAATGCCGACTGAAGTACAAGAACAGTGACTCTTCCTACTGTCTATGATTTGAAACATTCCTGTGACACTAGTTTTAGATTCCGACGCTTCACTTCAGGTTTACTGTATCCCTTGTACCTTCTTATTGACGATGAAGCACAGAAACTGCATCGGAATTAAATACAAAAGGCACAATGCCGACTTAAGCACCACAACATTGACTCTTCCGACTGTCTATGTTTTGAATCATTCCTGTGACACTAGCTATAGATTCCGATGCTTCACTTCAGGTTTGCTGTATCCCTTGGACCATCTTATTGACCATGAAACACAGAAATTGCATCGGAAGTAAATACAAAATGCAAAATCCCAGCTTAAGTACACGAAGACTGTCTCTTCTTACTGTCTATGTTTTGAACCATTCCTGTGACACTAGTTATACATTCCGATTCTTCCCTCCAGGATTACTGTATCCCTTGGACCTTCTTATTGACGATGAAGCACAGAAATTGCACCGGAATTAAATACAAAAGGCACAATGCCGACTTAAGGACAAGAAGACTGACTCTTCTTGCTGACTTTGATTTGAACCATTCCTGTGTTACTAGTGATATATTCCGATGCCTCCCTTCAGGTTTATTGTATCCCTCTGACCTTCTTATTGACGATGAATCACAGAAATTGCATCCGAATTAAATAGAAAAGCCACAATTTCGTCTTGAGTACAAGGAGACTGACTCTTCTTACTGTCTATGTTTTGAACCATTCCTGCGACACTAGTTATAGATTCCGATGCTTCAGTCCAGGGTTACTATATCCCTTGGACATTCTTATTGACAATGAAACACAGAAATTGCATCGGAATTAAATAGAAAATGCACAAAGCCGACTTAAGTACAAGGAGACTGACTCTTCTTACTGACTATGCTTTGAACCATTCCTGTGACACTAGTTATAGATTCCGATGGTTCACTTCAGGTTTACTGTATACCTTGGACCTTCTTATTGACGATGAAACACTGAAATTGCATCGGAATTAAATACAAAAGGCAAAATGCCGACTTACGTACAAGAAGACTAGCTCTTCCTGCTGTCTATGTTTTGAACCATTCCTGTGACACTACTTTTGGATTCCGATGCTTTACTTCAGGTGTACTGCATCCCTCTGACCTTCTTATTGACGATGAAACACAGAAATTGCATCGGAATTTAATACAAAAGGCACAATGCCGACTTAAGTACAAGAAGACTGACTCTTCCTACAGTCTATGTTTTGTACCATTCCTGTGACACTAGTTATAGATTCCGATGCATCACTTCAGGTTTAGTGTATCCCTCTGACCTTATTGCCGATGAAACACAGAAATTGCATCGAAATTAAATACAAAAGGCACAATGCCGACTTAAGGACAAGAAGACTGACTCTTCTTACTGACTATGTTCTGAAACATTCCTGTGACACTAGTTATAGATTCCGATGCATCACTTCAGGTTTACTATATCCCTCTGACCTTCTTTTTGACGATGAAACACAGACATTGCATTGGAATTAAATACAAAAGCCACTATGCCGACATAACTACAAGAAGACTATCTCTTCGTACTGTCTATGTTTTGACCATTCCTGTGACACTAGTTACAGATTCCGATGCTTTACTTCAGGTTTACTGTTTCCCTTGGACCTTCTTATTGACGATGAAACACAGAAATTGCATCGGAATTAAATTCAAAAGGCACAATGCCGACTTTAGTATAAGAAGACTGACTCTTCCTACTGTCTACGTTTTGAACCATTTCTGTGACACTAGTTATACAGTCCGATGCTTCATTTCAGGTCTACTGTATACCTCTGACTTTCTTATTGACGATGAAACACAGAAATAGCAACGGAAATAAATACAAAATGCACAATGCCGACTTAAGTACAAAAAGACTGACTCTTCTTACTGTCTACGTTTGAACCATTCCTGTGACACTAGTTACAGATTCCGATGCTTCACTTCAGGTTTACTGTATCCCTCTGACCTTCTTATTGACGGTGAAACACAGAAATTGCATCGGAATTAAATACGAAAGCACAATGCCGACATAAGTACAAGAAGACTGACTCTTCTTACTGACTATGATTTAAACCATTCCTGTGACACTAGTTATAGATTCCGATGCTTCACTTCAGGTTTACTGTATCCCTTGGACATTCTTATTGACGATGAAACACAGAAATTGCATCGGAATTAAATGCAAATGGCACAATGCCGACTTAAGTACAAGGAGACTGACTCTTCTTACTGTCTATGTTTTGAATCATTACTGTGATTCTAGTTATAGATTCCGGTGCTTCACTCCAGGTTTACTGTATCCCTTGGACCCTGTTATTGACGATGAAACACAGAAATTGCATCGGAATTAAATACAAAAGGCACAATGCCAACTTAAGGACAAGAAGGCTGACTCTTCTTACTGACTATGTTTTGAACCATTCCAGTGACACTAGTTATAGATTCAGATGCTTCACTCCAGGTTTACTGTATCCCTTGGACCTTCTTATTTACGACGAAACACAGAAATTGCATTGGAATTAAATAGAAAAGGCACAATGCCGACCTTAGTACAAGAAGACTGACTCTTCTTACTGTCTACGTTTGAACCTTTCCTGTGACACTAGTTACAGATTCCGATGCTTCATTTCAGGTTTACTGTATCCCTCTGACCTTCTTATTGACGGTGAAACACAGAAATTGCATCGGAATTAAATACGAAAGGCACAATACCGACTTAAGTACAAGAAGACTGACTCTTCTTACTGACTATGTTTGAACCAATCCTGTGACGCAAGTTGTATATTCCGATGCTTCACTTCAGGTTTACTGTATCCCTTGGACCTTCTTATTGAAGATGAATCACAGAAATTGCATCGGAATTAAATACAAAAGGCACAATGCCGACTTAAGTACAAGAACAATGACTCTTCTTACTGTCTAAGTTTTGAAACATTCCTGTGACACTAGTTATAGATTCCGACGCTTCACTTCAGGTTTACTGTATCCCTTGTACCTTCTTATTGACGATGAAACACAGAAATTGAATCGGAATTAAATACAAAAGGCACAATGCCGACTTAAGGACAAGAAGACTGACTCTTCTTACTGACTATGTTTTGAACCATTCCTGTGACACTAGTTATAGATTACGATGCTTCACTTCAGGTTCACTGTATCCCTCTGACCTTCTTATTGACAATGAAACACAGAAATTGCATCGGAATTAAATTCAAAAGGCACAATGCCGACTTAAGTACAGGAAGACTGACCCTTCTTACTGTCTATGATTGAACCATTCCTGTGACACTAGTTATAGATTCCGATGCTTAACTGCAGGTTTACTGTATCACTCTGACCTTCGTATTGACGGTGACACACAGAAATTGCATCGGAATTAAATACGAAAGGCATAATGCCGACTTAACTACAAGAGGACTGACTCTTCTTACTGACTTTGTTTTGAACTATTCCTGTGACACTAGTTATAGATTCCAATGCTTCACTTCAGGTTTACTGTATCCATGTGACCTTCTCATTGACGATGAAACACAGAAATTGCATCGGAATTAAATTGAAAAGGCACAATGCCGACTTAAGTACACGAATTTGAATCTTCTTACTCTCTATGTTTTGAACCATTCCTGTGACACTAGTTATAGATTCCGATGCTTCACTCCACGTTTACTGTATCCCTTGGACTTTGTTATTGTCGATGAAACACAGAAATTGCATCGGAATTAAATACAAAAGGCACAATGCCGACTTAAGTACAAGAAGACTGACTCTTCTTACTGACTATGTTTTGAACCATTCCTGTGACACTAGTTATAGATTCCGATGCTTCACTTCAGGTTTACTGTATCCCTCTGACCTTCTTATTGACGATGAAAAACAGAAATTGCATCGGAATTAAATAGAATAGGCACTATGCCGCCTTACGTATAAGAAGACTGACCGTTCTTACTGTCTATGTTTTGAACCATTCCTGTCACACTAGTTATAGATTCCGATGCTTCACTTCAGGTTAGCTGTATCCCTTGGTCCTTCTTATTGACGATGAGACACAGAAATTGCATCGGAATTAAATAGAAAATGCACAATGCCGACATAAGTATAAGAAAACTGACTCTTCTTACTGATTATAGTTTGAAACATTCCTGTGACACTAGCTATAGATTTCGATGCTTTACTTCAGGTGTACTGTATACCTTGGACCTTCTTATTGACGATGAAACACAGATATTGCATCGGAATTAAATACAAAAGGCACAGTGCCGACTTAAGTACAAGAAGACTGACTCTTCCTACTGTCTATGTTTTGAACCATTCCTGTGACACTAGTTGTGGATTCCGATGCGTCATTTCAGGTTTACTGTATCCCGCCGACCTTCTTATTGACGATGTAACACAGAATCTGCATCGGAATTAAATACAAAAGGCACAATGCCAACTTAAGGACAAGAAAACTGACTCTCTTTACTGACTATGTTTTGAACCATTCCTGTGTACTAGTTATAAATTCCGATGCTTCACTCCAGGATTACTATATCCCTTGGACCTTGTTATTGACGATGAAACACAGAAATTGCATCGGAATTATATAGAAATGGCACAATGCCGACTTAAGTACAAGAAGACTGACTCTTCTTACTGACTATGTTTTGAACCATTCCTGTGACACTAGTTATAGATTCCGAATCTTCACTTCAGGTTTATTGTATCCCTTGAACCTTCTTATTGACAATGACACACAGAAATTGCATCGGAATGAAATACGAAAGGCACAATGCCGACTTAACTACAAGAAGACTGACTCTTCTTACTGTCTATGTTATGAACCATTCCATTGACACTAGTTATAGATTCCGATGCTTCACTCCAGGTTTACTGTATCCCTTGGACCTTCTTATTGACGACAAAACACAGAAATTGCATCGGAATTAAATAGAAAAGGCACAATGCCGACTTAAGTACAAGAAGACTGACTCTTCTTACTGCCTACGTTTGAACCATTCCTGTGACACTAGTTACAGATTACGAAGCTTCACTTCAGGTTTACTGTATCCCTCTGACCTTCTTATTGACGGTGAAACACAGAAATTGCATCGGAATAAAAACGAAAGGCACAATACCGACTTAAGTACAAGAAGACTGACTCTTCTTACTGACTATGTTTGAACCAATCCTGTGACACTAGTTGGAGATTCCGATGCTTCACTTCAGGTTTACTGTATCCCTTGGACCTTCTTATTGACGATGAAGCACAGAAATTGCATCGGAATTAAATACTAAAGGCACAATGCCGACTTAAGTACAAGACCAGTGACTCTTCCTACTGTGTAAGTTTTGAACCATTCCTGTGACACTAGTTATAGATTCCGACGCTTCACTTCAGGTTTACTGTATCCCTTGTACCTTCTTATTGACGATGAAACACAGAAATTGCATCGGAATTAAATACAAAAGGCACAATGCCGACTTAAGGACAAGAAGACTGTCTCTTCTTACTGACTATGTTTTGAACCATTCCTGTGTACTAGTTATAAATTCCGATGCTTCACTCCAGGTTTACTATATCCCTTGGACCTTGGTATTGACGATGAAACACAGAAATTGCATCGGAATTAAATAGAAATGGCACAATGCCGACTTAAGTACAAGAAGACTGACTCTTCTTACTGACTATGTTTTGAACCATTCCTGTGACACTAGTTATAGATTCCGAATCTTCACTTCAGGTTTATTGTATCCCTTGAACCTTCTTATTGACAATGAAACACAGAAATTGCATCGGAATGAAATATGAAAGGCACAATGCCGACTTAACTACAAGAAGACTGACTCGTCTTACTGTCTATGTTATGAACCATTCCATTGACACTAGTTATAGATTCCGATGCTTCACTCCAGGTTTACTGTATCCCTTGGACCTTCTTATTGACGACGAAACACAGAAATTGCATCGGAATTAAATAAAAAAGGCACAATGCCGACTTAAGTACAAGAAGACTGACTCTTCTTACTGTCTACGTTTGAACCATTCCTGTGACACTAGTTACAGATTCCGATGCTTCACTTCAGGTTTACTGTATCCCTCTGACCTTCTTATTGACGGTGAAACACAGAAATTGCACCGGAATTAAATACGAAAGGCACAATGCCGACTTAAGTACAAGAAGACTGAGTCTTCTTACTGTCTACGTTTGAACCATTCCTGTGACACTAGTTACAGATTCCGATGCTTCACTTCAGGTTTACTGTATCCCTCTGACCTTCTTGTTGACGGTGAAACACAGAAATTGCATCGGAATTAAATACGAAAGGCACAAAACCGACTTAAGTACAAGAAGACTGACTCTTCTTACTGACTATGTTTGAACCAATCCTGTGACGCAAGTTGTAGATTCCGATGCTTCACTTCAGGTTAGCTGTATCCCTTGGACCTTCTTATTGACGATGAAACACAGAAATTGCATCGGAATTAAATACAAAAGGCACAATGCCGACTTAAGTACAAGAACAGTGACTCTTCCTACTGTCTAAGTTTTGAAACATTCCTGTGACACTAGTTATAGATTCCGACGCTTCACTTCAGGTTTACTGTATCCCTTGTACCTTCGTATTGACGATGAAACACAGAAATTGAATCGGAATTAAATACAAAAGGCGCAATGCCGACTTAAGGACAAGAAGACTGACTCTTCTTACTGACTATGTTTTGAACCATTCCTGTGACACTAGTCATAGATTACGATACTTCACTTCAGGTTTACTGTATCCCTCTGACCTTCTTATTGACGGTGAAACACAGAAATTGCACCGGAATTAAATACGAAAGGCACAATGCCGACTTAAGTACAAGAAGACTGAGTCTTCTTACTGTCTACGTTTGAACCATTCCTGTGACACTAGTTACAGATTCCGATGCTTCACTTCAGGTTTACTGTATCCCTCTGACCTTCTTGTTGACGGTGAAACACAGAAATTGCATCGGAATTAAATACGAAAGGCACAAAACCGACTTAAGTACAGGAAGACTGAGTCTTCTTACTGTCTATGTTTGAACCATTCCTGTGACACTAGTTATAGATTCCGATGCTTCACTGCAGGTTTACTGTATCACTCTGACCTTCTTATTGACGGTGACACAACAGAAATTGCATCGGAATTAAATAGAATAGGCACTATGCCGCCTTACGTACAAGAAGACAGACCCTTCTTACTGTCTATGTTTTGAACCATTCCTGTGACACTAGTTATAGATTCCGATGCTTCACTTCAGGTTAGCTGTATCCCTTGGACCTTCTTATTGACGATGAAACACAGAAATTGCATCGGAATTAAATAGAAAAGGCACAATGCCGACATAAGTATAAGAAAACGGACTCTTCTTACTGATTATAGTTTGAAACATTCCTGTGACACTAGTTATAGATTTCGATGCTTTACTTCAGGTTTACTGTATACCTTGGACATTCTTATTGACGATGAAACACAGATATTGCATCGGAATGAAATACAAAAGGCACAATGCCGACATAAGTACAAGAAGACTGACTCTTCCTACTGTCTATGTTTTGAACCATTCCTGTGACACTAGTTGTGGATTCCGATGCGTCATTTCAGGTTTACTGTATCCCGCTGACCTTCTTATTGACGATGTAACACAGAATCTGCTTCGGAATTAAATACAAAAGGCACAATGCCAACTTAAGGACAAGAAAACTGACTCTCTTTACTGACTATGTTTTGAACCATTCCTGTGTACTAGTTATAAATTCCGATGCTTCACTCCAGGTTTTCTATATCCCTTGGACTATGTTATTGACGATGAAACACAGAAATTCCATCGGAATTAAATAGAAATGGCACAATGCCGACTTAAGTACAAGAAGACTGACTCTTCTTACTGACTATGTTTTGAACCATTCCTGTGACACTAGTTATAGATTCCGAATCTTCACTTCAGGTTTATTGTATCCCTTGAACCTTCTTATTGACAATGAAACACAGAAATTGCATCGGAATGAATAACGAAAGGCACAATGCCGACTTAACTACAAGAAGACTGACTCTTCTTACTGTCTATGCTATGAACCATTCCATTGACACTAGTTATAGATTCCGATGCTTCACTCCAGGTTTACTATATCCCTTGGACCTTCTTAATGACGACGAAACACAGAAATTGCATCGGAATGAAATAGAAAAGGCACAATGCCGACTTAAGTACAAGAAGACTGACTCTTCTTACTGTCTACGTGTGAACCATTCCTGTGACACTAGTTACAGATTCCGATGCTTCACTTCAGGTTTACTGTATCCCTCTGACCTTCTTATTGACGGTGAAACACAGAAATTGCATCGGAATTAAACACGAAAGGCACAATACCGACTTAAGTACAAGAAGACTGACTCTTCTTAGTGACTATGTTTGAACCAATCCTGTGACACTAGTTGTAGATTCCGATGCTTCACTTCAGGTTTACTGTATCCCTTGGACCTTCTTAATGACGATGAAACACAGAAATTGCATCGGAATTAAATACAAAAGGCACAATGCCGACTTAAGTACAAGAACAGTGACTCTTCCTACTGTCTAAGTTTTGAAACATTCCTGTGACACTAGTTATAGATTCCGACGCTTCACTTCAGGTTTACTGTATCCCTTGTACCTTCGTATTGACGATGAAACACAGAAATTGAATCGGAATTAAATACAAAAGGCGCAATGCCGACTTAAGGACAAGAAGACTGACTCTTCTTACTGACTATGTTTTGAACCATTCCTGTGACACTAGTCATAGATTACGATACTTCACTTCAGGTTTACTGTATCCCTCTGACCTTCTTATTGACGGTGAAACACAGAAATTGCACCGGAATTAAATACGAAAGGCACAATGCCGACTTAAGTACAAGAAGACTGAGTCTTCTTACTGTCTACGTTTGAACCATTCCTGTGACACTAGTTACAGATTCCGATGCTTCACTTCAGGTTTACTGTATCCCTCTGACCTTCTTGTTGACGGTGAAACACAGAAATTGCATCGGAATTAAATACGAAAGGCACAAAACCGACTTAAGTACAGGAAGACTGAGTCTTCTTACTGTCTATGTTTGAACCATTCCTGTGACACTAGTTATAGATTCCGATGCTTCACTGCAGGTTTACTGTATCACTCTGACCTTCTTATTGACGGTGACACAACAGAAATTGCATCGGAATTAAATAGAATAGGCACTATGCCGCCTTACGTACAAGAAGACAGACCCTTCTTACTGTCTATGTTTTGAACCATTCCTGTGACACTAGTTATAGATTCCGATGCTTCACTTCAGGTTAGCTGTATCCCTTGGACCTTCTTATTGACGATGAAACACAGAAATTGCATCGGAATTAAATAGAAAAGGCACAATGCCGACATAAGTATAAGAAAACGGACTCTTCTTACTGATTATAGTTTGAAACATTCCTGTGACACTAGTTATAGATTTCGATGCTTTACTTCAGGTTTACTGTATACCTTGGACATTCTTATTGACGATGAAACACAGATATTGCATCGGAATGAAATACAAAAGGCACAATGCCGACATAAGTACAAGAAGACTGACTCTTCCTACTGTCTATGTTTTGAACCATTCCTGTGACACTAGTTGTGGATTCCGATGCGTCATTTCAGGTTTACTGTATCCCGCTGACCTTCTTATTGACGATGTAACACAGAATCTGCTTCGGAATTAAATACAAAAGGCACAATGCCAACTTAAGGACAAGAAAACTGACTCTCTTTACTGACTATGTTTTGAACCATTCCTGTGTACTAGTTATAAATTCCGATGCTTCACTCCAGGTTTTCTATATCCCTTGGACTATGTTATTGACGATGAAACACAGAAATTCCATCGGAATTAAATAGAAATGGCACAATGCCGACTTAAGTACAAGAAGACTGACTCTTCTTACTGACTATGTTTTGAACCATTCCTGTGACACTAGTTATAGATTCCGAATCTTCACTTCAGGTTTATTGTATCCCTTGAACCTTCTTATTGACAATGAAACACAGAAATTGCATCGGAATGAATAACGAAAGGCACAATGCCGACTTAACTACAAGAAGACTGACTCTTCTTACTGTCTATGCTATGAACCATTCCATTGACACTAGTTATAGATTCCGATGCTTCACTCCAGGTTTACTATATCCCTTGGACCTTCTTAATGACGACGAAACACAGAAATTGCATCGGAATGAAATAGAAAAGGCACAATGCCGACTTAAGTACAAGAAGACTGACTCTTCTTACTGTCTACGTGTGAACCATTCCTGTGACACTAGTTACAGATTCCGATGCTTCACTTCAGGTTTACTGTATCCCTCTGACCTTCTTATTGACGGTGAAACACAGAAATTGCATCGGAATTAAACACGAAAGGCACAATACCGACTTAAGTACAAGAAGACTGACTCTTCTTAGTGACTATGTTTGAACCAATCCTGTGACACTAGTTGTAGATTCCGATGCTTCACTTCAGGTTTACTGTATCCCTTGGACCTTCTTAATGACGATGAAACACAGAAATTGCATCGGAATTAAATACAAAAGGCACAATGCCGACTTAAGTACAAGAACAGTGACTCTTCCTACAGTGTAAGTTTTGAACCATTCCTGTGACACTAGTTATAGATTCCGACGCTTCACTTCAGGTTTACTGTATCCCTTGTACCTTCTTATTGACGATGAAACACAGAAATTGCATCGGAATTAAATACAAAAGGCACAATGCCGACTTAAGGACAAGAAGACTGACTCTTCTTACTGACTATGTTTTGAACCATTCCTGTGTACTAGTTATAAATTCCGATGCTTCACTGCAGGTTTACTATATCCCTTGGACCTTATTATTGACGATGAAACACAGAAATTGCATCGGAATTAAGTAGAAATGGCACAATGCCAACTTAAGTACAAGAAGACTGACTCTTCTTACTGACTATGTTTTGAACCATTCCTGTGACACTAGTTATAGATTCCGAATACTCACTTCAGGATTATTGTATCCCTTGAACCTTCTTATTGACAATGAAACACAGAAATTGCATCGGAATGAAATACGAAAGGCACAATGCCGACTTAACTACAAGAAGACTGACTCGTCTTACTGTCTATGTTATGAACCATTCCATTGACACTAGTTATAGATTCCGATGCTTCACTCCAGGTTTACTGTATCCCTTGGACCTTCTTATTGACGACGAAACACAGATATCGCATCAGAATTAAATAGAAAAGGCACAATGACGACCTAAGTACAAGAAGACTGACTCTTCTTACTGTCTACGTTTGAACCATTCCTGTGACACTAGTTACAGATTCCGATGCTTCACTTCAGGTTTACTGTATCCCTCTGACCTTCTCATTGACGGTGAAACACAGAAATTGCATCGGAATTAAATACGACAGGCACAATACCGACTTAAGTACAAGAAGACTGACTCTTCTTACTGACTATGTTTGAGCCAATCCTGTGACACTAGTTGTAGATTCCGATGCTTCACTTCAGGTTTACTGTTTCCCTTGGACCTTCTTATTGACGATGAAACACAGAAATTGCATCGGAATTAAATACAAAAGGCACAATGCCGACTTAAGTACAAGAACAGTAACTCTTCCTACTGTCTAAGTTTTGAACCATTCCTGTGACACTAGTTATAGATTCCGACGCTTCACTTCAGGTTTACTGTATCCCTTGTACCTTCTTATTGACGATGAAACACAGAAATTGCATCGGAATTAAATACAAAAGGCACAATGCCGACTTAAGGACAAGAAGACTGACTCTTCTTACTGACTATGTTTTGAACCATTCCTGTGACACTAGTTATAGATTCCGAATCTTCACTTCAGGTTTATTGTATCCGTTGAACCTTCTTATTGACAATGAAACACAGAAATTGCATCGGAATGAAATACGAAAGGCACAATGCCGACTTAACTACAAGGAGACTGTCTCTTCTTACTGTCTATGTTATGAACCATTCCATTGACACTAGTTATAGATTCCGATGCTTCACTCCAGGTTTACTGTATCCCTTGGACCTTCTTATTGACGACGAAACACAGAAATTGCATCGGAATTAAATAGAAAAGGCACAATGCCGACTTAAGTACAAGAAGACTGACTCTTCTTACTGTCTACGTTTGAACCATTCCTGTGACACTAGTTACAGATTGCGATGCTTCACTTCAGGTTTACTGTATCCCTCTGACCTTCTTATTGACGATGTAACACAGAATCTGCATCGGAATTAAATACAAAGGGCACAATGCCGACTTAAGTACAAGAACAGTGACTCTTCCTACTGTCTAAGTTTTGAACCATTCCTGTGACACTAGTTATAGATTCCGACGCTTCACTTCAGGTTTACTGTATCCCTTGTACCTTCTTATTGACGATGAAACACAGATATTGCATCGGAATTAAATTGAAAAGGCACAACGCCGACTTAAGTACACGAATTTGAGTCTTCTTACTGTCTATGCTTTGAACCATTCCTGTGACACTAGTTATAGATTCCGATGCTTCACTCCACGTTTACAGTATCCCTCGGACCTTCTTATTGACGATGAAACACATAATTTGCATGGGAATTAAATACAAAAGGCACAATGCCGACTTACGTAAAAGAAGACTGAATCTTCCTACTGACTATGTTCTGAACCATTCTGTGACACTAGTTATAGATTCCGATGCTTCACTTCAGGTTTACTGTATCCCTCTGACCTTCTTATTGACGGTGAAACACAGAAATTGCATCGGAAATAAATAGAATTGGCACTATGCCGCCTTACGTACAAGAAGACTGACCCTTCTTACTGTCTATGTTTTGAACCATTCCTGTGACACTAGTAATAGATTCCGATGCTTCACTTCAGGTTAGCTGTATCCCTTGGACCTTGTTATTGACGATGAAACACAATAATTGCATCGGAATTAAATAGAAGAGGCACAATGCCGACATAAGTGTAAGAAAACTGACTCTTCTTACTGATTATAGTTTGAAACATTCCTGTGACGCTAGTTATAGATTTCGATGCTTTACTTCAGGTTTACTGTATACCTTGGACCTTCTTATTGAAGATGAAACACAGATATTGCATCGGAATTAAATACAAAGGGCACAATGCCGACTTAGGTACAAGAAGACTGACTCTTCCTACTGTCTATGTTATGAACCATTCTTGTGACACTAGTTGTGGATTCCGATGCGTCACTTCAGGTTTACTGTATCCCGCTGACCTTCTTATTGACGATGTAACACAGAATCTGCATCGGAATTAAATACAAAGGGCACAATGCCGACTTAAGTACAAGAACAGTGACTCTTCCTACAGTGTAAGTTTTGAACCATTCCTGTGACACTAGTTATAGATTCCGACGCTTCACTTCAGGTTTACTGTATCCCTTGTACCTTCTTATTGACGATGAAACACAGAAATTGCATCGGAATTAAATACAAAAGGCACAATGCCGACTTAAGGACAAGAAGACTGACTCTTCTTGCTGACTATGTTTTGAACCATTCCTGTGTACTAGTTATAAATTCCGATGCTTCACTGCAGGTTTACTATATCCCTTGGACCTTGTTATTGACGATGAAACACAGAAATTGCATCGGAATTAAGTAGAAATGGCACAATGCCAACTTAAGTACAAGAAGACTGACTCTTCTTACTGACTATGTTTTGAACCATTCCTGTGACACTAGTTATAGATTCCGAATACTCACTTCAGGATTATTGTATCCCTTGAACCTTCTTATTGACAATGAAACACAGAAATTGCATCGGAATGAAATACGAAAGGCACAATGCCGACCTAACTACAAGAAGACTGACTCGTCTTACTGTCTATGTTATGAAACATTCCATTGACACTAGTTATAGATTCCGATGCTTCACTCCAGGTTTACTGTATCCCTTGGACTTTCTTATTGACGACGAAACACAGATATCGCATCAGAATTAAATAGAAAAGGCACAATGCCGACCTAAGTACAAGAAGACTGACTCTTCTTACTGTCTACGTTTGAACCATTCCTGTGACACTAGTTACAGATTCCGATGCTTCACTTCAGGTTTACTGTATCCCTCTGACCTTCTCATTGACGGTGAAACACAGAAATTGCATCGGAATTAAATACGACAGGCACAATACCGACTTAAGTACAAGAAGACTGACTCTTCTTACTGACTATGTTTGAGCCAATCCTGTGACACTAGTTGTAGATTCCGATGCTTCACTTCAGGTTTACTGTTTCCCTTGGACCTTCTTATTGACGATGAAACACAGAAATTGCATCGGAATTAAATACAAAAGGCACAATGCCGACTTAAGTACAAGAACAGTGACTCTTCCTACTGTCTAAGTTTTGAACCATTCCTGTGACACTAGTTATAGATTCCGACGCTTCACTTCAGGTTTACTGTATCCCTTGTACCTTCTTATTGACGATGAAACACAGAAATTGCATCGGAATTAAATACAAAAGGCACAATGCCGACTTAAGGACAAGAAGACTGACTCTTCTTACTGACTATGTTTTGAACCATTCCTGTGACACTAGTTATAGATTCCGAATCTTCACTTCAGGTTTATTGTATCCCTTGAACCTTCTTATTGACAATGAAACACAGAAATTGCATCGGAATGAAATACGAAAGGCACAATGCCGACTTAACTACAAGGAGACTGACTCTTCTTACTGTCTATGTTATGAACCATTCCATTGACACTAGTTATAGATTCCGATGCTTCACTCCAGGTTTACTGTATCCCTTGGACCTTCTTATTGACGACGAAACACAGAAATTGCATCGGAATTAAATAGAAAAGGCACAATGCCGACTTAAGTACAAGAAGACTGACTCTTCTTACTGTCTACGTTTGAACCATTCCTGTGACACTAGTTACAGATTCCGATGCTTCACTTCAGGTTTACTGTATCCCTTGTACCTTCTTATTGACGATGAAACACAGATATTGCATCGGAATTAAATACAAAGGGCACAATGCCGACTTAGGTACAAGAAGACTGACTCTTCCTACTGTCTATGTTATGAACCATTCTTGTGACACTAGTTGTGGATTCCGATGCGTCACTTCAGGTTTACTGTATCCCGCTGACCATTGACGATGTAACACAGAATCTGCATCGGAATTAAATACAAAGGGCACAATGCCGACTTAAGTACAAGAACAGTGACTCTTCCTACTGTCTAAGTTTTGAACCATTCCTGTGAAACTAGTTATAGATTCCGACGCTTCACTTCAGGATTACTGTATCCCTTGTACCTTCTTATTGACGATGAAACACAGATATTGCATCGGAATTAAATACAAAGGGCACAATGCCGACTTAGGTACAAGAAGACTGACTCTTCCTACTGTCTATGTTATGAACCATTCTTGTGACACTAGTTGTGGATTCCGATGCGTCACTTCAGGTTTACTGTATCCCGCTGACCATTGACGATGTAACACAGAATCTGCATCGGAATTAAATACAAAGGGCACAATGCCGACTTAAGTACAAGAACAGTGACTCTTCCTACTGTCTAAGTTTTGAACCATTCCTGTGACACTAGTTATAGATTCCGATGCTTCACTGCAGGTTTACTGTATCACTCTGACCTTCTTATTGACGATGAAACACAGAAATTGCATCGGAATTAAATACAAAAGGCACAATGCCGACTTAAGGACAAGAAGACTGACTCTTATTACTGACTATGTTTCGAACCATTCCTGTGACACTAGTTATAGATTCCGATGCTTCACTTCAGGTTCACTGCATCCCTCTGACCTTCTTATTGACAATGAAACACAGAAATTGCATCGGAATTAAATAGAAAAGCCACAATGCCGACATAAGTATAAGAAAACTGACTCTTCTTACTGATTATAGTTTGAGACATTCCTGTGACACTAGTTATAGATTCCGATGCTTTACTTCAGGTTTACTGTATACCTTGGACCTTCTTATTGACGGTGAAACACAGATATTTCATCGGAATTAAATACAAAAGGCACAATTCCGATTTAAGACAAGAAGACTGACTCTTCTTACTGACTTTGTTTTCAACCATTCCTGTGACACTATATATAGATTCCGATGCTTCACTTCAGGTTTACTTTACCCCTGTGACCTTCTTATTGACGATGAAACACAGAAATTGCATCGAAATTATATACAAAAGCCACAAAACTTAAGTACAAGAAGCATGCCTCTTCGTACGGTCTATGTTTTGAACCATTCCTGTGACACTAGTTATAGATTCCGATGCTTCACTTCAGGTTTACTGTTTCCCTTGGACCTTCTTATTGACGATGAAACACAGAAATTGCATCGGAATTAAATACAAAAGGCACAATGCCGACCTAAGTATAAGAAGACTGACTCTTCCTACTGTCTATGTTTTGAACCATTTCTGTGACACTAGTTATAGAGTCCGATGCTTCACTTCAGGTTTACTGTACCCCTTGTACCTTCTTATTGACGATGAAACACAGAAATTGCATCGTAATTAAATACAAAAGGTACAATGCCGACATAAGTACATGAAGACCGACTCTTCTTATTGACAATGATTTGAACCATTCCTGTGACACTAGTTATAGATTCCGATGCTTCACTTCAGGTTTACTGTATCCCTTGGACATACTTATTGACGATAAAACACAGAACTTCCATCGGAATTAAATACAAAAGGCAAAATGCCGACTTAAGTACACGAAAACTGACTCTTTTTACTGTCTATGTTTTGAACCATTCCTGTGACACTAGTTATAGATTCCGATGCTACACTCCAGGTTTACTGTATCCCTTGGACCTTTTTATTGACGATGAGACAACGAAATTGCATCGGAATTAAATACTAAATGCACAATGCCGACTTAAGTACAAGAGGACTGACTTTTCTTACTGACTATTTTTGAACCATTCCTGTGACTCTAGTTATAGATTCCGATGTTTCACTTCAGGTTTACTGTATCCCTCTGACCTTCTTATTGACGATGAAACACAGAAATTGCATCGGTATTAAATAGAAAAGGCACAATGCCGACTTAAGTTCAAGAAGACTGACTCTTCTTGCTGTCTATGTTTTGAACCATTTCTGTGACACTAGTTATAGATTCAGATGCTTCACTCCAGGTGTACTGTATCCCTTGGACCTTGTTATTGACGATGAAACACAGAAATTGCATCGGAATGAAATAGAAAAGGCACAATGCCGACTTAAGTGCAAGAAGACTGACACTTCTTACTTACTATGTTTTGAGCCATTCCTGTGACACTAGTTATAGATTCCGAATCTTCACTTCTGGTTTACTGTATCCCTTGGACCTTCTTATTGACGATGAAATACAGAAAGTACATCGGAATTAAATACAAAAGGCAAAATGCCGCCTTAAGTACACGAAGACTGACTCTTCTTACTGTCTATGTTTTGAACCATTCCTGTGACACTAGTTATAGATTCCGATGCTTCACTCCAGGTTTACTGTATCCCTTGGACCTCGTTATTGACTATAAAACACAGAAATTGCATCTGATTTAAATACAAAAGGCACAATGCCGACTTAAGGACAAGAAGACTGACTGTTCTTACTGTGACACTAGTTATAGATTCCGATGCTTCACTTCAGGTTTATTGTATCCCTCTGACCTCCTTATTGCCGATGAAACACAGAAATTGCATCGGAATTAAATAGAAAAGGCACAATGCCGACTTAGGTACTAGAAGACTGACTCTTCTTACGCTCTATGTTATGAACCATTTCTGTGACACTAGTTATAGATTCCGATGCTTCACTCCAGGTTCATTGTATCCCTTGGACTTTCTTATTGACGATGAAACACAGAAATTGCATAGGAATTAAATAGAAAAAGCACAATGCCGACTTAAGTACAAGAAGACTGACTCTTCTTACTGTCTACGTTTGAACCATTCCTGTGACACTAGTTACAGATTCCGATGCTTCACTTCAGGTTTACTGTATCCCTCTGACCTTCTTATTGACGATGTAACACAGAATCTGCATCGGAATTAAATACAAAGGGCACAATGCCGACTTAAGTACAAGAACAGTGACTCTTCCTACTGTCTAAGTTTTGAACCATTCCTGTGACACTAGTTATAGATTCCGACGCTTCACTTCAGGTTTACTGTATCCCTTGTACCTTCTTATTGACGATGAAACACAGATATTGCATCGGAATTAAATACAAAGGGCACAATGCCGACTTAGGTACAAGAAGACTGACTCTTCCTACTGTCTATGTTATGAACCATTCTTGTGACACTAGTTGTGGATTCCGATGCGTCACTTCAGGTTTACTGTATCCCGCTGACCATTGACGATGTAACACAGAATCTGCATCGGAATTAAATACAAAGGGCACAATGCCGACTTAAGTACAAGAACAGTGACTCTTCCTACTGTCTAAGTTTTGAACCATTCTTGTGACACTAGTTATAGATTCCGACGCTTCACTTCAGGTTTACTGTATCCCTCTGACCTTCTTATTGACAATGAAACACAGAAATTGCATCGGAATTAAATTCAAAAGGCACAATGCCGACTTAAGTACTGGAAGACTGACTCTTCTTTCTGTCTATGTTTGAACCATTCCTGTGACACTAGTTATAGATTCCGATGCTTCACTGCAGGTTTACTGTATCACTCTGACCTTCTTATTGACGATGAAACACAGAAATTGCATCGGAATTAAATACAAAAGGCACAATGCCGACTTAAGGACAAGAAGACTGACTCTTATTACTGACTATGTTTCGAACCATTCCTGTGACACTAGTTATAGATTCCGATGCTTCACTTCAGGTTCACTGCATCCCTCTGACCTTCTTATTGACAATGAAACACAGAAATTGCATCGGAATTAAATAGAAAAGCCACAATGCCGACATAAGTATAAGAAAACTGACTCTTCTTACTGATTATAGTTTGAGACATTCCTGTGACACTAGTTATAGATTCCGATGCTTTACTTCAGGTTTACTGTATACCTTGGACCTTCTTATTGACGGTGAAACACAGATATTTCATCGGAATTAAATACAAAAGGCACAATTCCGATTTAAGACAAGAAGACTGACTCTTCTTACTGACTTTGTTTTCAACCATTCCTGTGACACTATATATAGATTCCGATGCTTCACTTCAGGTTTACTTTACCCCTGTGACCTTCTTATTGACGATGAAACACAGAAATTGCATCGAAATTATATACAAAAGCCACAAAACTTAAGTACAAGAAGCATGCCTCTTCGTACGGTCTATGTTTTGAACCATTCCTGTGACACTAGTTATAGATTCCGATGCTTCACTTCAGGTTTACTGTTTCCCTTGGACCTTCTTATTGACGATGAAACACAGAAATTGCATCGGAATTAAATACAAAAGGCACAATGCCGACCTAAGTATAAGAAGACTGACTCTTCCTACTGTCTATGTTTTGAACCATTTCTGTGACACTAGTTATAGAGTCCGATGCTTCACTTCAGGTTTACTGTACCCCTTGTACCTTCTTATTGACGATGAAACACAGAAATTGCATCGTAATTAAATACAAAAGGTACAATGCCGACATAAGTACATGAAGACCGACTCTTCTTATTGACAATGATTTGAACCATTCCTGTGACACTAGTTATAGATTCCGATGCTTCACTTCAGGTTTACTGTATCCCTTGGACATACTTATTGACGATAAAACACAGAACTTCCATCGGAATTAAATACAAAAGGCAAAATGCCGACTTAAGTACACGAAAACTGACTCTTTTTACTGTCTATGTTTTGAACCATTCCTGTGACACTAGTTATAGATTCCGATGCTACACTCCAGGTTTACTGTATCCCTTGGACCTTTTTATTGACGATGAGACAACGAAATTGCATCGGAATTAAATACTAAATGCACAATGCCGACTTAAGTACAAGAGGACTGACTTTTCTTACTGACTATTTTTGAACCATTCCTGTGACTCTAGTTATAGATTCCGATGTTTCACTTCAGGTTTACTGTATCCCTCTGACCTTCTTATTGACGATGAAACACAGAAATTGCATCGGTATTAAATAGAAAAGGCACAATGCCGACTTAAGTTCAAGAAGACTGACTCTTCTTGCTGTCTATGTTTTGAACCATTTCTGTGACACTAGTTATAGATTCAGATGCTTCACTCCAGGTGTACTGTATCCCTTGGACCTTGTTATTGACGATGAAACACAGAAATTGCATCGGAATGAAATAGAAAAGGCACAATGCCGACTTAAGTGCAAGAAGACTGACACTTCTTACTTACTATGTTTTGAGCCATTCCTGTGACACTAGTTATAGATTCCGAATCTTCACTTCTGGTTTACTGTATCCCTTGGACCTTCTTATTGACGATGAAATACAGAAAGTACATCGGAATTAAATACAAAAGGCAAAATGCCGCCTTAAGTACACGAAGACTGACTCTTCTTACTGTCTATGTTTTGAACCATTCCTGTGACACTAGTTATAGATTCCGATGCTTCACTCCAGGTTTACTGTATCCCTTGGACCTCGTTATTGACTATAAAACACAGAAATTGCATCTGATTTAAATAGAAAAGGCACAATGCCGACTTAAGTACAAGAAGACTGACTCTTCTTACTGACTATGTTTTGAACCATTCCTGTGACACTAGTTATAGATTCCGAAACTTCACTTCAGTTTTACTGTATCCCTTGGACCTTCTTATTGACGATGAAACACAGAAATTCCATCGGAATTAAATACAAAAGGCACAATGCCGACTTAAGGACAAGAAGACTGACTGTTCTTACTGTGACACTAGTTATAGATTCCGATGCTTCACTTCAGGTTTATTGTATCCCTCTGACCTCCTTATTGCCGATGAAACACAGAAATTGCATCGGAATTAAATAGAAAAGGCACAATGCCGACTTAGGTACTAGATGACTGACTCTTCTTACGCTCTATGTTATGAACCATTTCTGTGACACTAGTTATAGATTCCGATGCTTCACTCCAGGTTCATTGTATCCCTTGGACTTTCTTATTGACGATGAAACACAGAAATTGCATAGGAATTAAATAGAAAAAGCACAATGCTGACTTAAGTACAAGAAGAGTGACTCTTCTTACTGACTATGTTTTGATCTATTCCTGTGACACTAGTTATAGATTGCGATGCTTCACTTCAGGTTTACTGTATACCTTGGACCTTCTTATTGACGATGAAACACAGAATTTGCATCGGAATTAAATACAAAAGGCACAATGCCGACTTAAGTACAAGAAGACTGACTCTTCCTACCGTCTATGTTTTGAACCATTCCTGTGACACTAGTTATAGATTCCGAAGCTTCACTCCAAGTTTACCATATCCCTTAGACCTTCTTATTGACGATGAAACATAGAAATTGCATCGGAATTAAATACAAAAGGCACAATGCCGACTTAAGGACAAGAAGACTGACTCTTCTTACTGACTATGTTTTGAACCATTCCTGTGACACTAGTTATAGATTTCGATGCTTCACTTCAGGTTTACTGTATCCCTTCCACATCCTTATTGACGATGAAACACAGAAATTGCATCGGAATTAAATACAAATGGCACAATGCCGACTTAAGTACAAGAAGACTGACTCTTCTTACTGTCTATGTTTGAACCTTTCCTGTGACACTAGTTATAGATTCCGATGCTTCACTCAGGGTTTACTATATCCCTTGGACCTTTTTATAGTAGATGTAACACAGAAATTGCATCGGAATTAAATACAAAAGGCACAATGCCGACTTAAGGACAAGAAGACTGACTCTTCTTACTATGTTTTGAACCATTCCTGTGACACTAGTTATAGATTTCGATGCTTCACTTCAGGTTTACTGTATCCCTTGGACATACTTATTGACGATGAAACACAGAAATTCCATCGGAATTAAATACAAAAGGCAAAATGCCGACTTAAGTACACGAAAACTGACTCCTCTTACTGTCTATGTTTTGAACCATTCCTGTGACACTAGTTATAGATTCCGATGCTACACTCCAGGTATACTGTATCCCTTGGACCTTTCTATTGACGATGAAACACAGAAATTGCATCGGAATTAAATACTAAATGCACAATGCCGACTTAAGTACAAGAAGACTGACTTTTCCTACTGACTATTTTTGAACCATTCCTGTGACTCTAGTTATAGATTCCGATGCTTCACTTCAGTTTACTGTGTCCCTCTGACCGTCTTATTGACGATGAAACACAGAAATTGCATCGGAATTAAATAGAAAATGCACAATGCCGACTTAAGTTCAAGAAGACTGACTCTTCTTACTGTCTATTTTCTGAACCATTCCTGTGACACTAGTTATAGATTCCGATGCTTCACTCCAGGTTACTGTATCCCTTGGACCTTCTTATTGACGATGAAACACAGAAATTGCAACGGAATTATATAGAAAAGGCACAATGCCGACTTAAGTATAAGAAAACAGACTCTTCTTACTGATTATAGTTTGAACCATTAGGGTGACACTAGTTATAGATTCCGATGCTTTACTTCACGTTTACTGTATACCTTGGAAATTCTTACTGACGATGAAACACAGAAATTGCATCGGAATTAAATACAAAAGACACAATGCCGACTTAAGTACAAGAAGACTGACTATTCCTACTGTCTATCTTTTGAACCATTCCTGTGACACTAGTTGTGGATTCCGATGCTTCACTTCAGGTTTACTGTATCCCGCTGACATTCTTATTGACGATGTAACACAGAAATTGAATCGGAATTAAATACAATAGGCACAATGCCAACTTAAGGACAACAAGACGGATTCTTCTTACTGACTATGTTTTGAACCATTCCTGTGACACTAGTTATAGATTCCGATGCTTCACTCCAGGTGTACTGTATCCCTTGGACCTTGTTATTGACGATGAAACACAGAAATTGCATCGGAATGAAATAGAAAAGGCACAATGCCGACTTAAGTACAAGAAGATTGACTCTTCTTACTGACTATGTTTTAAACCATTCCTGTGATACTAGTTATAGATTCCGAATCTTCACTTCAGGTTTACTGTTTCCCTTGGACGTTCTTATTGACGATGAAATACAGAAATTACATCGGAATTAAATACAAAAGGCAAAATGCCGCCTTAAGTACACGAAGACTGACTCTTCTTACTGACTTTGTTTTGAACCATTCCTGTGACACTAATTATAGATTCCGATGCTTCACTTCAGGTTTACTGATTCCCTCTGACCTTCTTATTGCCGATGAAACACAGAAATTGCATCGGAATTAAATACAAAAGCCACAATGCCGACTTAAGTACAAGAAGACTGACTCTTCCTACTGTCTATGTTTTGAACCATTTCTGCGACTCTAGTTATAGAGTCCGATGCTTCACATCAGGTTTACTGTATCCCTTGTACCTTCTTATTGACGACGAATCCCAGAAATTGCATCGGAATTAAATACAAAAGGCACAATGCCGACTTAAGTACAAGAAGACTGACTCTTCTTACTGTCTATGTATTGAACCATTACTGTTGCTCTAGTTATAGAATTCGGTGCTTCACTCCAGGTTTACTGTATCCCTTGGACCTTCTTATTGACGGAGAAACACAGAAATTGCATCGGAATTAAATACAAGATGCACAATGTCGACTTAAGGACAAGAAAACTGACTCTTCTTACTGACTGTGTTTTGAACCATTCCTGTGACACTAGTTATAGACTCCGATGCTTTACTTCAGGTTTACTGTATCCCTCTGACCTTCTTATTGACGATGAAACACAGAAATTGCATCGGAATTATATACAAAAGGCACAATGCCGACTTAAGTACTAGAAGACTGACTCTTCTTACTGTCTATGTTTGAACAATTCCTGTGACACTAGTTATAGATTCCGATGCTTCACTTCACGTTTACTGTTTCCCTTTGACCTTCTCATTGACGATGAAACACAGAAATTGCATCGGAATTAAATACAAAAGCCACAATGCCGACTTAAGTATAAGAACACTGACTCTTCCTACTGTCTATGCTTTGAACCATTCCTGTGACACTAGTTATAAATTCCGACGCTTCACTTCAGGTTTACTGCACCCCTAGTAACTTCTTATTGACGATGAAACACAGAAAGCGCATCGGAATTAGATACAAAAGGCACAATGCCGACTTAAGGACATGAAGGACCGACTCATCTTATTGACAATGATTTGAACCTTTCCTGTGACACTAGTTATAGATTCCGATGCTTCACTTCAGGTTTACTGTATCCCTCTGACCTTCTTATTGACGATAAAACTCAGAAATTGCATCGGACTTAAATACAAAAGCCACAATGCCGACTTAAGTACAAGAAGACTGACATTTCATACGGTCTATGATTTGAACCATTCCTGTACCACTAGATATAGATTCCGATGCTTAACTTCAGGTTTACTGTTTCCCTTGGACCTTCTTTTTGACGATGAGTGACAGGAATTGCATCGGAATTAAACACAAAAGGCACAATGCCGACATAAGTACAAGAAGACTGACTCTTCTTACAGTCTATGATTTGAACCATTACTGTGACTCTAGTTATAGATTTCGATGCTTCACTCCAGGTTTACTGTATCCCTTGGACCTTCTTATTGACGATGAAACACAGAAATTGCATCGGAATTAAATTCAAGAGGCACAATGCCGACTTAAGGACAAGAAGACTAACTCTTCTTACTGACTATGTTTTGAACCATTCCTGTGACACTAGTTATAGATTCCGATGCTTCACTTCAAGGTTTACTGTATCCCTCTGACCTTCTTATTGACGATGGAATACAGAAATTGTATCGGAATTAAATACAAAAGGCACAAATCCGACTTAAGTACAAGATGACTGACTCTTCTTAGTGACTATGTATTGAACCATTCCTGTGACACTATTTATAGATTCCGATGCTTCACTTCAGGTTTACGGTATCCCTATGACCTTCTTATTGACGATGAAACACAGAAATTACATCGGAATTAAATAGAAAAGGCACAATGCCGACTAAAGTACAAGAAGACTGACTCATTTTACTGTCTATGATTGGAACCAATCCTGTGACACTAGTTGTAGATTCCGATGCTTCACTTCAGGTTTACTGTTTCCCTTTGACCTTCTCATTGACGATGAAACACAGAAATTGCATCGGAATTAAATACAAAACCCACAATGTCGACTTAAGTATAAGAACAATGACTCTTCCTACTGTCTATGCTTTGAACCATTCCTGTGACACTAGTTATAAATTCCGACGCTTCACTTCAGGTTTACTGCACCCCTAGTACCTTCTTATTGACGATGGAACACAGAAAATGCATCGGAATTAGATACAAAAGGCACAATGTCGACATAAGCACATGAAGGACCGACTCATCTTATTGACAATGATATGAACCTTTCCTGTGACACTAGTTATAGATTCCGATGCTTCACTTCAGGTTTACTGTATACCTTGGACATTCTTATTGACGATGAAACACAGAAATTGCATCGGAATTAAATACAAAAGGCACAATGCCGACTTAAGTACAAGAAGGCTGACTCTTCTTACTGTCTATGTTTTGAACCTTTCCTGTGACACTAGTTATAGATACCGATGCTTCACTCAGGGTTTACTATATCCCTTGGACCTTCTTATTGTAGATGTAACACAGAAATTGCATCGGAATTAAATACAAAAGGCACAATTCCGACTTAAGGACAAGAAGACTGACTCTTCTTACTGACTATGTTTTGAATCATTCCTGTGACACTAGTTATAGATTTCGATGCTTCACTTCAGGTTTACTGTATTCCTTGGACATACTTATTGACGATGAAACACAGAAATTCCATCGGAATTAAATACAAAAGGCAAAATGCCGACTTAAGTACACGAAAACTGACTCTTCTTACTGTCTATGTTTTGAACAATTCCTGTGACACTAGTTATAGATTCCGATGCTACTCTTCAGGTTTACTGTATACCTTGGACATTCTTATTGACGATGAAACACAGAAATCGCATCGGAATTAAATACAAAAGGCACAATGCCGACTTAAGTACAAGAAGACTGACTCTTCTTACTGTCTATGTTTTGAACCATTCCTGTGACACTAGTTATAGATTACGAAGCTTCACTCCAAGTTTACCATATCCCTTAGACCTTCTTATTGACGATGAAACACAGAAATTGCATCGGAATTAAATACAAAAGGCACAATGCCGACTTAAGGACAAGAAGACTGACTCTTCTTACTGACTATGTTTTGAACCATTCCTGTGACACTAGTTATAGATTTCGATGCTTCACTTCAGGTTTACTGTATCCCTTCCACATCCTTATTGACGATGAAACACAGAAATTGCAACGGAATTAAATACAAATGGCACAATGCCGACTTAACGACAAGGAGACTGACTCTTCTTACTGACTATGTTTTGAACCATTCCTGTGACACTAGTTATAGATTCCGATGCTTTACTTCAGGTTTACTGTATACCTTGGAAATTCTTATTGACGATGAAACACAGAAATTGCATCGGAATTAAATACAAAAGGCACAATGCCGACTTAAGTACAAGAAGACTGACTCTTCCTACTGTCTATCTTTTGAACCATTCCTGTGACACTAATTGTGGATTCCGATGCTTCACTTCAGGTTTACTGTATCCCGCTGACCTTCTTATTGACGATGTAACACAGAAATTGCATCGGAATTAAATACAATAGGCACAATGCCAACTTAAGGACAACAAGACTGACTCTTCTTACTGACTATGTTTTGAACCATTCCTGTGACACTAGTTATAGATTCCGATGCTTCACTCCAGGTGTACTGTATCCCTTGGACCTTGTTATTGACGATGAAACACAGAAATTGCATCGGAATGAAATAGAAAAGGCACAATGCCGACTTAAGTACAAGAAGATTGACTCTTCTTACTGACTATGTTTTGAACCATTCCTGTGACACTAGTTATAGATTCCGAATCTTCACTTCAGGTTTACTGTATCCCTTGGACCTTCTTATTGACGATGAAATACAGAAATTACATCGGAATTAAATACAAAAGGCAAAATGCCGCCTTAAGTACACGAAGACTGACAATTCTTACTGTCTATGATTTGAACCATTCCTGTGACACTAGTTATAGATTCCGATGCTTCGATCCAGGTTTCATGTATCCCTTGGACCTCGTTATTGACGATGAAACACAGAAATTGCATCTGATTTAAATAGAAAAGGCACAATGCCGACTTAAGTACAAGAAGACTGACTCTTCTTACTGACTATGTTTTGAACCTTTCCTGTGACACTAGTTACAGATTCCGATGCTTTACTTCAGGTTTACTGTATACCTTGGAAATTCTTATTGACGATGAAACACAGAAATTGCATCGGAATTAAATACAAAACGCACAATGCCGACTTAAGTACAAGAAGACTGACTCTTCCTACTGTCTATCTTTTGAACCATTCCTGTGACACTAATTGTGGATTCCGATGCTTCACTTCAGGTTTACTGTATCCCGCTGACCTTCTTATTGACGATGTAACACAGAAATTGCATCGGAATTAAATACAATAGGCACAATGCCAACTTAAGGACATCAAGACTGACTCTTCTTACTGACTATGTTTTGAACCATTCCTGTGACACTAGTTATAGATTCCGAATCTTCACTTCAGGTTTACTGTATCCCTTGGACCTTCTTATTGACGATGAAACACAGAAATTACATCGGATTTAAATACAAAAGGCAAAATGCCGACTTAAGTACACGAAGACTGACTCTTCTTACTGTCTATGTTTTGAACCTTTCCTGTGACACTCGTTATAGATTCCGATGCTACACTCCAGGTTTATTGTATCCCATGAACCTTCTTATTGACGATGAAACACAAAAATTGCATCGGAATTAAATACAAAAGGCACAATGCCGAATTAAGGACAAGAAGACTGACTCTTCTTACTGTCTATGTTTTGAACCATTCCTGTGACACTAGTTATAGATTACGAAGCTTCACTCCAAGTTTACCATATCCCTTAGACCTTCTTATTGACGATGAAACACAGAAATTGCATCGGAAGTAAATACAAAAGGCACAATGCCGACTTAAGGACAAGAAGACTGACTCTCCTTACTGACTATGTTTTGAACCATTCCTGTGACACTAGTTATAGATTTCGATGCTTCACTTCAGGTTTACTGTATCCCTTCCACATCCTTATTGACGATGAAACACAGAAATTGCAACGGAATTAAATACAAATGGCACAATGCCGACTTAACGACAAGGAGACTGACTCTTCTTACTGACTATGTTTTGAACCATTCCTGTGACACTAGTTATAGATTCCGATGCTTTACTTCAGGTTTACTGTATACCTTGGAAATTCTTATTGACGATGAAACACAGAAATTGCATCGGAATTAAATACAAAAGGCACAATGCCGACTTAAGTACAAGAAGACTGACTCTTCCTACTGTCTATCTTTTGAACCATTCCTGTGACACTAATTGTGGATTCCGATGCTTCACTTCAGGTTTACTGTATCCCGCTGACCTTCTTATTGACGATGTAACACAGAAATTGCATCGGAATTAAATACAATAGGCACAATGCCAACTTAAGGACAACAAGACTGACTCTTCTTACTGACTATGTTTTGAACCATTCCTGTGACACTAGTTATAGATTCCGATGCTTCACTCCAGGTGTACTGTATCCCTTGGACCTTGTTACTGACGATGAAACACAGAAATTGCATCGGAATGAAATAGAAAAGGCACAATGCCGACTTAAGTACAAGAAGATTGACTCTTCTTACTGACTATGTTTTGAACCATTCCTGTGACACTAGGTATAGATTCCGAATCTTCACTTCAGGTTTACTGTATCCCTTGGACCTTCTTATTGACGATGAAATACAGAAATTACATCGGAATTAAATACAAAAGGCAAAATGCCGCCTTAAGTACACGAAGACTGACAATTCTTACTGTCTATGATTTGAACCATTCCTGTGACACTAGTTATAGATTCCGATGCTTCGATCCAGGTTTCATGTATCCCTTGGACCTCGTTATTGACGATGAAACACAGAAATTGCATCTGATTTAAATAGAAAAGGCACAATGCCGACTTAAGTACAAGAAGACTGACTCTTCTTACTGACTATGTTTTGAACCTTTCCTGTGACACTAGTTATAGATTCCGATGCTTTACTTCAGGTTTACTGTATACCTTGGAAATTCTTATTGACGATGAAACACAGAAATTGCATCGGAATTAAATACAAAACGCACAATGCCGACTTAAGTACAAGAAGACTGACTCTTCCTACTGTCTATCTTTTGAACCATTCCTGTGACACTAATTGTGGATTCCGATGCTTCACTTCAGGTTTACTGTATCCCGCTGACCTTCTTATTGACGATGTAACACAGAAATTGCATCGGAATTAAATACAATAGGCACAATGCCAACTTAAGGACATCAAGACTGACTCTTCTTACTGACTATGTTTTGAACCATTCCTGTGACACTAGTTATAGATTCCGAATCTTCACTTCAGGTTTACTGTATCCCTTGGACCTTCTTATTGACGATGAAACACAGAAATTACATCGGATTTAAATACAAAAGGCAAAATGCCGACTTAAGTACACGAAGACTGACTCTTCTTACTGTCTATGTTTTGAACCTTTCCTGTGACACTCGTTATAGATTCCGATGCTACACTCCAGGTTTATTGTATCCCATGAACCTTCTTATTGACGATGAAACACAAAAATTGCATCGGAATGAAATACAAAAGGCACAATGCCGAATTAAGGACAAGAAGATTGACTCTTCTTACTGACTTTGTTTTGAACCATTCCTGTGACACTAATTATAGATTCCGATGCTTCACTTCGGGTTTACGGTATCCCTCTGACCTTCTTATTGGCGATGAAACACAGAAATTGCATCGGAATTAAATACAAAAGCCACAATGCCGACTTAAGTACAAGAAGACTGACACTTCCTACTGTCTATGTTTTGAACCATTTCTGTGACTCTAGTTATAGAGTCCGATGTTTCACTTCAGGTTTACTGTATCCCTTGGACCTTCTTATTAACGACGAATCACAGAAATTGCATCGGAATTAAATACAAGAGGCACAATGCCGACTTTAGTACAAGAAGACTGACTCTTCTTACTGTCTATGTATTGAACCATTACTGTTGCTCTAGTAATAGAATTCGGCGCTTCACTCCAGGTTTACTGTATCCCTTGGACCTTCTTATTGACGATGAAACAGAGAAATTGCATCGGAATTAAATACAAGATGCACAATGCCGACTTAAGGACAAGAAAACTGACTCTTCTTACTGACTGTGTTTTGAACCATTCCTGTGACACTAGTTATAGACTCCGATGCTTCACTTCAGGTTTACTGTATCCCTCTGACCTTCTTATTGACGATGAAACACAGAAATTGCATCGGAATTAAATACAAAAGGCACAATGCCGACTTAAGTACTAGAAGACTGACTCTTCTTACTGTCTATGTTTGAACAATTCCTGTGACACTAGTTATAGATTCCGATGCTTCACTTCAGGTTTACTGTATCCCTCTGACATTCTTATTGACGGTGAAACACAGAAATTGCATCGGAATTAAATTCGAAAGGCACAATGCCGACTTAAGTAGAAGTAGACTGACTCTTCTTACTGACTATGTTTTGAACCATTCCAGTGACACTAGTTATAGATTCCGATGCTTCACTTCAGGTTTCCTGTATCCCTCTGACCATCTTATTAACGATGAAACACAGAAATTGCATCGGAATTAAATAGAAAATGCACAATGCCGACTTAAGTAGAAGTAGACTGACTCTTCTTACTGACTATGTTTTGAACCATTCCAGTGACACTAGTTATAGATTCCGATGCTTCACTTCAGGTTTCCTGTATCCCTCTGACCATCTTATTGACGATGAAACACAGAAATTGCATCGGAATTAAATTGTAAAGGCACAATGCCGACATAAGTACAAGAAGACTGACTCTTCTTACTGTCTACATCTACATCTATATTCCGCGAGCCACCTTACGGTGTGTGGCGGAGGGTACTTATTGTACCACTATCTGATCCCCCCTTCCCTGTTCCATTCACGAATTGTGCGTGGGATGAACGACTGCTTTTAAGTCTCCGTATTTGCTCTAATTTCTGGGATCTTTTCGTTGTGTTCATTACGCGAGATTTATGTGGGCGGTAGTAATATGTTGCCCATCTCTTCCCGGAATGTGCTCTCTCGTAATTTCGATAATAAACCTCTCCGTATTGTGTAACGCCTTTCTTGAAGTGTCCGCCACTGGAGCTTGTTCAGCATCTCCGTAACGCTCTCACGCTGACTAAATATCCCCATGACGAATCGCGCTGCTTTTCGCTGGATCATGTCTATCTCTTCTATTAATCCAACCTGGTAAGGGTCCCATACTGATGAGCAATATTCAAGAATCGGACGAACAAGCGTTTTGTAAGCTACTTCTTTCGTCGATGAGTCACATTTTCTTAGAATTCCTCCTATGAATCTCAACCTGGCGCCTGCTTTTCCCACTATTTGTTTTATGTGATCATTCCACTTCAGATCGCTCCGGATAGTAACTCCTAAGTATTTTACGGTCGTTACCGCTTCCAATGATTTACCACCTATGGCATAATCGTACTGGAATGGATTTCTGCCCCTATGTATGCGCATTATATTACATTTATCTACGTTTAGGGAAAGCTGCCAGCTGTCGCACCATGCATTAATCCTCTGCAGGTCCTCCTGGAGTACGTACGAGTCTTCTGATGTTGCTACTTTCTTGTAGACAACCGTGTCATCTGCAAATAGCCTCACGGAGCTACCGATGTTGTCAACTATGTCATTTATGTATATTGTAAACAATAAAGGTCGTATCACGCTTCCCTGCGGTACTCCCGAAATTACCTCTACATCTGCAGATTTTGAACCGTTAAGAATGACACGTTGTGTTCTTTCTTCTAGGAAATCCTGAATCCAATCACAAACCTGGTCCGATATTCCGTAAGCTCGTATTTTTTTCACTAAACGTAAGTGCGGAACCGTATCAAATGCCTTCCTGAAGTCCAGGAATACGGCATCAATCTGCTCGCCAGTGACAACGGGACTGTGAATTTCTTGGGCAAATAGGGCGAGCTGAGTTTCACATGATCTCTGTTTGCGGAATCCATGTTGGTTATGATGAAGGAGATTTGTATTATCTAAGAACGTCATAATACGAGAACACAAAACATGTTCCATTATTCTACAACAGATTGACGTAAGCGAAATAGGCCTATAATTATTCGCATCTGATTTATGACCCTTCTTGAAAATGGGAATGACCTGCGCTTTCTTCCAGTCGCTAGGTACTTTACGTTCTTCCAGCGATCTACGATAAATTGCTGATAGAAAGGGGGCAAGTTCTTTAGCATAATCACTGTAGAATCTTAAGGGTATCTCGTCTGGTCCGGATGCTTTTCCGCTACTAAGTGATAGCAGTTGTTTTTCAATTCCGATATCGTTTATTTCAATATTTTCCATTTTGGCGTCCGTGCGACGGCTGAAGTCAGGGACCGTGTTACGATTTTCCGCAGGGAAACATTTTCGGAACACTGAAATCAGTATTTCTGCCTTTCTTCGGTCGTCCTCTGTTTCGGGGCCATCGTGGTCAACGAGTGACTGAATAGGGGATTTAGATCCGCTTACCGATTTTACATATGACCAAAACTTTTTAGGGTTCCTGTTTCGATTGTTTGCCAATGTTTTATGTTCGAATTCGTTGAATGCTTCTCTCATTGCTCTCTTTACGCTCTTTTTCGCTTCGTTCAGCTTTTCCTTATCAGCTATGATTCGACTACTCTTAAACCTATGATGAAGCTTTCTTTGTTTCCGTAGTACCTTTCGTACATGATTGTTATACCGCGGTGGATCTTTCCCCTCGTTTTGGACCTTAGTCGGTACGAACTTACCTAAGGCGTACTATGTTGTGAACCATTCCTGTGACACTAGTTATAGTTTCCGATGCCTCACTCCAGGTTTACTGTATACCTTGGACCTTCTTATTGACGATGAAACACAGAAATTGCATCGGAATTAAATTCAAAAGGCACAATGCCGACTTAAGTACAAGAAGACTGACTCTTCCTACTGTCTATGTTTTGAACCATTCTTGTGACACTAGTTGTGTATTCCGATGCTTCACTTCAGGTTTACTGTATCCCGCTGTCCTTCTTATTGACGATGTAACACAGAAATTGCATCGGAATTAAATACAAAAGGCACAATGGCAACTTAAGGACAACAAGACTGACTCTTCTTACTGACTATGTTTTGAACCATTCCTGTGACACTAGTTATAGATTCCGCATCTTCACTTCAGGTTTACTGTATCCCTTGGACCTTCTTATTGACGATGAAATACAGAAATTACATCGGAATTAAATACAAAAGGCAAAATGCAAACTTAAGTACACGAAGACTGACTCTTCTTACTGTCTATGTCTTGAACCATTCCTGTGACACCAGTTATAGATTCCGATGCTACACTCCAGGTTTATTGTATTCCTTGAACCTTCTTATTGACGATGAAACACAGAAATTGCATCGGAATCAAATACAAAAGGCACGATGCCGACTTAAGGACA
Organism: Schistocerca piceifrons; assembly: GCF_021461385.2. Classification (NCBI taxonomy): domain Eukaryota; kingdom Metazoa; phylum Arthropoda; class Insecta; order Orthoptera; family Acrididae; genus Schistocerca; species Schistocerca piceifrons. The sequence goes on along the minus strand of NW_025727574.1, from coordinate 4,400 downwards.
AGAAGACTGACTCTTCTTACTGACTTTGTTTTGAACCATTCCTGTGACACTAATTATAGATTCCGATGCTTCACTTCACGTTTACTGTATCCCTCTGACCTTCTTATTGACGATGAAACACAGAAATTGCATCGGACTTAACTACAAAAGCCACAATGCCGACTTAAGTACAAGAAGACTGACTCTTCATACGGTCTATGTTTTGAACCATTCCTGTACCACTATTTATAGATTCCGATGCTTCACTTCAGGTTTACTGTTTCCCTTGGGTCTTCTTATTGACGATGAAACACAGAAATTGCATCGGAATTAAATACATAAGGCACAATGCCGACTTAAGTATAAGAAGACTGACTCTTCCTACTGTCTATGTTTTGAACCATTTCTGTGACACTAGTTATAGAGTCCGATGCTTCACTTCAGGTTCACTGTATCCCTTGGACCTTCTTATTGACGATGAGTCACAGAAATTGCATCGGAATTAAATACAAAAGGCACAATGCAGACTTAAGTACAAGAAGACTGACTCTTCTTACAGTCTATGTTTTGAACCATTACTGTGACTCTAGTTATAGATCTCGATGCTTCACTCCAGGTTTACTGCATCCCTTGGAACTTCTTATTGACGATGAAACACAGAAATTGCATCAGAATTAAATACAAGAGGCACAATGCCGACTTAAGGACAAGAAGACTGACTCTTCTTACTGACTATGTTTTGAACCATTCCTGTGACACTAGTTATAGATTCCGATGCTTCACTTCAAGGTTTACTGTATCCCTCTGACCTTCTTATTGACGATGTAATACAGAAATTGTATCGGAATTAAATACAAAAGGCACAATGCCGACTTAAGTACAAGATGACTGACACTTCTTACTGACTATGTTTTGAACCATTCCTGTGACACTAGTTATAGATTCCGATGCTTCACTTCAGGTTTACGGTATCCCTCTGACCTTGTTATTGACGATGAAACACAGAAATTACATCGGAATTAAATAGAAAAGGCACAATGCCGACTTAAGTACAAGAAAACTGACTCATTTTACTGTCTATGTTTGGAACCAATCCTGTGACACTAGTTGTAGTTTCCGATGCTTCACTTCAGGTTTACTGTTTCCCTTTGACATTCTCATTGACGATGAAACACAGAAATAGCATCGGAATTAAATACAAAAGCCACAATGCCGACTTAAGTATAAGAACACTGACTCTTCCTACTGTCTATGCTTTGAACCATTCCTGTGACACTAGTTACAAATTCCGACGCTTCACTTCAGGTTTACTGTACACCTAGTACCTTCTTATTGACGATGAAACACAGAAATTGCGTCGGAATTAGATACAAAAGGCACAATGCCGACTTAAGGACAAGAAGACTGACTCTTCTTACTGACTATGTTTTGAACCATTCCAGTGACACTAGTTATAGATTTTGATGCTTCACTTCAGGTTTACTGTATCCCTTGGACATCCTTATTGACGATGAAACACAGAAATTGCATCGGAATTAAATACAAATGGCACAATGCCGACTTAAGTACAAGAAGACTGACTCTTCTTACTGTCTATGTTTTGAACCTTTCCTGTGTTACTAGTTATAGATTCCGATGCTTCACTCAGGGTTTACTATATCCCTTGGACCTTCTTATTGTCGATGTAACACAGAAATTGCATCGGAATTAAATACAAAAAGCACAATCCCGACTTAAGGACAAGAAGACTGACTATTCTTACTGACTATGCTTTGAACCATTCCTGTTACACTAATTAAAGATTCCGATGCTTCACTACAGGTTCACTGTATCCCTCTGACCTTCGTATTGACGATGAAACTCAGAAATTGCATCGGAATTAAATACAAAAGGCACAATGTCAACTTAAGTACAAGAAGACTGACGCTTCTTACTGCCTATGTTTTGAACCATTCCATTGACTCTAGTTATAGATTCCGATGCTTCACTCCAGGTTTACTGTATCCCTTGGACCTTCTTATTGGCGATGAAACACAGAAATTGCATCGGAATTAAATAGAAGAGGCACAATGCCGACTTAAGTACAAGAAGACTGACTCTTCTTACTGACTATGTTTTGAACCATTCCTGTGACACTAGTTATAGATTCCGAAGCTTCACTTCAGGTTTACTATATCCCTTGGACCTTCTTATTGACGATGAAACACAGAAATTGCATCGGAATGACATACAAAAGGCAAAATGCCGACTTAAGTACACGAAGACTGACTCTTCTTACTGTCTATGTTTTGGACCATTCCCGTGACACTAGTTATAGATTCCGATGCTACACTCGAGGTTTACTGTATCCCTTGGACATTCTAATTGACGATGAACCACAGAAATTGCATCGGAATGAAATAGAAAAAGCACAATGCCGACTTGAGTACAAGAAGACTGACTCTTCTTACTGACTATGTTTGAACCATTCCTGTGACACTAGTTATAGATTCCGATGCTTCACCTCAGGTTTACTGTATCCCTCTGACCTTCTTATTGACGATGAAACACAGAAATAGCATCGGAATTAAATAGAAAAGGCACAATGTCGACTTATGTACAGGAAGACTGACTCTTCTTACTGATTATAGTTTGAACCATTCCTGTGACACTAGTTATAGATTCCGATGCTTTACTTCAGGTGTACTGTATACCTTGGACCTTCTTATTGACGATGAAACACAGAAATTGCATCGGAATTAAATACAAACGGCACAATGCCGACTTAAGTACAAGAAGACTGACTCTTCCTACTGTCTATATTTTGAACCATTCCTGTGACACTAGTTCATGGTTCCGATGCTTCACTTCAGGTTTACTGTATCCCTCTGACCTTCTTATTGACGATGAAACACAGAAATTGCATCGGAATTAAATACAGAAGGCACAATGCCAACTTAAGGACAAGATGACTGACCCTTCTTACTGACTATGTTTTGAACCATTCCTGTGACACTAGTTATAGATTCCGATGCTTCACTCCAGGTTTACTGTATCCCTTAGAACCTGTTATTGACGATGAAACACAGAAATTGCATCGAAATTAAATAGAAAAGGCACAATGCCGACTTAAGTACAAGAAGACTGACTGTTCTTACTGACTTTGCTTTGAACCATTCCTGTGACACTAATTAGAGATTCCGATGCTTCACTTCAGGTTTATTGTATCCCTCTGACCTTCTTATTAACGATGAAACACAGAAATTGCATCGGATTTAAAAAGAAAAGGCACAATGTCGACTTAAGTACAAGAAGACTGACTCTTCTTACTGTCTATGCTCTGAACCATTCTTGCGACACTAGTTATAGATTCCGATGCTTCACTCCAGGTTTACTGTATCCCTTGGAATTTCTTATTACCGATGAAACACAGAAATTGCATCGGAATTAAATGGAAAAGGCATAATGCCGACTTAAGTACAAGAAGACTGACTCTTCTTACTTACTATGTTTTGAGCCATTCCTGTGACACTAGTTATAGGTTCCGATGCTTCACTTCAGGTTTACTGTTTACCTTGGACCCTCTTATTGACGATGAAACACAGAAATTACAGCGGAATTAAATACAAAAGGCACAATGCCGACTTAAGTACAAGAAGACTGACTCTTCTTACTGACTATGTTTTGAACCATTCCTGTGACACGAGTAATAGATTCCGATGCTTTACTTCAGGTTTACTGTATCCCTCTGACCGTCTTATTGACGATGAAACACAGATATTGAATCGGAATTAAATACAAAACGCACAATGCCGACTTAAGTACAAGATGACTGACTCTTCCTACTGTCTATGTTTTGAACCATTCCTGCGACACTAGTTATAGATTCCGATGCTTCACTTCAGGTTTACTGTATCCCTCTGACCTTATTGCCGATGAAACACAGAAATTGCATCGGAATTAAATACAAAATGCACAATGCCGACTTAAGGACAAGAAGACTGACTCTTCATACGGACTATGCTTTGAACCATTCCTATGACACTAGTTATGGATTCCGATGCTTCACTTCAGGTTAACTGTGTCCCTGTGACCTTCGTATTGACGATGAAACACAGAAAGTGCATCGGAATTAGATACAAAAGGCACAATTCCGACTTAAGTACAAGAAGACTGACTCTTCCTACTGTCTATGTATTGAACCATTCCTGTGACACTAGTAATAGATTCTGATGCTTCACTTCAGGTTTACTGTATCCCTCTGACCTTCTCATTGACGATGAAACACAGAAATTGCATCGGAATTAAGTAGAAAAGGCACAATGCCGACTTAAGTACAAGAAGACTGACTCTTCTTACTGACTATGTTTGAACCATTCCTGTGACACTAGTTATAGATTCCGATGCTTCACTTCAGGTTTACTGTATCACGTGGACCTTCT